>NC_046650.1:15458192-15758192 GCF_900324485.2 Mastacembelus armatus | reverse complement strand
CTGGCTTTACCTTCCCTCCCCCTTACTAACAATCATCCAGGTCTCTACAGTCGTACCTGACCTTTCCCACATCATGACCAGAATGAAAATTGCCACCAGCCCACGGGACCTGATCCCTCCTCAGCCTTATAAAGACCTGCCTTCCACTGCAACCATAAGTCCCTCCTGCCTCACACTGACCTTTGACCTCAAACCTCAAAGAACCTGGGCCCAGAGTCACCTGGCAACACCAAACACATCCCCAGCATCACTTTTTTGTATTTAATCTGCCATAATTTATGAGATAGTGAGTCAGAATTATGTGATATAAACTATATAAAATACTAACATAATTATTAATGTTCATTTATGTCCTGAATAACTATTTTACTGGCAGAAAGTAGGATCCAGGTTTCATCTGCACTATTTTCATTGTCCTTCACTTTTTGGTGAACAGTAACAACATGGTCTCCCCAAGAGCTCAAAAAATCCTAAATGCAAATATTTCCATAAAGATTTCAGAGAATTTTCCTGCTCCCATGGAGATAAACCAGTTTCACTTCGGTCACCACATGTCCTCTCCTCTAGCGCCACCCTCAGGACAAGACCTGCACATTCAGTCTTTGTCATCTCTGAGGTTGTGGTTAACTTGCACTAGTTATAGGGAAGTAGGACTCTGTGTTGTCGGAGGCCGTGGTTGGTAATTTGATTCATGTTTTATCTGAAAGGGAAAGTGTGTGGACCCGTTTGAACGGGGACCTGAAGCGTCTATTCCAGTTAACCCACTGCAGCTCCAAGGAAATAAACAGTGTCAAACTGCAATTAATGAGATGCTGGTGTGGTGTGAGTTTGGCCAGCGGAGCCAGTTAATGAAGCCCTGACTTTTGCATTTCTCTCAATGAGGGATTGTGTTTGTGTGCAGAGGAGGTCAGAACCTCCCACAGCCTTTTTATCTCCCACCTGTAGTGGGGACATTCACACCAGATCATTAGTTTTAACACGACTCAGGTTCCACTGCTCTGCTGTGCTCCCATGGCTCTGCAGACTTAATGAAACCCTGGTCAAACAGGTGACTCACGTTTTTCACCTCCGTCACCTGTTGTTATTTGCTGGTTTTTTTCCCTACATTCAGACCTAGTGACTCCTTTCATGGGATTCATGGCTCTGTTCCTAATAATTTGGAAGTTTTCTCTTATACTTCTGCAGCTTTGGTAGCTTGCACTGAATCAAAACATACAAAGTGGCTCGTGAAGATAAAAACTGAAACATGTTCATTTTTATTTCATCAGGAAAACCAGTTAGAATACGCAAGAATATTTACAGAAACGTTCTTCTGCCTGGAGAAAATGTTTTTCCTATAGTTACTTTATATAATGAGAAAATGTAGAATCACTCAAAAACACTTCATCCATGAATAATAAACATTTCCAGCCAGCTGAGCCGTGCTCTACCCATTTTATAGTAGCAGCAGTGTGTTGAGCTAACAACATACCAATAAATTTGCACAACAAACTTCCTTTTTTTTTTTTTGCAAGACCTCCCCCCCATCTTCTTCCTTGTCACCAGAGAACAGGCTTTTTGTCCTGCTGAGAAAAAAAAGCAAAAAAAAAAAGGTGTAGTTTCTTTATCCAATTTGGCGTGGCAGGAAGTTCATGCTTATCTGAGCTCCTCCTGACAATAGCTGCTCTGTTTTCCATGTCACTGTGAGGTTGGACCTGCAGACTAACAGCACTGGAGCCATGAGCCAGACAGGTAAGCTGCCCCTCTGAATTATTTATTCAGTAATTTATCGTCACATACATTTTACTGGGAAAATGAAGTGATTAATTGCTCTAATATAACAGTATTGATTATGTAATTCATGATTGTCCACAACGCTCAGAGCAACATTTTGTTTTTACCATTGACACAATGTGTCTTGGAACCAAATTGAAAAATGTCAAAGCAAAATTTGTATTTTTGCTTGTTTTTGTCTAGAGCAGGATTTACAGTTCTCTGCATCCTCTACGTGGACTATATTAGATCTTAATCTGCTGACACTGGAAGTTGGATCAGTTCTCCACAATGTGGATCAGATGCAAAACCTAGTTAGTTGATTAGTTGTGAAATCTAATCTGTGTAAATAAAACAATAGAGATGCAAGGTTTTTTATGTAGAATCATAAATTTCGCTTTGTGGACTTCTTACACTTTTTTATAGCTGAGGATCTGCTAATAATCTATGAGACTGAGGCAGAGCAATGGGCCACCTATCTGGAGTCAGTCTTCACTGGTTCCATCTCTGGGATCTGCTGCTACAACATCTCTGCGGCGCCCAGCCAGCGGGACGACTTCCTCAGGCTGGCCCAGTTCAACTGCAAGCTCCTGATCCTTTCCAGAGGCTTGTTAGAGCACCTGTTCCAGATGCAGCGCTTCTTCCTGGCCCGCGTGTTGAGTCCTGCGGCTCATGTGGTGGTGCTGCTGTGTGGGGTGGACAGCGTGGCCCCGCTGCTGGAGCTGGTGCCTCTGAAAGAGGGCGAGTTCCGGCAGATTTCCAGTGAACAAGATCCTCATGAGTACATATCTACTGTGAGTGATATTATCAGAAAAGGTATGACTCTGGTCTCAGCTCTGACGTGCTTTGTTTTGCCTTGACCCACCATCTTGACTAGAATTGCAAGTGTAGCCTGTGTGATACAGAAAGGAAGATGGAGAGGAAAGACAAATCCTGTCACTAACGTCTGCACCTGTAATTATTAAATTCACCTCAGTTCCCCCACAACCCTAATATTTGATCATTTGGGGGTAAATCCAACATCTCTATGCACAAATCAAATGTAATCCTGACTACATTAGTTACAAAATGCATTAAAACTACCTCCTGTAGCTCTAATAAAAAAAAAGCCATTATCGTAAAATCAATTTAAAACCACAAAACTGGAATCAAACAGCGTGTGTCTGCAGGAACAAATACACTGTATTTCAAGGAAACAGTGCACAGCCCAGTCCTGCAAACCCAGAACACACTCAGTCTCTTAACAGCCCCTTCCTTCAGGAGAAAACCCTCATTGCCCTGCTGTTTCACAAAGAATGCTCATTATTTGTGAGAATGCCTGAGCAGCAGCCTGGACACCTGTTTACTGACATTTTCCTGAGAACTGTGTGCTGGAGATTGACAGCTAATATTTTTTAGCACCAGCTGCAGGGACATCTTTGGTCAAACTATGTGTGACTGTGCCGCGTCCTCGTCCGTCCTGTCAGTCATCCTCTGCCTCCTCTCCTGGTGTTTCCTAATTACACTATTTGTACATAATCACAAACTGGGGGAGGAGGCTTGAATTTAAAGAGGTGTGGGTGTGCAGGAGGAACATCTGATGCAAATAGCCAGTCTTTTCCTCTTTAGCCAACACTGCCGACTACCCACCGTGAGCCATGCAAATTCGAGTGCACTCTGCATCACTTCATTGCACTGATACAGTCGAGTGGTTCGGGCCAGGATCCCACAAACGGTTATATTTTAACCCAGAAGTATGTTCCCTGTTCAAAACAGATGAAGCTGTGTACCAGGTGTACCTGTGCAAGTGCCTTTATGCCACTGGACTGTCATAAAAACCAAATGTATACTTTGTTTTGTACCTGTGTGTACTAAGGTTTTGAACGGATGTGTCTGATAGATTAATCTGAGTCAAAGCAGTGGACTAATGTCATCCTCTGTAGTGTTTTGCAGCCAGCATAGCTACAAATGCATGAAGCTTAGGCTGATTTTGCAGAAACTGTTGGTGCACGGCTCAGAATGAGGGTCTGTGTCTCATGTTTTACAGGTGTGTCAGCAGCAAATGTCAGCAGCACATGTAAACAAAAGGTGAAACAAATGCAGGCCAACGACTTCAGATCCAGCATCGTGGTCGTTCCTTCCAGAGTCCCCTGCAGGGTGAGACACACAATCAGCAGTCAGCCATTTGTTTTCGTTCACGAAGCAGCCCTCACTGTGTCGACACTGCAGTTTACTGTGCTGTCTCCTTGGCAGGGCTCTGCAGTGGTGTTCATTCTTTTGAAAAATGAGGCGGCTGGCAGCATCACTGAAGTTAAGTTCACAGATGAGAATCAGACGCTGAGCGTGAAGCCAGTCCGCTGGAACGAGCAAACCCTGTGCGTCAGTGCACCAGGTGAACACAGAAAAGATCAATGTATGATTTTAGAAATACATTTGAAATGAGATCTTTATTCAAATAATTGACTTATTGGTCCTGCATGTGTTTTCAATTGCAGATTTTCCAGCAGGGAATGTAAAAGTGAGTGTGTGTGGAGAAGGAGTGCCACTGAGCAAGGCAGAGCTGCATTACTACAGCAGCACGGAGGAGCTCTCCAGCCTTCTGTCCGGGGTGGCCGACCCCGTAGACTTCATGTGTCAAGTAGAGCCACTAAAAGGCTGTTTCACTTCCAACAATACCCAGAGTTCAGTTGTTTGGCGTAGTCAGGGTTTACTACTCACGGGGAAACAGCTGTACGATGTCAAATGTGGGTCTGGAAGAGTTTTGACAAGTCTGAGAAAATCACCCTGATGGTGTAATGAGGGTGATTTCCCCTAATTATGTCATTAGGGGTATTTACTGTAGCATAGATAGAACCACATAGATGTCACATGAGTCACTGCGGTTCACTGCGGTGATGAATCCATGCAGACACCATGTTGGGATGGGAACGCTGTGCCTCCTAATGCATGGATGTGCAGGAATTCCCCAGTTAAGACCATAAGTCGCTGCATTCACACCCAGTTTTCCAGCTGTTTCCAGACGTGTGTGTGTGTGTGTGTGAAACACTGGGCTCAATTATTATTTCTATAATATCATATAAAAACTCATTGTAACTAGTTTAGAAGCATATTCTTTTTACTTACTACATTTACACTAACAGGTTAAATACAGACTTGGTGTTTTTGACCATGTGCTGTCTGCAGCTCACAGCTGAAACCAAAATGAAGTCAGACATAAAAGTATAGACACTCAGTTCACTTGGAACAACAAGCTAAAACTCCCAGAGTCCTGCAGTAAATCCTCCTTCCTGGAGCCGTTATCTAACCTATCTACATAGAAATAAATGGAGTGGACACAATAATAGAAACACCCGTCAGTACAAGACTGGGCGATTTAAGCGCAGCATGAACTACAGCCTCATAGAGTTGAATCATCGCCTCTGTTTTCACAGGCTGACTCTGAGTGTTACTGACTGAAATATGACATTACACAGTGTTCGTTTGTTTCTAGAGAAAGAACAGTGAGAACACCTCAAACCTTAAACTTCCAGCGCTGCAAATATATTCAAATGATCCTGCAGATCATTGATTTAGTTATGAATGCTGCTCTCCTCTCCACAAGCCGTAACTCTTATGAGGCACTTTGAAAGTGTTGTATTATTCAGTGACTCATCGTTACATAACTCGGTTAGAAGAATTAGTCAATCACCGCCCCAAAACACTGCATATAATCGATCCACTCCAACCCATTAGAAAGAGCAGGGAAAACAGCAGAGAAATTGAATCAGCGTGTTTCTGCTGTGTTTATGTGCGCCGGTTTCCCATCTCCTTCCTGAAATTGAAGAGACGGCAGGTTTCAGGCTTCTTTCAGCCACTTGATTTGATTAGGTCTCTTTTGCTGAAGAGGCAAACTCGAGCAATGCCAAATGAGGACTCTGCCAAGAGAATTTGGAGCTGGAAGTCTGGGCTGGCATTTTAAATGTCTCTCTATATACTTCACCATATGATCCAAACACTCCAACTGTTTTAGGAGCTGCTCATCAAAGCCAAACCTTAGCAGTCATTTGCTCTTGTTAGTGGTGAAAGAAGGGTTTACAGCTTCTTCCTGTTCTCCAGGCTCTCCAGGTGTGCTCTGTGGAGAAGCTGGATCAGAAGCTGGCGTCCATGCTGTTAAAGAAAATGCCCAGTGGAGGTTTTCAGGGACTGCAGTGTGAAAACACACCTGAGAGAGGTAATGTGTGAACTCCATGTTATCTGCTGAGGGAGAAACCAAACCTGGAACAGTTTTCTTCATATCTCCTTCTCAGTTTCAGTGATGCATGAGCAAAGACAGCATCTCAGCCTGGTTTCTGCATTAATCCAAGCTGTTACATTACACTTGCAGACAAATACACAGCTGCACATTTCCAGTGTCTAACTGGACTTTAACTGGAAGAATCTTTTTCCTGTCCACATCAGAGCTCTGCTGCACAGATGTACCGTCCCTCCTTCACTTTGCTGCTTCCTGTGGACTAAGAAGTGTGTCCAGCCTGCTCCTGCAGTGTCCAGGTGCTGAGCGAGCACTGCACGCAGCCAATCGCCTCGGGCAGACTCCCGCTGAGATTGCCAAGAGTCACGGCCACGAAGAGCTTCACGTTTTATTGAAGGAAGCACTGGTAACTACTTCCTAATCAGCAACCCCCCTCCCCCCTTTGACAGCATTTGTGTCTCTGTTGTAGGTCGTTTTTTACCTACAGCTGTAATCCAAGATAGAAAATACAGTTTTAGCTTCAGACTCTGCATACAGTGAAGGAGGTGGCTGGATACTAACCCCCACATTCACCTCAAATACACTGGCCTTCCTAAGGGAATACCCCCACAGCGCCGAAAAAGGCCGTGTTTGCTCATGCGTGCACGGTGGCTCCCTGCACAGGTCGTCTGCATAGATTCAGATAATTAATGCAGCCACTGCCACTGAGAGTGTCTTGCGTAATGGCTGCCATTTTCTCATGTTAATGTACACAGCCTCTTCCTGCTCAACCTCCCATTTCTTGTGCAGATGTGGTAACACGAGAGCAGCGTGTTTGCCACTCACTCACTAATGAGTGTCAATCCACATTTAATTGATCCCTCGCCTGCGTGCACATCTCTTTATTTGACAAACCTGGAGAACACTAGAATCACAATGTCCTTTTCAATGCTAATTTCATTAGGCAGAGGGAACATTATCATAAAAAAAACATGATGCACCCGGTGGCACAGCCGAGATGATTAAAACACCACATCTCTGCAGTTGTGGTGGTTGAGCATGTGATGTTGTTGAGCGCGTCATTGTTCATGCTATCTGCTGTCCTTTGGTTCATGAATGGGGTATTATACTTGCTCTTTTTTTTTTTTTTTTTTTTTTTTTGCAAAGCAGTCTCATTAATTCATCCGCAGCGTTTCCTCCACCTCCAATTAATCAGCACGTGACGCACCAGTGATTGGGGCATTGGTGTGGCAGCACTTTGTCAATAAATCCTGGATGGATCGGTCCCCTGCTTCATACACAGTCTGAAGCACACACAGGGCCTACGTCAGATCCACTACTCTGCCCTGGCTACACACTTCTTTGTTAATTAGCTGTGAACAGCTCCGGAGGGGAAAGTGAATTATTCAGGGAGAACATAACTAGAATACAAATATAGAAAATGCTCCGCTGTTATCTGGGATGTCAATGTCCTCAGATGATAATATTGTGTTTGCTCTTAGTAATTACAAACCCAAACATACGTCAGTGTTATTTAATATTTGAATACTGGGTCACAAATTTGGCTGAGGTGTCTCTTGGCATCTACTGTGGATGGACTCGGTGCTCCAGCCACCACTTCAGCGCCTGCTCTCAGACGTAAAGCAGAGCTCGATAAATACAAATGAACTTGGACCTCTAGGGCCCTCCACACACTACAAAGAGCTGTTTATGTGTTGCATGCTGCGTTTGTGTACAGCACACTCATATCCAAATCCATGGAAGCCAAATTAGTTGATGTCCTAGGAACTGCTGACTCCCTCAGACCTTATTTTGCAAGCTGGTCTGTAACTGTACAATCATTATCAACATTTCCCAGAAATTTGTGTATCGTTTGAATGCTACAGTCGTGCTCGTCCGTGTTTTGCATGTGTATGAGAAGAGTGCTGGAACGTCTCCACCTACGGGAAGGATTGCTTTTCAGCTTTTGCATAGATAACTCATCTGCATCTGCAGTGATCCTGTGACTTCTCATCTGAGGTCACCAGCGGGGCAAAGCTTTGACTTATCCAGTGAAATGAGATATGCTAACATCTCTCTGCCAGACTTTGGTACCTAGATGATGAATCCTATAGAATTCCTCCTGCTAAACATTAGCATGGCCACTGTGAGCAGCCTGACACCAGAGCAGCGCTGTGTTTACATGGCTGCAGACTCTTAGCCCTGCATTCATAAAGCTACATGTTTTCCTTCACGTTAAAAGTGAAATATGAAGATAACACTTTACTGAGTAAAGATAGTTTGAAGTGTGAAATATCTGTTTGCCTGCTGATCTGACCGCTTCTCATTTGCACATGCCAAAAAGAAGTTGGACAGATTTTGACTTGCACTTTGGTGATGAGTTCGGTGTTACACTCTACAATCTGTCACACATCAAACACTTTTATCTTGAAATCAGGATGTCAAAAGACAGCGAGCACGCTGGCACCGGGAGCCAAGGCAAGCCAGCCTGTGAATTGATCATTTTAGCTGCTGCACCAGATTTATGCTCCTTACACTGAACTAAACTCGCTGGAGATTTATTCCACCTCAGACCAAACCATGCCTGCTGTTTTGTCTGAAGCACTGCAGCCTGGATTGCGGTGGTGAAAGTGGATTTGTCTGGAATGCCTGGGGCTGCGGCAGTTTCAGACATCTGTAAAAGGATTTAGCGTTTGCGGCGAGTAAATAAATACCCTCCCTTATTCAGATATTACTTCTGAAAATATCAGGCCGTACTTAAGCACAGCATTCGATTATTGTAATTCAACATTCAAGCTGTGGTGGTAATTAACCCACCCTGTCTACCTGTTGGGCCTGTTATGAACCACTGCTGTTAAGTAATGCATTCATGGTCGCCAATAAGTAATTTGCAGTACTAGGAACAGTATAATACTGTAATTGAGTCATGAGTGGCTGTGTTGCTTGGAAACTGCACACACTGCGTGCCAGGTTATATGGAGGATCTCTTATCAAAGTGAGCTGCAGCTCATATGTTGTGCTGAGATTTCTATTATTGCCTGGGATTTCTTTGTTATTGAAGTCAGAATATGTCGTCTTAAATTGGTAAAAACGGAGTAAAAACTAATCCTGACAGTAGTCATGTGGTTGTCTTTTGTTGCTTGGATGAAAAACCTGCAACACTCACTTCCCTTCCTGTGTTCATACTCTGTAAAAGACTATTTGATTTAAGATGCACAGTAGCTGGTCACTACATACACTACAGCAGCTTTTCTTTTTTCTCGCTCCTGTGAAATATTTAGTAGCTTTCCTATATTAAGTAGCTTTTTACTTTCAGTCATTTCAGAATTAATGATGCAACTTTTCACTTCTTCAGTCTCTGAGCAGCAGAAATATGATTCTCCATATCTCAGGCTAATCATGGATGCAGTGTAAACATCAAACTAAGGATCTTGAATTTCTCACTAAATGATATGTTTGGAGTGAAAGGGGAAGACTGTCTGATTTCATAATTACCCTCTTCATACCCGTGTCTGTCCCTCAGCATGTTATTAGCAAATAGGCCGACTCGGCGGCAGCTTCACTGTCAGGGGGAAAACTGCTTTCTTCTAGCCAGCAGGCAGGGTTACAGCCCCGAGATTGCTTTTCCACAAGAGAAGTCCGAGCAGATGCGGCGAGAATCCACATTTACTAATTTGGACGTTTGTCACATCTGACATGTAAACAATGAATATTAAAGGATGGCCCAGAGGCAGAGATCAGAGCTCAGAGAGGGGATCTTCACTTTTAACTCCTACCATGGAGGATACAGGTGAGAAAACTGAGTGGACAGGACGGATGCTGTTAGCCTCCCCATGTCACATTCACATTCTTAGCGAAATTACAATCCTGCATTGTATCACAGTTGTTGAGGGCATGAATACACAGCAAATACCCAGCTTCAACACAACAGATTAAACATTGTTTTCCTTGAATTCTAAATTGCCTCCATTGAGCTGCTTCTTTGTGATGTGGATGAGGCATTAAACGCATCTCTTCATGCTCTGTTGTTGCAGAAAATGTTCAACTGCGGCAAGAACAATGGTGACGCCGGCGTATATGAAATGATGGGCACAGCAGGTGAGTGAGCGACTGATAGGAAGTGGAAGGAGGACAAAGGAAAGGCAGTAATGGGATTGTTTTTTTTCCAGCATATCATTATGCTGGCTCGCTGTTCATTTCCGACCACTGAATACTTTCCCCTGTGCTGATGGGCACGCAGTGCAGAGCTGCTTCCGATTAGCTGTGAAATGACAGTAACAAAAACAGCGAGCAGAACTTCATCATGACATTCAAACAGTGGTGCAGTAAACACCTTGTGCATTAGGGAACCCTTCCAGTACAGATGTACACAAAGAGCAACAAGGAGAGGATGAAGAGGAGGAGGAGGAGGAGGAGGAGGAGGAGGCTCTCTATGCTCCACTGGAGGTGAATGATGAATATAATAGCATCCTGAAGTCAACAACGACAGTGGTTATTACCAATCGCCCACCAGCTCCCACACCTCGGCCTGAGAGCAGCCAGGTGAAGGAGGACACGATCCCGTACATCGCTCAAGGTAACTTACCATGCCTCCTTATCCCTTTGTCTCATCCTTTTCATATCTTTCCTCCTTTCTTTTCGAAGTAAATGCAACAGTATGTCAAAATGAGTTTGGGGATCATGTGGGAGGGAGGCAGTGCCTGGAATGTGCATTGCCATTGTCAGCGAAGAGCTGCTGAACAGAGCGAAGAGGCTTTTTGTTTTGAGGCCACAAACCACAAGAACACGGTCACTCCCTGCTGCACAACAAGGAAAAGTGAGGGAAGAGAAAGATCCATTTGCCTGCATCAGGAGCCCACAGCCCATAACTGTTCAATTTCAGCATCGTGCATATTTCATGAAGAGGAAACATCCAAAAGTGACGGGTATTATTAAGGCTTATAAATCATTGAAATGCATACATGCTCACATGCATCGATTAACTGTTATTATGCTGCACCTTTCCCCTCACTATCACACGGCCATTCAACACACAAAAATGATTACAGTTGTGCAACAGGCACCCTTTCCAAATTATGCAGCTTTTTATTGGAGCTTGCTTGTATCCAGCGAGCCAAGCCATTTCCCAATGGAGCTTACAAAGCAAAAAAAGAAACAGTGCACCACTGAACTCTCTGCATCCCAACCATCCCCTCAGTAACACAGGGAACTACCGGGCTGCCATCTGCAACCAATCTTGGCCAGACCAAGGCCAAGTCAGCCAGAATAAGTCATTACACATGTTTTCCATCGTCCTTGTCCCTAGAGCGCACAGGAGAAAGGAGAGGGGTTTTGAGGTTTCCATGTATTAAGACAGTGGAGCTTCAAACCGCACAAGGATCACATTTTGCTGCTCACTCCTACTGCCGCAGTGAAAGATGTGAGAGCAGAGATGAGGCTCGGCGGAGGATTAGGCAGGCAGCCAGTTATTGGAGAACACTGCACGAGTGGAAATAATGAAGTTTTCTTTTGTTAGCGTCCTCAGCTCAGTGAGACTGAAATGTGAATGAAATTGAACCCAACAGGGAGGAAACACTACACATGTAAAGTACATGGAGAGGAATGCACAAACTCCTGGCAAGGCAAAGAGAAAGCCGCAGCTCCAGTTGTGTGTGGAGCAGTACGCCACTCGTGGTTTCTTCTGAATTAAGCCGTAAAGCCAGGCTCGTATCGTGAGCACGGCAGAAAAGACAGGCCGTGTTTGAACATGAAGTGGAAAGGCGAGATGCTGTCATGGAGGAAGTAGTCAGAGGTGGGATTATCTGGCAGGGTGTGGATGCTGAATTTTAATCTAGTGTTGGTCACACGGCCACAGCTCCACCGCCTCTGACAGCTCAACAGTGCAGCCTTTCATTCGCAGAGCTCAGCACCAAACCAAAGCATCATTCAGGCCATCTAATGCAACCCAGAACAGGATGTGCCTTTGTCTTCTATCACATTTTATCTCTGGAATAACAAACTGGTACGACTGCCGTTTTACAAATACTCAGATTCCCCCATATTTGTTTATTCTGAATCAGTAGCAGGAGTATGTTTAATGGACCTGCTGGCTTAGTTTGGCACAGAGGGTAATGATTTCAGATTTAGTGTATGGCTCCATCTTGTGGAAAAACTGTCAAAGTGCAGCAGCAAACTCATCCTAAACGCCTACGTCTTTCCAAAAGAATCCTATTGTTACTGTATATGAATATATAATAGTTACTGGACGCTCCTGTGTGTTTACAGTGTTCCAGAAGAAGAAGACGGCGCCACAGGGCGATGCCGAGCTCTATTCACTTCCCACCAAAGCAGGTGTGTGACAGGTGATATGAAGCAAACAAGACAAATCATAAACAGAACGGTCAAAGTGACATATCCTGACATTTAATAATAAAACTCTGAAGAATGTTCATAACTTCCCTGTCAGTGTCATAGTGTCAAATTGTTTTTATTGTCCTGGCATTTAGATATATCAAAATATTTCTAATGATAAACAAAATGCCTTTATTAAATTCAGTAGAATAGAGAAACAGGAGGAAGCGTGGGATGACAGATTAAACCAAACTGGAAACACTGAAAATATTTCTTTCTCCATTTTCCCCAGAATTGAATTTTCATGGAAATATTAATGCTTGAAAGTTTTAATCACTATGTTCATTCTTCCTGCTTGCACTGAATCTATAAATGTAGCTGGACTTCCCCTTTGTGGACAGGATCAGTATTACAGATTGTAAATGTTTGACTCATAACAGCAGGACTTCTGCTGACTGCTCTCTTTCTGTGGAAACCACCTGCTGGATGGCATCACATGTAAACAATTTATGGTGTTTCACTGAATCAATGAATAACCAAACCATCATCAGGGGGAAAGTCTTTCCAGCAGCAACGAGATGGGAACACAGACAATAAAAAAGCAGGTAGAACAGTATAAAAATCTACAGTAAAGACAGAAAGAGCTGCTGCACTGAGATACAAAGCTGTTTGTGAGCTTTGCTGTACTTTTACTGACACTGAGCCACAGGCTGACTGATACATGGATCATCACAGTCATCCTCATGAATCACTGGAAAAATAAAATCACATTATCAACCACTTGTCTCTATGCAGGCAAAATTTGTCTTATTCAAAACGGAAATAAATGAGTTTCATTTGTGAAATCATGCCTGAAATCTGGTTTGTTAACTTGTTTTTGTTTGTTCTGCCACCTGGAACTAAAACTCTCACGTTTCCTGACTGCTCAGATCAGCAGATGCCTTTATAAACGTGTTGTTGTTGTTTGCAGCATGTGGCCAAGAAAGCGGCATCTCCCCCACCTATGACACCTTTGTGCCTCAGCAGCAGAGCACTGAGCCCCAGCAGGGAGGGAAGGCAGGTCCACTCACTGAGGACAAGGCCCTCGATGCCAGCCAGCAGGTAGGACTGTCACACACTGATCTCTAGTGTGCACGATCGAATAAAACTATAGGAATCTGTTCTGCAACCTGCAAACCAAACTCAATGAATGGAGGAGCACTTACCACTGTTTGTCTTACCTTTCTGCAAATCAGGCGAGTTGCAGACGCTTTACTCTCTCAGTGCAGGAAGCAGGACGGCAGGTGTGGGTAGTGCGGCTCCTGTGTTTAACAACCAAAAATCTGATCAGTATTTTGGTTAATTTATTGTTTCATCAGTTTCAGCTTGTGAAATGTGCATGTAGACTGACAAACCTGGATCAAAAAAAAAAAAAAAAAAGCTCAAACTGACTGTGGGCCTACTCTCAGCAGCTAATTAGGGGAGTGGAGACAGGTGTGCAGGATTATCAGGTGACTCAGGGATGGCGGGAAAAGCCGAGGACACCCGCTGAGTGAGGAGGGAACAGCAGGTCTGGTGTGAAAGGAGATGTCAGAATAGGCAAACATGGCAAACACCTGAAAAAGTGACACTTGGCTGCAGTTTCTATATGAATGTTAATTTACATCGGACCTCCAGCAGTCGTAACAGGTTTTTTTTTTTCCACAGGAGACATGCTGACATGTCACAGCAGGACAGATACAGGTGTAAACAGTAAACACAATCATGGCTGAATTCCATTTAGCTGGGGTATTACACATGCCTCACCATCTCAGTCAGGGTTACCTGGAACAGAACGGAGCCAGTTAATGTTCTTGATCACACCTGATCTGCCAGAAAGACTCACCGTGCAGATACAGCCAGACCTGATTTGTTTCTTTCTTCAAAACCTCCAATAAAAGTATTTAAGTAATATCACAAGTAAAAATACTTATTTTGCAGAAAAATCTAAGCTACTGATATATATATATCAGGATGCATCACATTTTGGATTGTTACTATTTACCAAATGTGTATATTTGTGTATAGAGAATAATTTTGCTGAATTATTAACATGGGACTGCAAACAGGGCTGCTGCCTTTGTTGTGTGGTGTCACATCAAAAACCACTAGTTTAATCTTTAACAATCCATAAATATTATATGTTTATCATGTAGTTTTCACATAGAACCTGGACGTGTGGAGCAAAGAGTAACTGCAGGTTTTAAAGGACTGGCTTAAAAAATACACTTTCCAAACTGAAGTGTCAAAGACAATGCAATGGGTGTAGCTAAGTGTTGTTGTGGTGTGTTTTGCAGCACAACAAATGCGGTAAATGGAAAACACCCTGAAATATATACACAAAGGGTGGTGAGGGAGAGAGACGACGCAACTTCGACTAATAACATCAGTGAATTCACCTTCATTCTGGTTGTTGCAGGTTCAAACATTATTTGCAGTTTTCCACTGAGCTACAAAGTCTGATGTTTCTCTCACCCAGTGCAAACACATTTCACCATAACATGTAAATAAATGGATGCTGTCTGTCTAATGTGAAAGCACTGATCTTTGTCCCTGCAGGACACGTCGAGTCAGCTGAGAGTCAGCACCACCAACAGCACGGGAGACGATGACGGTGTCTACGGTAAATATCCCTCCACCCTGGACATGTGGGTTCGACACTGCTGCCGTCACAGGCTCAGTCTTCCTGCAACTTTAACATAAAAGTGAATTGATTATTTAAACTGCAGAGCAGGAAAGTTAAAGTAAAACACACACACAGCCACATTACAAATACTAGATTAGACAGTGAGCTGTGAGGGGCTTAGAGATGCTTCTCTCTCTCTCTCTCAGATAAAACCAACACTGTTCAACAAACGACGAGCGAGTCTTTAAAAATGTAGCTCGTGTTTCGTGCCTTTGTACCGACTCCACTCTCAGCTGCATTGGTGGGGAATTAATCCTCAGGGAAGAGTTATTTAATCAAATCCCCCGGTGCCATGTTTTGATCTAGTGACTTGCACTAAATGGGAGTGTTTCATTTCCTTTTACTGCACATCTCTGTGTTTGTCTGCATGTTCTCTCTCAGGTGTTGCACAGAATGAAAGTGGAAGGCAAAGCCAAACGGTGGAGTCGGATTTTTACAACAGGCCACTTAAAGGGCAGCATGTAAGTTTAGCATGATGCATAAAGTTACGTGATACTGTGTATTACAGTAAACAGCCATCACAGTCTATAACAAAACCAGTGACATTTGTCCCTCTGAACTGTTTTGCAGCCAAACCCCTTCTGGAAACGGGACAAACAGTGAAGGTGAGACTGAAAACACCTGTTCAGTATCAATCCAGTTTTCTGTTCATTGTTTCTTCGGGAACTTATTTTTTTAAGATTTATTCATCTTCCACATTTACAGGCTCCATCACTCAACGAGGACTCGTTTCTTCCAACTTGTTTCATCTGTTTAAGCACATAAATAGTTTCTTTTAATTCTATCATTAGGTTTGTTTGGTATTTCAAAGCTAAAAGATCTGAAATTGCCTATTTGAAATATATTTCCCCAGCTCGTTCAGCTCTACTGGCCTCACAAGGTTGAAACGAGTAGACAGCAGGTTCCTTAAATGCCATGAAGTTTGATTTTGTCGTGATAATGCAAAGCCTTCCCATCTCAGCCTCTAGAGGGCGCTGCACATCTAAAATAAAATCCATCACCCTTCATGTGTCTGAGGTGACCAAAGACATCTGCTAAGCACAGGAGCACCTGCTGACCTCCTGATGGCTGCGGGGGCAGCGATGGAGGAAATGTGCCCATAAATGTTTATGAATGCAGACAGACAGTGAACAGACACATGCAGCAGCTGAGAACATCAGACGGCCAAGACAAATCAAAGTTCACCCAGAAAGAAAACAAAAGCAATGAATTCTAAGTCAGCACACTGGGGTTTTTAAGAAGCAAAGAAGCAAGCGAGAAGAAAATGAAAGGATAAAGTCTGTCTTAACAATCATTCGGTGAATAAAGCCTGAAGAGGCCTGTTCCAGAAACATTTACTGTACAGACTTGTCAAAAATCTGAATTTGCTGTGATTTAGAAAACTATTCAGGATCTGACACGAATGCACACACACTGTCTCACACACACAGATACCAGTTTGTTGGTGCAGCCCAGCCTGCGCCTGAATGAATGAATAAGAGCTGCATGGGGAATTCGGTGAATGCACGGCTAAATCCAAGCTCAGTCTTGAAACCCAGGCAGAGGCTGAGCTGTGTGCCAACAAAGCAGCTGGGTACACGCCGGGCACATTTTTCTCTTCAATCATGCTCTTTGTGAATAATATGTATTAATGGCGTCCCTGCTTAGACCTGCCAGTTAGCCTTTGGAGATGATCTGGCTTCAGGACCCTGTGGCATTTGAGGCATATGTTTGCCTGTCACCTGCCGAGTATATTTCAGTCTGTGCAGCAGACGTAGCCACTGAGATAGGCCCCGATTCATGTGTATGCAAATATCCACAGCCGAAGAGATAACAGCAGATAGAGAACCGCACACACCAAACAGTCATCTATCAACAATTCGCTCCAGAATATGTCTGATATATCTGAAATGTAATCCAACACGATTATCCTGTACGTTTGCTTGTTATGTCTATATTTAACATTGAGATTCCAAATGAACAAAGTGCATTAGGTCTTAAGTTTTCCATTTAAAATGGCTGTTTTCATTTATTGAAAAAGATTTTTACTTTTCTCTTTTCTCGTCTTAAAGCTGCACTCATCAAACTCATGGAATAAACGTGGAATATAGAAGGTTAATATGCTAAAATAAAATTTGAATTGTGTGTGTGTGTGTAACATTAAGTAACTGATTCTAGTCCTTCCGGTGTCCACAGAAGACTCAGTCTGGTGCTGAATTAACTTCACTTTTGGTTTTCACGTCTCTATTTTAAAACGCTGTTTATTCACTTTTGGGCCTCTTGGCTATTTACACAACCAGTAGTCGCTGATCAACAGCAGTGTTTATTTAAAGTCATGTTTCTGTTTGACCAGGAGCCAAACTGTTTGTTGTTTTTCTTTTGTTTTTGCTCTCCATTAACTCCAGAGCAAGAATTAGCTGCTAAACTGCTGCTCACGCTGCCTGGCTGCTGCAGCTGAAGCAGTGACCATGCGACCAAAACAAGGAGCTAAAAGATGCTAAATTGCTCTAAGTTGTGATAATTATGTGTGTGACCCCTTTCAAAGCAGTGTTCATATTAAAACATGATCAGTGCAGATTTAAAATTTGCCCTCAGTGGTGATTAGAAGTGTTATGCGTTCTCTGTTGGGCAGCACGAATTGAAAACGCTCTAAAGTGGGTTTCTGCTACCTCTCTCTGCTGAGATAGAGCACAGGCTGGATTATACAGTCAACGCATCAATAACATTGTTATGACACAGCTCTTAACTGGCGATGGCCTCTACCAATTGAAACATGAAAAGCCAAGCTGTTGTCATCTGCCGAATCCTTCCACAATCCCAGCGACTGGTTCCACACTGCTGCAGAAACACTCATAAGGGCACAAACACTGGGGAAATGTATCAGGGATAACTAGCCTACTGAAGGAGCGTGCATAAACACAATCATTAGGGAGTTCTCCATTATACACCTTGGCCTGTGTGCAACATACACAGGGAGGCAAAAAGCCACGTACACACCTCCCCTCCTCGCTCAGTCCTCTCTCTGGCCCCAGGATTAGGGCAGAGGATTGTGCACAGCTGCTCCCAAACACCCCCGATAAAAATCAGGCAATTTCACAGTCAGTGGCATTCTTTCATCCCTAATCCACACCCTGCGTACAGTACAGATGAACCTCGCTGTGATGAGAACAAGCTGCTCTGAGCTGACCCCCACCGCCACCCCAGCCCGGTCAATGTGGACACCTTCGATTAGCTATAGAGACACTGAGCGGTGCAGGACCAAGATGCTGCATATTGATCTGCACTTCCTTTCCAGCCACTAATTAGATGTATTTGTGTCCAAACGGCCTTCTTCAGCCCTGCCAGCATGCATTAATTAACACTCGCAGTTAGAATAACAGTTTTTGAGGATTAACTCGTAGCTTGGACTTTCAAAATGGGTTTTATAGCTAAAGAATCATCCCTAATTTCAAAAACCTCTCTTTAATGTATTTCTGTCATCACAGGAAACCATTATTCTTCATAGTGTTTTTTTTCCTTCTCAGGTTATTTGCTTTGCCCATTTTTTCCAACCCCAAACCTCCATTTAGAGGCTAATTCTGCACTGAAGTTCAAGGGGGGGAACAGAAAACTGCTTCACAGCAAAGAAACACGGGGGAAACGTATGAATCAAAAGGCAGGGAAATGGAATTCACTGTACAAACGCCGGGGGAATTTCAATGTCCACCGAGGCACAGTAGAGCTCTGTTCAGGCCTCGCAGGCTTTGGGGTGAAAAGAGCAGCAGCCACAGCAGGACTCATCTATTCTGGCTTCCACAGAGACAGGTCTATTTGTTTAAGAGGCAGCAGACCCAGCTGATGGATGCTGAAGCTTTAACACGGGAACAGGATAACGTGATGGTAATTAAATAAACTGGCATCTATGCTTAAAAAACAAACTTTATTTATAGTGAAATTTGAGTTGTGTGGATTAATAATTGAGCAGACTAATAAAGTGGATGTGAATGAGGACAAATGTGTTCAGGAAAACGACTCCCAGCTCACATCCTGGGAGGAGAATATTAAACCAGCTCTCTGCTGATGGACTGTGTGAAACCCTGGACTTGCCGTCGTCTCTCTTCTTTTAATTCTGATTTATGCAGGGAGTCTGGACGTCGCTCTCACAGAGGGCAGCCTCGCTCCTTTTTTGCACACACGACTCGAAATGTTAACGCATGTAGATCAGTGCGACTCTTGTTTGGTCTTTGAGAGGGAATTCTGGTTTCTCTTCACCTCCTCCACAAAGGTCAAAGGTGGGTTCAAACCTGCCAGTGACGCCTCATAAAAACACTTAGTACCTGGACCATAGTATCATGTTGCTGATTGTAAAACACGCAGTGACGGACGTGCCGAATAATAAGAAACCTTTCCCTCTTATTAATTATTAGTACTCGGAGCTGTCTGTCTGTCGATAACACAAATAAATATTTAATAATCATAAAATGAAGGAAATAATCTGAAAGGAATTAAAGTGGAAAGAGTAGTTGACCTCAGAGTTGGTAGTGAATGTAATTTCAGTGGGGATGAAGGTTCAGTAATGTCCTGAAACACTAGTTCTTAGCGCATATTATTCAGGAAGGATTAAATAGGACATTTCTTGGGGACTATTTTCAGCTGAAGCCTAACACACATTAATATTAACATTAATACAGCAGGGCAGCACCCATGTTGATCATATCTAACACGCTTTTAAACAGTTTCTGGGCAACAATCGATCCGGCACAGATGAAGAAGCTCCATCAGGCTTTAGACGTACAGGACAATGCTTGTTATTAGGATCAAGTCATTGTTGGTTTTCATCTTTTTGTGGGATTTGTTGACGACACAAAAATAAATAGAATATCACCAGTTTCAACATTTAAGCATGTGCTAGACTGAGAAACAAACATAGGATAGTCTCATATGATCTTTAAGATGGTGATAATACAGCTGCTACCTAAAGGGCCCAATAGGGTTGTTTGTTTCACCAGAATAGAAGAGGATGCTCATATTTGCATGTGGAAGTACACACAAAGATTACACAACGGGCCTATTGTGTGTCACTATTTACTCAGAACACAAGTAAACAAATTATTTACGCCCACAAAGTGCTTGTCGGGCTGTCAGGTATTATCAATTCATGCATCAGGAGATCAAACCGATATGTCTCGTTATGATAATTTGAGCAACAAAAGGCAACAGCGAAGGCAAAGGCGGTGCCACAGGTGTTGCTTACTCACTCAAGCTCCACGTTGGGGCTCAAACACCGGAGAGAAAAGCCGCGGTGCTGTCAGATTACCTTCCATCCATCTCCGCTTTAATGAGGGAGAAACAGCAGCGACCCCCTGATTGATGTCGGTGAAGGCCAGAAGCACCAGGGCTGATCCTCTCACCTCTCCTGGGAGGTCGCCTCAGCCTGGCAGCTGCTAAAGGGCACAGGTACGCTGTCCTGTGCCCTCAACCTGCCCTCACCTATTTGATCAGGGGCCAAGAGTGGCCCCCGCAGAGCCTGCCAAGGACCCCTGTCTGTGGGCCCCAGGCTGCAGACTCAGGGGCCCACACTGGCTCCTCTGCTTTTTGAGGCTTTGGGAAGATTAATAGGCCTCCTCTGTAGAGCGCCTTTGTGAGGCAGCGCCCAGGCGTGTTCAAGCTGTTGGGTTTGCAGGAGACGAAAGGAGCAGCGGCTAATTCCTCTGCAGGTCAGTTTGTCTGCTGCTCCTCTGCATTTTCAATGACTCGGAAAGGTCACATCCGCACGAACCAAGCAACTTAGAAAACGCATCCTGAGATCACAACATTTCTACTTTCTCCGATGCAGCTAAACTAAGATTTTCATCGAGAAACGGCAGAAAATTCTTCTACCCATCTTTATCAGACCGCCGGACCCAAAGCCCTTTTTTTTCTGCACACATGAACACACACACATGGTCCTGCAACAGCTGAGCAATCAAAGCCACATCCACACAATGCTGTTTAGCTGAGTTTGGTTTGGATTGTAGATTAATGGTCAAACGGATGACAACAAATATGCAAATGTACATATCATATTTGCTCAGCCGTTTTCAGCAGGGGGTGCTAATCATACACAAATACGTGGGTCACCATGGTGAGTGCTGAGCATCACTGCAGCTTTGTCTGTCACACAAACTCAAGCCCTGCAGATTTTAGACAGGAAGGTCTTTTCTCCTCTCATATTTCCTCACACATCGGCTGCAAATACCGAAACCCAAGGCAAAAATCCTCCTGAATGTTCTTTGAACTTAACACCAGGAGAAAATTTTTTTTTTTTTTTTTTTTTTAAACTAAAAGTTTCTGAATTTTATGCAAAGGCTTTTGGCCTGAAACCATTTTAATGATTTTTCTTCTCACTCGGTTGCAGGTGAGGGCCTTTGATTCTCGTCATATCACGCCTCCAATAGTGCAGCCACCAATAACAGCCTCTCTCACCCACACACACACACACACACACACACACACACACACACACACACACACAGATAGACACACATACTTCTGGCTGCTCCAGGTGCCAGGGTGTGAAGGGATCAGCCAATCCCTGAGCTCGTCTGAAGCTGGATGGTGGCCATCATGTTATTAAAAGCTACGGGTGAGCTTTGCTGCTCGCCTCTCCTCTGCACTCCAAACACTTTATGAAAAAATAACTTACGAAACAAAAACAGCGTCGGGTAGTGGGTAGGCTTCCCACAGGGGACAGAATAAATGTAACTTTTTCTCTTAGTTGTTTAATAAGCCAATGCAGTGAATCAGTCATTACGTGATTGATGTCCCCATCTCACTGTGTCCAATGATAATCCAGTGATATTATTTCCATAAACATCGTTATCAGATCATGGCATAGCATCTCCTCACTCAGGACTACTGGGAGAGCTGAAGTGCCTGTGATGAGATGAGATCACGTTTTAGAGGGAGCTGCCTGCTTTTTGCCTGTAGCCAAAAACAGCCTAATTGTGTTTTGTGCTATATGTGAATTATTATTAACGGCGATTCATTTACTACACTTCCTTTGCCAATTTCCTAAATTAAAAAAATACCATGTTGAGATTTACAGCTCACCCCCTCATTTTCAGCACCAGCTTCCAGCGTCACCATGGCAACTTCCAATCAGCAAGGATGGC
This sequence comes from Mastacembelus armatus, assembly GCF_900324485.2. Lineage (NCBI taxonomy): Eukaryota > Metazoa > Chordata > Actinopteri > Synbranchiformes > Mastacembelidae > Mastacembelus > Mastacembelus armatus. The sequence goes on along the minus strand of NC_046650.1, from coordinate 15,736,108 downwards.
GGAGCCTGCCGGCCGTGTGTTTGGCGCGAGGCTCTGAGAGGCGCAGGTGGAGCACATATGGAACAATGGCCTGGCGAAAAAAAAAAAACAAAAAAAAAAAAAAACACCCTGCCCGCCTGCATGTGCCAGCAGTGCCCATTTTAATCCCACCGTTACCTTCTAGTGCTCTCTGATGGAGACGTTCTGCCGCAATCACATCCTCAGACTGCTGCTGGGCCCGTGCCAGGCTTTCACTTGATAAAGCCAGACTCAGTGTGCTTTTGTAAAACAATGTCTGCGAGAGTCATGGATCAACCATCCCCTGATCGTTTGGTGTCAGTGCTCCTCACTGTCCTCGCTGACCCTAACGCAGGGAGATCCCAGTTTGATGAAGCTTTGGTTTTGGAGGATCTTAGTCCATTTCTGGTCATGTATACATTGAGGCTGGCTGTTAATGAGTTTTGTGCCTCATATGGCTAGTAATTGGGGTAGTAATGTTATGGAAATCACTAGCATGTGGAGTAAATAAATCAATCATCTGAGGGGTCTTATCTATCACTGCACATTTAGGCAGTCAGCTCCTATGTAGGTTAATTAAAGCACAATGGCCAAGGAAAGGACCTGGCACCCATCCTGCTTATGTTTAAGCCTTCTCTAGGCCTGCTGGGCTGGAGCTTTCTCCAACCAGATGAAATTTGCCCACTTTACCCACCCCCATCCCCAGCTGAATACATAAATCATCTGAATCTTCGACCCGAAATTCCATGAACAATGGCATTTGTCCACAAATACCACACATAATTGCTGGAGACTCTTCAAAGCAGAAATCATGTTTCTTTGCACTTATCTAGGAGTATATGGTGCAGATTTCTGTGGGTTATTTCATCTGGTTTTGGAATAAATCAATTAAGATGTTGAGCTACATCCAGCGTGGATAGTGGGTAAAGTGTGGCACAGCTGAGTCGCTTTCATGTTTGGTCTGAGCTCTGAGATAAGAATGAATGGCGTCTGTGTGTGTGAGTGTGTGTGTGTGTGTGTGTGGGGGGGGGGGTTGGTTGGGTAACATACATTAGACATGTCAAAGTTCAGATGTACATTTTCCTGTTTTTTCATCAAGTCGTCGCTTTAAAGAAGAGAAATGGACCAAAGTAGTCGGACGACTTTCAGCTCTTCCTGCATGTGGATGGGAAGTGATGCTTGCTGGGAAGATTTTCAGCACTGCTTCAACTCTACGGTACATTTAACAGTCAGCAGTTTCCCCTGAGTGTTGCTGCAGACCCTTTCATTAGCAAACAGGTCAACAACAAGCGTCCTACGCAGCTTCTGCACACTGTCTGTATAGAGTGGTTCAAGTAGAGCATGTTGTTTCAGCTAAGAAGTAGTTAGAAAGGCTTCTTAGCGCCAGCGTCGCCCCTCTCACCCTGGGAGCATCAGAGCGAAGGCACCGGGTCGATACAACTCCTTGTGGCCCTCGCGTGTCACCGATAACAACTGTATCTCATTATCCTCCTTGTGGGGGCCACGGCGGTAGCGGCGACTGTAAACACCATCCTCCATCCCTCCACAATGGGCCGTTTGCCGACAAAAGGCACTCTCGAAAGCTTGAACCCGCGCCAGCAGCTCTATTCATGTTGCCATGTACGGCAGATGTCTCGGCGAGCCTATGGAAGGTTACTGATCTCAGACAGAAAACTGCAACACAGGCTGGTGTCTTCAGGCATCTGCAGTAAAGTGAGGGGTGGAAGTATTTGGCTTCTTAGCATTGATACGGTGGGTTTTTCCCATCAGCAAAGATCTATTTTTGAGCAACAGCTGGAAGAGCAAAGTTAAAACAGCAAAAATCAGTAGGTTGGTAAGAAAATCAATCTGCCTCTAAGTCTATATCTGTCTTCAGCTTTGGATGCACACTCCCCCCCACACCCCACACCAATCATTTTCCTTTTTTAGCATCCCATTTATTTGCTTGGAACATGACTTGGTCTCAGACAAATTGTACAGCCTCTGTTGATCTGAGCTAAATAAGCTACCTCAATAAAAATTAAACGGCTATTGAAGCAGAAGACATTTATGAAGCAGATACGTCAAATATCTGTCAAACATCTGTCAAACATCTCCAACATGATGCACTAACATCATCATCGTTTGGCTCCAGACTGTAATTGTAGTGTTATTTCAGGTTTTATGGGGGAAACTTATTAATCTGTGGATCATTTGATTTTGGGCTCTATTTAAAAAGGCTTTATTTGACTATTCTTTATTATCTGACAGTTTAAAAAGGACGTTGTGAATCTGTGATTCTACAGTAGTTTGTTCATTTATTTATTACTGTGCGGGCCCAAAGGGGGCTGGAAAGCATCCCAGTATGCATTGGGTGACACGTAGAGACCTTCTGCCAGTGTATTGCAGAGCACATGCCATATATTAACCCAAACAAGGAATATGGAGTTTCCAGTTTACCGAACCTGCATGACTTTTAACATTTTTTGGCGCCTGGAGGAAAAGTGCACACACAGAGAAAACAAACAACATGCTGCAGCGATTCCTTCACAAATAACTCTGAGAAACGAAATAAAAAACAGGACTGTGTCCTGACCAGATCAGCAGCTACGCTACAAACAAACGGCATCTCTTACTGTATGTTTGGACAGTCAGTCAGTGTGACTATAGCAGAACCTTCACTGTTATTTATTAAGAAGCTGCACTTTATGAAATGCAGGAAACAAAATAATCAGCTCATGGTTAAACATCTCTGTCAACAAGCCATTTCTGCAAAAAGCGAACAAATCAATCATTACTGAGTGTGGCCCCGCTTTCATTAGAAAATCATATAGATTAAATGTTAATCATAGCTAAGTCTAAACCAGTGGGCTTCTGCCAAAATGACAGATGGACCATTAATGAGAATAACGAGGGGATCTTAGTCTATACACGGACAGGGAGATGCAACAACAAGCATAACACCACACTTGGCTTCCAAAAAACTGTTATTTAGACAGAAATAGATGAGGATAATCAGTATGCACGAGCAGAACCGCTTCTTTCCCAAAGTCAAAGAGGATGTGTTAGAAATGTGTGAGATCACGACAGTGGATGCAGGCGTGTTTTAAGATGTTTTCGTAGTGGGCGCTGCCACAGGAGACTGAGGGAAATTGGTGGTAACACCTGTCACACACATTCAGCATCAGATATTACCATCCGTCTCTTTCTCTGGGCTGTGAGCGATGAATAATTACTCTTGTTTAAAAATCTGCCTATTAGCACTAACCAGGTTATATTGGACATCTGTCCAAAAGCTGACTGATATAATTGGCTGCCATCGTAGCGTGCTTCACTACAGCAGAGCACACTTGCATGGCAGACGTTCACTCTGGCTCCATGACGTATCTGCCACATGTACATTTCACAAGTGAGTCAAATGAAATTGTGTGAGATGAAAGTTGTGGTGAAAACAGACACATATGTCCACGCATGGCGCTCAGTGGCATCTTATTGGCACGGTGTTTTCATCAGGTCTGATAACATATGTCGAGAACTCAGGAGGCTCCGGGCAGGAGGGAATAACACGGCGTTTGAAGTCAACTGTCGCATTAAGCAGAGACGCGGCACAGTTGTGTGGAGATGCTCTCTTGTTCAAAGGGATGGAAGGAACCGCTCCGGGGAGCGTCCAACATCAAGAGCTGACCCCGGCACTGTTTCCCGCTACCTTCTGCCATGCGTCCCGCCGCCGTATGCTGTGATTCCCAAAGACTGGCAGGCCTGTGCCATCTGGCCTCACTTCGGATTCCCCGGACACATATTGGGAATCCAAACTATGCCACCTCCCTGTCTCTCCCTTCCCTCTGTGCTGTCTCCCTCTGGGCTGTCTCTGCGCCTCCACTTCATCCCTGCTTGAGTGTTGGCTCAAGTGGAAGGGGTCTGCTCTCCAAGTGATCCCAGTTGCCCTTTTCCGCTTTAATCCCCTTGTGATGGGATCCAGTAGGGGGCCTTTAAATTCAGAGGGAAATGGTCGATAGTTTTTAAGATGAAGGAAATTCCCCACCTACTGTGGACTGTCCCTGTCGTAGACCTCCAGACTGCTTTTTCTTGACCCGCTGCTCTTTAAACAAGCCAAAATTTCCGGCCCACATTAGACAAACAGCCAACACTCATACTCTGACACCTGAGATTAAAAATCTTATGCAGCGTGTTGGATTTACCAGTTTCCGAGCAGTGACCGTGGTGTAAACATGTTTCTCGGCACACACAAAGACAGAAGAGGCTCCAGGAAGAGAGCAGTGGTGGGCTGTACAGTATGTTCTGTAGCACTGCCACAGATTTCACACTCTTTGTGTGTGCTTCTCTCTCTTCCTCTCCTCTGGGCTTTGGCTCAGTGGGGAATTTGATTCCCTAATAACTGGGGAATCAAAGTTGGACAGCACCATTACTGAGAATCATAAAGGAAGCAGTGGGGTGCGGGCCATTCATTCATCCAGGCCCATTACAACGTATACCAGATGGACACTGCACGTGACACCTCATGGTGACATCTCAAGACAGCCGCGGCCGCCTGCCTGCCCGGCTTGGAAAAGATGAAAGTTACGAGGGAGACGGGAGGCAGGTTGTGTCAAACAGAGACAGATCTGATCAACAACTGCACAGAGATGAAATCAAAGTGGCTGAAGCATGTGGCGTGAGGCATCTGGTCCTCTAGCAAACAGAAGCTAGAGTGGCTGCCAACGCGTTTGGGGGAGAGCAGCCTCCGCGGCTCAGAAGCCTCAAGCCGGTGGAAACGCTGCTGAGTTGCTTTAAATCCACAAGAGGTGTATGGTTTGGCTGTGTTATCCTTGTGGAGGGGCAGGAATTTATTTAGGTAGTGGAGACATAAGGCAGACGTGTGACAAAAGCCCTGGGCTGAAGTCAAACCAGGAAGTCATGTTTACATGCTGCACATATTTCAGACCACTGGACTACCAGGACACCCCCTGTGCTACGTTCTTAACACAACCAGTCTGAACAGTAGCTTATTTATTCAAAGTGAATCAATAGCGAAGGTGACATTAGGAATCTGGGCCTGCTGGAAAGAAGCCAGTACATCTGCTCCAACCCTGGGCCACTTTCCTTATCTGCAGGGGGAGCAAGATCTGATAGCAGATATTTAAAATGCTCTTTTGGTTAGTTTTCCATCAGGGGATATTAAAGCAAATTGCACATCCCCGACAAATTAAAACGGAGTTGATGTAATGTGGGTTCATGTGTGACAACATTATGTATGGCGTATCTGTGTACATCAAGTGTAAAGGACCTGGCATTGATTTTACATTTCATCCTACTTCCTGCATAGAGCGCTGTGAGCATCTGATCCCCTAATCTCCGAATGCCAGCTTTCCCTCAATGTCATCTGCCAATGAGCTGCAACCAGGCACCCATCCTGCCTCTGGCACCAGAACTGCACCCATCCAGCCTGTGTGCGCTAAAACCCACCGTTGCTAGGCTACAACGAGAGGAATCAAATCGAGGTGGCCTCCACAGCTGCGCTGTGCTGTTGTGCAGCGAGGGATATACATGGCAGCGCTCCCAGTATGCACCTGGATGGAATGAAACAGGAAGAAGAGGAGAAGTCTAATCTACTAGGTACAGTGGTGGCTGTCTGCCCTGCGTCGGTCCCAATAGTGTGTCTGGAAACAAGAAGGAAATCACGCTTCACATTATGGATTTTCAGGTTTCTTTAAGTGGCCGTGCTCTGTTGATGAGGTAAATGTGTTTTACTGACAGCAGTGAGGTCAGCAAAGGCGCCTTAATGTATTCACAAAAGAGGGGAATTTATCTGGAAAGTGTTAGCTTCTGGTCTTACAACAAGCACTTTCTAAACCGGTGCCATGAGCAGCTGAACTGAGCCATGGATCCAAACAGAAACATGTGTTTTTGTGGGGTTTTTTCAGCAGAATTTGGAAAAATCTTAAAATAACTCACAAATGTAAAACAACCAAGTTCCCTCTGTGGAGTCATAATACTGCTATTCTCAAGCTTTCACTTATCGTACTTTCCAATTGCTGTGATCTCGTCCTCTTTTAACCACCTCACTGCATCACTGAACGTGTTTTGTGACTCTGTGAAACAACAAGTCTCCAACATGCCAAAAACCGTAAAGGGCTTCTCCACAGCTGACTTCCTGCATCTTGGTATTACCTCCTGTAAAACCACAAACTGTTGTTTTTACACTTTGATTTTCGTACCCACTGAAGCGCTGAGGTAAAACATGTTAATTAGTGAGCTTTGGAGGTGCTGGCAGCCACATTTTGTGACTTTTGGATAGAGTAGCTGTTCCCCTTGGTTTCCAGTGGTGAGACTGAGCTAAGCTAATCTAAGCGGCCTGCTGGTTGTAGTCGCACAATCAGCCTGTGGACACGATGGTGGTGCAGTATCATCCAACTCTCTGCAAGAAAAGTTTTTAAAATTCCACAATTGATGCCTCACAGAGATGCACCTTAAACTTCACTGAAGTGAATCTCGCCTGTTGTATTAAGACACTTGTAATTCACTCCCACTGAATTTTGTTTGACTTGGAGAAAAACTTTACGTGACTACACTCAGAGTATTTACTTTTTTCTTTTTCTCATCTTTGGTGTCAGATTTAATTTGTACTTATAAATGCACAAATTCACTTTCATTTGAAAAAGGGCCAAGGTTTCTGGACTTTGGCATCCTCCCCTCCTGGGTAGACTTAGGAGAAAGGAGAAAGGTCATCAGGAGCTGTAGGTTTGACCGTTATTTTGTAGGTTCACCTCAAAAGCGCTAAATAAATCATTTTCCTCCTCTAGCTGCTTCTTGCCACTGTGAGCCAGAAACAGATGCTGGTGCCACCATGTTGCCAGATCTCCCAATGGCAGGAAAGATGACAGCAGCTGCCAAAAAAATACTGTCAATAAGAGAGGCTCAAGTGACGCTCAAGTGCATCCTCTCAGGGAAACTGCGACCGCCTCACATGTTGAAGTACTGGAATAATCATGTGGACATATATATGACGCCATACTTCAATGTTTTTTTGGCTTTATCATCAAATAAAACCCTTAATTTGAAAAGAGAGCACAGATGTGACTCATTTCCTGCACAAACTCACCTCCCTCCTGTCCTTCAGACTCTGATGAATTTCATGAAGGGAGATTTAGTTTTCCTTATTTCCTTTGACTCGATTGGCGGCGACGTTCTTCTGTTTTTGAGGGAAACGATAAAGAAAGAAAATGTAACGTAAAACAGAGACAGAGTGGGGGTGGGAATACGTTAAGTACAATCAGACACTGGTGATCTATTTACCAGTGGTACTTTATTTGTCTGCAGATATTTTTATTTGACGCAACTAAAGCTTTAACAAGCTACAACATTAAAATGCAGCAGACACATTCATGCAACACAATATTACAGGACTTTTAGTACTAGTACATGAACTTGTATGTAAATACCCTGATTAAGGCAGGTTTTTTACTTGGACTGTTTTTCTACCATTGTGAGTCAAGTTTTTAAAGAGTCGTCCAGGTAGAGACTGTTGTGACGTGGGAGGAAATAGCAGCTGAGTCATTCCTGCCATTTTTATAAACTTATTTTTGGGTTGAAAAGGGGCTGGTGAGGTTTTGCTTTCAGTTAAATTACTCCACATAATTCATGTCTGCACTTAGGAAAATGAAGTGGGTTTTTTTTTTTCTACTTCCTGAATGAAAATGTGGAGCCAACCCCAGCACCACGGTTAACAGTTTGTTCCCTGTCGATGTTATTTAATTAAACGTTATATTAAGTGAAAGTAAATGACACAACAGGGTCCTGGCTTTTGTTTTAAAGGCTGAGATACATCTCATGTCTTCTTTTTCATTTGCTTAAAGACAGAGACTGACATTCGTGTTATTTTTTACAGAATCTAAATAGATATAAATGAGGAGAATGAGGCTAAGATGATCTGGAAGTGAAGTATATACACAGAATAATTAAAAAAGTAAAACCAAACTCAGTGTTGTATATTAGTGGCTGGTGAAAGTCCATATTTCTTGTGGGAGCTGCCTTGTCTGAGTCACTACAAACTTTTCTCACACACACACACACACACACACACACACAAACGTACGCTCTGTCTCACGCCCCTGCGAACACTCGTCTTTAACGAGGGGAGAGCTGAAACCATGCGCGATTGTTTCAGAGAGGCTGCCCTAAAGGCACGTTACCGCTCCTTCTCCCAGTCATACGTCCCCTCTTGTTGATTGTGCAGCGTGGATCAGCAGCAACAAAGGCATCATTAGTGGGGCTTTGGTCCCCACCAGGCCTGAGCTAATTATGAATGGGGGGCCTGGTAATAATTCAAGGGCCCATCGGTGCAGCTTGAAACTGAAGAGAGACCTTTACAGAGTCAGTGGTGGCGTACTCAGCCCATCTGCCTCCATTTCCCAGCCACCTGCCTGAAGATCTGATCCACGTCAGCCATGAGGATGGAGCACCATTACACACAAGAGAGAGGCAGAGGAAACATATGGGATTTATACGTCGTCCTCATGAATGATTTGCAACAGTCATTAAAAGCTTTGGACAATTACCTGGTTGGATCATGATGACTTACTTGGTAAACTGTCTAACCAGTGTTCATTTTGCTTTTTTTTTAAACAGAATCTATGTGAAATTATCTCTTTTCCCTCACATGTTCTCTTCACTTATTAGTTTCACACACACACACACACACACACCTCTATCTTCATCCTGTGAAAAATGTGACCAGCAACAAAATCTAAAGATATAAAATCACCCACTCAGGTGGACAGTAATGGTGAAGTGATGACCAGTGATGATCGTTTCTGCCAGAAGAGGGCAGTATCCATTTTCTTAATCACATCTCAAGTGATTCCCCCTTGGCCAAAGCAAGCACAAACATTGCCCCATTTCCAAAGCCACAAAAGAGGGAATTTGAAAGTAAACAAATGAGCCCGATGGGATGATCAGCATTCTCTGATTCACGGCATAAACTCTTTTCCCATGGAGCTGGCTCAGAGTTTCGACACAGGCTCCGTCTCTCAGCTCTGATTTACAACAGCTCTCGGATTTGACATCTTTTTTTTGTTTTGTTAATCCAAATAGGAGACAGGGTGAGATTATAACGCGACGTATGGAGCGGCCACAGAAGCTCACATTAGTTCTAGATGCAGAGGTGTGTGTGTGTGTGTGTGTGTGTGTGTTTGTGTCTGGTCAGATTCTGTAGTAACTTTAATTTGAAATGTGAGTCATTTGGACAAACTGGAGCCTTAAAGTATTCATGAAATCATGAGGTGCAGCATTAAGTGTGACGGCCAGAATGCAAATCAAGGATATGGCTTCCCTTCCAGCTGCTGATGAATAACATAGTCAAGCATACAGTTTGCTCAGTGAACACTCTGATTTGAGAACTGATAAAACTTGTAAATGTAAAAGAAGTTAATTTTCATCAAGTTATCATGTGCAGAATCTTCCCAAATCAACCGTGTTGTTTAGGGAGTAAAAGCAAAGCAAAGTCGTCCTGCTCAGCTTCAACTGTGTGTCTTAATGACATGCAAACACGTGAAGTAAGACCAGGCCGTCCAGGTCCGTCATTAATATTCAGGCTCTGATTTTCGCCTCCACTCTGACTGCAGCAGCCAATTTGAGAATAATCTAGACTGGCACACAGCTTTTGTCAGAGATGACGTCACCCTGTGGATTATTTGTGCGGCCTGTTTCCCAATGATGGGATCATTACTAGGCATAAGTGCTGCCTTGGGGCAACGAGTCCTTTCGCTTTTGTTTTCTCCCAAAAACTCTCACACCAAACCACACGGGGTCCAGAGCTTTTTCCAACTGCTGCTTCATGTGTAAATACAACATTTTACAAGACCGGGTGATAAAATATTGTAAAAATTTAAGACCGGCATACACACACACACAGCAAGATGTTTTGTGTCATGTTTTGTACGCGGACTGCTCATATTTGTGGTTTCTAATGCAGACTTTGCCTCCCGTCTCAGTTCCAGAAGCAGAGACGGACTGATGGTGAAGAAAAGCGGAGCTGAACACTGAGTCACAGAAACACGGGGCTGGTTTTGATCTGGATTCAATGGCCTGGAATAACTGGCCCCTGAAGAGCTCTTGTGTCAAATGGTATCTGTGACAGGGAACAGAGGAGGAGGATAAACATGCTGCATTTAACATGTGGACATAACGTTTCCCACTCACACCATCTGGAGGAAACAAACACATCCTCAACTACCAAAGAAAAAGAAAAAGAAAAAAAAAGATCTCATTTTAGTTACATAAACTTGACTCTTGATTCAACTGAGACTCAAGTGGTTTTCTGCAGAAACTCTATCCTTGGAACAGGCGAGGTCTGGTGGTAGGAGTGAAGACACGTCGATAGGTTGCTTGACTCCCCGCACCCTTTGAATCGCCCTCTGCTTTGTAACGTGAGGGTGTTTGGAGGCAGGTCAAAAGGCCCTTTCAACCCAAGGCCTCACCTACTTCCTAATGAATTCCCAGGGTCCATCAACCTGCAGGCGCTCCCATACAAGCTAACCAATGATTACACCTTGAGGGGGTGAGGGGGTGGGTGGAGGAGGAGGAGGAGAGCCTGGTGAGATAGAGCATCCCCAGTACACACACGCACACTACCATCACCCCCCAGATTGGAGGCAGGTGCAGCAGCAAATCAAGCCTCATTAGCTGCACCTTCTGCTAGCGTATACCGTGGACAGATGGAAGCTCGCCCTCACATGTTACCTCACATCAGATGGCAGTTGGAGGAGGGTGGCTAGGGGGTAACAGGGAGGTACACTCGCCCCCTTCTGCCGGCACTACTTCCTCCGAACTACAAGATGCCCCTAAGCACAGACCTAGCACCAGAACACTTCTTAACCTTAATCCTGCTGGCAACTTCTAGCTCCCAGAGAATATCTGCCATCAGATCAGTTGTAACCGACTCTGACCCGGGACAGAGAGAGAGCTACGTTCCTCAGATAAGGAGGAGGTGTGGACTTGCAGACACCCCTGTGGCTGGTTACATTTCCGCAGAATCCATATTTTTTTTTAAAAAAAAAGCTGTGAGCATGTGTGTGTTAGCGTGCACAGGCATATGATATGCTAAGACACACTGTGAGGCCACCAGGTAAGCGAGCAAGCCTCAGCTGCAGGGTATCACATCGCCCCCTTGTTTTCATGGCTCTGACACCAGATCCTGAGCAGCTAATTGAAGCAACAGTGCGATTCACTGGTGCAGGTCCCAGCGTCGACACCTTTAAGGTAACACCACATTCATCCACAGTCCCGCAAGGGATGTGGGCAAAAAGTGCCAAGGGGAGGCCATGTGCAAATTGATGCTGTCTGTGTGATGAGAAATATTGCACATGAGCAACTTCAACACTGAGAAAAGCTGTCAGATGGGTTTATAATGCCGGAGCTTCCTGTTGGGACCGTGGTGGTGTCGTAGGTCCAATTCAGGAAACATCTGTGCAGAAAGATGCCTCATGATGACAGACAGCAACACAGTCTAACACCTGATTCCATCAAATATCAAGTGTTTCTGCTTCACAACTCAGCCAGACAGGAGAAAAGGAGCATCGTCTACAGACACTTCATTAACTGGAAGAAGGCACACACCGAGCGGAAACACCACACGCTGAGGTCAGACAAAGGTCCACGACGTGTTGGCACATCACTATCACACAATTCAATCGAAAACATATACTCTTAAATTTCTATATGCATCTATATGACTAGTTTTAGGTTTAGGTTACTAAGAGCTGTGAGAGGGAAATTCTTAAAAAGGTTACTGTGGCAGGAAGAATGAGGGCAGCGGTACAATGGGTACTTTGTCTAGACCTAGTAGCTGCAGCACAGGGAGGGGTCCCTGTGGTGGGAATGGACCCACAGCATCAATGGATTGAACTAACGTACATTGCTTGGAAGTACACAACCTGTTGTAGAGCTGTACCTCGTACTGCACAAAATAACGCTACATGTTCTGCCACACAGTGTGTTTTAAAGCTGCTCTAATCGATATATCAAATTACTAGAAATAGATCATTGTCACAGTAGCATTTAAGTTAACAGAACATCAGCATCCTTCAGCTCGTTGTTTTGGTTTTATGGGCTGTCTGGGTTCGCTCCCATTAAGAGTATTTAGCATTTAAATTCCCCTCAGCAGTCTGATGCTGATGCTGCTTTGGGTTATGTAAATAAAAAGCAGTAGTTAGTTAATATCTTTGCTTTGTGTTACTTTACAGGTTTAAGTTGCTTAATAATTAAAAGGGAAATAGCTAAACAAACTGGACTGTATGAACAGACTGTGTCTCGCAGTCAAAATCTCAAGGTCACGTCAGGTTAGCGCCCCAAGGTGCTCAGCTCCAGCAGGACTCGTCAGACTGGTCCCTCCTGGTTTTAACAGCGTTAGATAGACGGTGAGTCTTTCAGCTGCAACTCAAAAAGCATATATGTAAACTTTTTCTTGATGTGATGTCGAAATCGCTGCAAAACATTTCTGTCCTTGTGTAAATGAGCTGCGTCTGGACATATTCACCAACACTCATTTCAGTCAAGCTGCAGAGAAGGTACTGTACTTCTGTTTGGCTGGGAGCTAATGAAGAGAAACACACACATATGGGACTCCTTTCCTTTTTTGACTCATCCTTCGATCCGCACCCAGATTCATATGCCATATGGGAAAGTGTGGATAAGAAGATCCAAGTGCTCCACGCGTGTTCAGTCTCTCTCCAAATGCAGCTGAAAGAATCAAAACGTCTCCCTCTCTTGTCTTGCTCAGTCCCCTGGGTGCATGAAAGTGAAGGTTACACTTGCAGCCCCTTTAATGATGCTCCTTTTTGAGGGGGTTTGTTTCATTTAGAGAAAATCTTCATTGTTAATCTGTCGCCTGTTGCCAGGTTTGAACATGCAGCGCCATATGTCGCGCGCTACCTTGCTTCTAAACCAAGGATTTCAAATTGGTTATTTTGATATCCTTCACAGTCAGACAGCCTGTTTCAGGTGGGCTGGTGGTCTTTGTTAAGTTTGTATCAACCCAAACCCTGAGAGATACAAACGCTGACACTTATATCAGACTTACCTCAACATGCAAATGTCTCCCAGTCACAGTTTGGAGCGTCGGAGGAGAGTTCTCACTCAGGCACGGCGATGTGCTTCAGCCCAGATGAAGTCTGGAAGCCATTAACAGAGAGCAGAGCAGGGCTTCAGCAGAAAGTACAGTAAATGTTAAGCAGGTGAGGGATTTGAAGGCTGTAATGATGTGAATTTTACTCATCAATCTTCTACAGAAAGAAGCTGGAAAAAGATTCTGTAAAGTCTGCAACTTTATTTTAAAGCCTGGCACCGTTTTGTAACGTTTTTTTTTAATCTCACACGCTGGAAAATATCTTTAGGGGCTCTTCAAATGTGAGCTGAAACGTGCGGCAGGAGGGCTCTCCTTGCAGGATATGTCCACAGCAGCTGTGCCTCATGGGTGAGGGGGTTACATGAGGCCAGTGTTTATAGATACCATACCAAAGATACTAAGACAAGCTTGGGTGCTTTATATAAATAAAGTAGCCCCCCCCCCCCCCTACATAAACAGTTAATTCAGCTAGTATTTTCACAGGTTGGTGCGTAATGTTACTGTGCCAGAGCGTATACATTGCACCATTCATCACATAATTAGATTTTCATGAAATAGATTACTTCTTTATTGGCCGTCACTTTGCCTCTACGCTGTCAATAAGAGAAGCCCCGCCTGCAGTCTGCCCCATCAGCCCATCTTTACTTTGCCTACCTGCCAACAGAGCATTAAAGGAATTAGCCTAATCATCGTGGTAATTAACATCAATAATTATTGACAGTGCCACAGACAGGAAGGACTGACGGACTAAAAAGTTTGCTTCTTTGTCGAGTCCTTTGATGCCAGTTTCTTGGAAGAAGCCTCGTTTCCGCCGGTAGAGTCTAGTGAATGAGTGAGGTGTGGGAGCCAGGATGATGTCAGATACTTGCTAATGTGGAGTGCCAGTCGGGAACAGTAAGTACCCCCCCACCCCCAACCAACCAAAAAAAAAAAAAAAAAAAAAAACCACAGAGACAGACATACAAAGAAACACTCTAGCACTGCCACCCCCTGCATCTCCTCTGTGTTTGCCAGGAGTGCACCTGCAGCTTATTATCCAAGCCTTTAGCTTTATAATGTAGCACAGGTGCCAAAGTGCCACAGCATAATTGTAACACACACACACACACACACACACACACACACACACACACACACACACGAACATGAACAGACAGAGCAGGCACCAAAATGGGCAGCCACACTTACGGATGTGCAGTGATTAATTAATACTATGGTAGGTAAATCCTAAACATTGTTCCCTCCCAGTGTTGGAAAACACACAGAGCACATACAGGAAGAGTCAGAATAAAGGTTAACAACACTCCTTTTCAATATTTCCATGTAATGTTCCAGTGGCCACAGCACAAACTTTGAAACATCGTGATATAAAGTTATAAAATGTAAGTCTCAGACCTAAAGTTTGTAAAGGAGGAGTTGAAAACTGGGTTTGTTTGAGTCCCCAGATTAATGTCTTTCATTTGTACGGAGCAGAGTTGGATGTATTATGTATGCAGTCTTCTACAGAGACAGATTAAACAAAATGGATGTGTATGTTTTAGAGACACATGCCTGCACATCTGTTGGATGCAGAAATCCTGTTTCAAATTGCCAATCAAAGCTTCTCTCCTCTCCTCACATTGCATTAAACATTTGCATTAATCAAAGAAGGAACACCACACATTATAGCACTTTAGTCAAACACACGTCGCTGCTTTGTGCCGTTCATGCCCACCACCCTCCTTTCACCTTTCAATGTGTTTGTGCACGTCACTGGTGAACTGGAAGGTTGATGAGTTTTTAATGTATATATAATATCATGTGAAAGAAAACACTGACCTTACTTAACAAGGTGCCACTTCACAATGAAAACAAACAAACTGGAAACCTTCATTTTAACCACAGAGACAAATGTCAGCTGGCTGCTCTTCTCCACCAGGACAGCAGCCGTCAGCTGACCAGCATTTCTGCTAACGAGGACGTGTGTTACTCAACACAATCAAAAGCCCAACACTTTATCAAGAAAACACAGTACAAAAGTCAAAACATCGGTCAAGGGACCATTTGCTCACCATAAAGACGTTAAAGTCTTGTCCAGGACTGGACTGGACGCACCATGTTGCATTAATAGACTTTCCTCCGTGATATTTAGTTTAAAAAGTCAATTAAACTGAGTGTTTTCTTGCTGAACTACGTCTCAATTGATGTGAGTTTCAGCGCTAAACTAACAGAATTAGCAATTATTGCAAACATGTCATGCCAGGACACATTTTTACTGTGCAGTGCTGAACATCTGGTTAAAGTCTTTTAATTTCTAGCATACTGTTTAATGATATTGTTTTAGTTAAGGGAAGTAGAAACATACTGATATTTTTTAAAAATGTGGTTGGTCTTTGTTTGTTTCCACTTTGTTTGGTGCTGAACTGATGGGAATCCACTGGGAAACACTGAGACACTGACCACAGGCTCCCCGATCCAGAAACAGTGACAGACTTTGTGGTGACATCTGCTTTTACTCAGGGAGAGCACTTCAGCCCTTAATAAAGCATGTAATCACACTGCTGTAACTTGGGAAGAGACAAAGCAATGCAGGCACAGGGCGAATGCTTCATATACTGATTTTTTTTTTCTTTTGTGAAAGTGGATGTTTCTGATTTTAGTTTATCTGCAATTTTACATTAAGACCCAAATGAAGACAAACAGCCACTTAAAGCGTTTATGATGGATCACAGGTATTTACTGCAGGAGCAAAAAAGCCATTAGCAACCTGGAAACTACAGAAAAGGTGTTGGTCCCCTTTTCATGCATACACCTGCATGTGGTTTTCTGCATGTAAGTGGACAGGAAAAAGGAAAAAGCTGTAGTTTTTAATCCAAATGTAATTTGGGAGGGTGAAAGCTGCACCTCACAGGCAACAAAAGGAGGTTTTGTGCGAGATGACAACAGGGTTACAGTTCATCCTTTTTGTTATCACCCAGAAGGACATGCTGATGAGATAGACAGACAGGCCATGCCACATCGCTGAAATAGTTTGCATCTAAAGATAAAAAAAATGTCAGACTGTCTCAGGTTTTGCAAAAAAAAAATAAAAAATTTAAGGCAGCACCAGCTTTGCAGCGCACAGGCAGGCTAAACTGAAACTCGCTTTGAGTGTGTTCTCTGCATCTCTTCTCATATTTCAGCTAAACTGCCTCCTCGCCAGGGCCAAGGAATGCATCAAGCGCCATAAATCAGGGGCTTGATAGGAACTTGGCGGCCGGACAGCAGTGCAGAGAGCTGTGTTATGTAGCCACAGTACAGTAAAGATGTTTTAAGGTGAACATTACCATCTTGGAGGAAGAGAAAAACGAGGGGGAGGATAATTTGATTCAAGGGGAGTTTTGTCCAAATGACAGAGCAATGAAAGCCCTTCTCACCTTCCTCACCCCTTTGCATTCCTTTACTTGTGAATCACTGTGATCACCAGGAGGAACACAGGCCTCAAACCACAGACTGGCCTTTCTGTTTCCTTTCTACCGTGCAGTTTGGGCTCAGGGAACAGGCCGTGTGTCGTGGTGACGAGTGCGTGCAGGTGGATTTGCTCGAGCTCTGCCTTGTGTCTCTCGCTTGCCGTGTCGAGAAAGAGGGAAAGAGTTCATGTAGAGGAGGCAGCCGGCGCTGTGTGCCAGGTTTGTTTGTCACATCTCCGCCTGTCTGCGCCTTATGCAAATGGGCAGGGGGCTGGGAGGGACGGCTCCATGGGAAACTGCTGGGGCTAATCCAGCATGTTGAACAGGGGAGGAGAGGAGCACTTTTCAATAAAGCACCCCCACCCCGCTGTCAAGTCATACACACACACACACACACACACACAAACGGCGCGTTCCCATCCTATGCATGCTTTCCAACAAACATCACAGGGAAAACACAAAGACGCACACATGAGTTTGCTGCCTCTCCCTCACAAACACTGAACACCTGTTTCTTTTCTGCACATCCACACAGACATGCATTAATATGTGAACAAATCCCACGATCTTAAGACCCACTCTCAGTCCGCTGGGTGCAAACCCAGGGTGCTTTCAATTAGATAACAACAACCCTCAGTGTGATCAGCCTATACTGCACCTAAACATGGACTAATAACACACTGCAGCCACAGTCCATGACTTAGACTATGAAATTTATGCAAATTTGTGTGGGAATACACGGAGAGAGAGAACTATTTAGGACTAGTACATTTTCA
This sequence comes from Mastacembelus armatus, assembly GCF_900324485.2. Lineage (NCBI taxonomy): Eukaryota > Metazoa > Chordata > Actinopteri > Synbranchiformes > Mastacembelidae > Mastacembelus > Mastacembelus armatus. Next base: position 15,718,808 of record NC_046650.1, on the reverse strand, counting down.
GACAGTCCTCTTTTATTCCCCAAGCTCTCTTTAAGTACATTTTTGCAAACACACGCAGGCTGTGGTCTGAGAGCTTGACTTTCCCTTGGTGAAGCCAAAGAGGGTAAGCAGAGATGAGCTTTTGTGAATTACAAAGTCCTTTTAATAAAACACCCTACTGTCATTAATTAAGCAAATAAATTAGACACTTTGGAGAAAACGCTTCTTGCCAGGAGTTGGATGAGATTGATATGAGGCCGACGTCTGTTTGCTGTGAGCAGCTGGTTAGCTTAGCACAGCACAAAGCCTGGAAACAGGGAAGCAGCTCGACTGGCTCGGTCCAGAGATAACAACTGTGAAACTGCAAAGAGGGAAATGAGTGGAAACATGTGGAAACAGCTAACTACAACTAGCTACCACAGTTAGTTTTTTTATGGACTCAACTACCAAGACACAACACGTTGATTAGGGAGCGTCAGAGGAGCTATAAGGTCCATTTGGTTTCCACTCTTCATGCTAAGCTAAGCTTTATATGCAAATGACATATGTGAGAGTGGTGTCAGTCTGCTCCTCTAACTCAGCCAATAGGTGTGTTATCAGTATTGTTTCTATCCATCAGTCTATTTCAAGCAGGATTTAATCTCTTCAAAAGAATCTAATGTTGTTTTTTTTCCTTTTTGTACTGAAATCATGAGCTCTGCATTGTGTGCACCAAACACTAACAATATAACCCCCCCCCCTTTGTCATAAACGTATGAAGGATCTGCACAAATTCTGCCTTAACGACTTCCTGCTAGATAGAGAGCGTTACACTCATACTTTGATGTCGGAGTAATTCATTGCCTGATTCAGCAGCACGTAAGATGAATATTATATTCCTTCCATAAAACGCCGGGACGTGACAGAGTTCTTTGTGTTGGCACTGGCTCGGGTCCAGCAGCCCGGTCCAGCCTCTGCACTCACAGGTTTGTGTGAGAGTCCTCTCCGTGCTAAACCTCTCCCCAGCTTCTTTTTTTTTTGCACACAGCTAGACACACGTCGAGCAACACGAGGCGCCGTTAGCTTTCCTGGAAGAAAAAAAATAGACAAACACAAAGGTAATCAACAAATCCCCTTTGCTTGAGTCCTGAGAAACATAATAGGGCCAAATCATCGTCTATTTAGCCTCGTCAAATCTCTGACAGCAGGCCTTGATAAAAGAGAGTGGAAAATATGTAGGGTATAAGACGCTGCCAAGACCCTCACCGACTAGAGCCCCCTATTGAAGCCAGATGTTGACTCAACTGGCCAATTTTGATAAATGGCATAATGATTACCATTTTAGATTGGGTAATTTTATATCAGCGTGCCACATTGTTGGTCCTTTTTAATGATAGCCAAATGAACTCTGGTTTGCGCCTGAGGCCAGGTGGGCTTTTCTGTGATTGGTGAGCAGCATGTAGTGCCTCAACCGGCCGTCAGGAGGGGCCCCTGCTGTGGACCGGGCACCTGGTCCTGTGGGCTTCGCTGAAGGAGTCTGTTGTTGTCATCAAATGTCCAGCTGAGCCCAAAGCCCATCACACAGGCCTGTAATGAGACTTAATGGGTGCTTTACCCTGACTTTTGCCTCCTTCAATGCCCTCAGTCTCATTACTAAGGCTTACTAGATCAGAGCTTCGTGTACTTGACACAGTGACCCAGATGGATATTACCTTGTGTGACCCCGTGAGGTCCGAGCAGACGGATTCTGCTGTGGTCCAAACAGCCTATCGCCCATTCCTCAGGGATTGAGGTATTACAGTAGATTAGCAGGAGTAATACCACGAAGGAGCACAGGTATGAGGGGGTCATGGGATCTCCTCAGGACATAAACACTAATGTTTGCTTTCAGGGAAAACAGCCACAGACACACTTCAGAGAAATCCAATTAGTTTAATTCGTAAAGTCTAATAGTCGTCTTTCCTCTGATCTGCCACTGTCCTTATTCCACCCGTTTTCCTCTTCCAGCCTGCTGTCAGAGACTCACAGACAGTTTTCCCATCATAGTACAAGTACAGGTATAAGGTACTGCATGAAAACAGTGTAGAACAAGAGGGTTGAGTCTTATATTTCACCTTCTGCAGCATAATATTTTCTATGGAGCCTAAATGACATATTTACAACGAACATACCAAAGTAATAACTATTCATAGCTGAGCTGCTCAGTAAATGGTTATTACAGTCAGAGAAACAGGAAAATTAGCAAAGGCAGCAGTTCTGTGGCTTCTGGTTATTCATTTTTACTGTACACCTGACAAGAGGAGGAGGAGGAGGACTTGAAAAGGCCGAAGAAAACCCTCTGAGAAAAGACACAACCCCCATCACATCCAGCTTTGTTTCAGAAACCAGTCAGATTATTAGTTGAACACGACACCTGGAGTCATTCAGTCAAATGTAAAATAATAAAAAAAAGCATGTCTTTTTTGTAGCATAGCTCATTTTATTGTTTAAACAGTTTTGCATAGGAAATATATCCACTTCCAGTAATTGACTGCAGTAAAAACAGCCGCTAGCAATATAGGCTGGATATAACAGTAACAATCACAAAAAGTTGAGCCTTTATTTACACTGACTTTAATCTTGTGGCAATTTTAGCCCCTGCACCAAATGTTACCAGCTTGAAGGCATCGCCTAATGCTCGGCGTTTCTAAAATCAATAAAAGAAGGGATATCAAGGCCTTCGCTATACAGTTCACAATGGACACCTGCGACTCCTAAACTGCAAATGAAAAGATAAAAAAACAAAAAAAAAAAAAGGTTTCCAAAAAGTCCTCTAAAACGTACATTCAGATACATACATAGACCTTTGCACACACTTGCAGTGTAACTACAATCACTACTGGAGACTGTTTACATATTGTTTTGGTGTTGTTGTTGTTGTTGTTTGTTTAGTATAACTCCACCACGGTTCATAAAGTAGAAATGTGTGCGCAGAGGGAAGTAAAAGTGCCACAAGACCCAAAAAGAAATCAGCCCTGCAGAGAAAACTGGTGACTATAATCTTAAGAAAAGACATTATTTCATCCTTTCACTGCACTTCATGTAGCACTGACCCCCCTCCCTCGCCCCAGAGAGAGAAAACAAATGAAATAAAACGAAGAATGAACATTTCCTCTCAAATTGTGAACAAGCGTGATGTGGGCGCTCTGTGCTGACATAATTAGAAAATTAATAAAATCACAAAAAAAGCTCCACACACATGAAAGAAGTCATAAAGGAGCGTATTTCCAGATGAGTTTGACACATTCTGCTCTGTGTGATGCTGTTTTTTTTTTTTTTTTTCCTCGTCACATATGAAAGTAAGTCTATCACATTGTACAATTATATACATCAGACACTTGGACATCTTGAACAGGCACTGCATTGCTTTCTTTTTGTCTTCTTTTGGTGAATGTTACATCCTGTAAAAATGCTGGTTTTCATGTTTTATAACAACCTGATGCCAAGTGACTAGCAGCTAGCCAAAGTATGGAAGGTGTGTATTGCTCATGTAGGATGAAAATGAAAGTCTGCATGTATACGCCCTCTCGGTCCCTAACGGATGTGTGAAAATCACACATATTGCATGAGTGCCACAGGTCCTCCTTGCATAAAGTTGTCTGGTTCTCGCTGATCAATGATCAATCACATAATACTTTCTAAAATAAGGTGGTTGTGAGTGTCAGACTCTGCCTCTGAACGAAGCTCTTGAAGCTGCTGACAAGGGTGGAGAAGGTTCAAGAGCTTTTTGTCAGGCTACATTCAGGCCCTGTGTGGCAATAAAAACACATAACCATGCCTGAACCCTCTGCCTCTTATCAGCTGGGAGGTACAGCACCCGAATCCTGCAGCACCGGCAAGTAAATGCAGCCTTGAGTGTGAATGGAGGGTTTCCTGTATCACATCAGGCATAGACAGCATGTGGAAAGTGCAAAATGAGAATGACGCCTTGATGCTTTTACTGATCTTAAGTAAAGAGTCTCAGCTCAGCACCGGCCGGTCGAATCAGAAACATGGCGAGATGCGGCGAGGTTTCCCCTGAAAAGAAACCACACCGCTGTGGTGCAATCTGAAAATTGGTTTTTAGTGACATCACCTCCCAGCTGCTGTAAGAAACACACTCACACCACCAAGAATTCACAACCATTTCCAAAAAAACTAAAAAAAAAAAGAACAAAAAATTTAGATAAATCACATCACACTTGCTATGGCCACACTAATGAAAGAACATCAATTCAAATATATTTATGAAGTGTTTCCCAAATGGAAATGTCTAAGCACTAACCAAGTTCAGAAATAATAATAATATTAATAATAAAAAAAAAAACCTTCATTGTTGTTGTTTTTTATATTTATGGATCTGTATAGAATATTTCCCACATTTTTAACTTTACATACAGAAACACAACAACCGATGAAAACATTTTAGATTCTACTAATCGGGGGGAAAATCTGGAGAGTTCTAACTCAAATCCATTCTCCAATACAAATAAACTAAACCCCAATTTTTTATTTAATTTTTTTTCCTAAAATGGAATTGACTCATTTTCCCCAGAATTGAAGATTTACAAATAAGGGCCTCAGAGAGCAACTCTCCAGAAGGTTTACAGTGTACAAACTCCTGTCCTGTGCAGGCTTTTTCCCATAGAAAGACCCTCATCTTCTCTCACTGTGTAGTGTCAGACGCACTCCATCACACACCCAGCTCGCTAACACACACACACACACACACTCTCAAGCTGCCAAAGCAGAGTTCAACCCCACAGACTACCGCTATCGATGCAACCAGGATATTTACCTTTATGTACAGTCTCCTATTCAATAAAACACCAACAGCACAGTGACCCTGACACACACACACACACACACACACACACACGCACACACTCTCTCTCTCTCACACACACACACACACACACTTGGGGACAATGCACTTCAGTGGGGTCTCCAATGGCCAAAGGCTGCAAAGCACTTACAGTTTTTCTTTTAAAAGAAAAAATGAATAAATCTAAACAAAGACAGAACAGTGCACATACAACGGGGTGACTTTTTCTATTTTTTCCTGCATAAGAAATCTGGGTGAAGATGGAGAGATGGAGCTTGACTTGAGGATTATTTTTTATTTTTTAAAAGAAAAAACATTTTCTGCTTCTCTAGCCCTCTGCTGGCGCCGGAGAGCTCTCGTTAGTACCGTCTCTCCGAGGGAAACGTTTCTTTCACGATTGTAGGGAAAGAGTGCAAACGGTGTCATAGCAGCATCGGAGGCGCTGCTCTCTGTGAGAAAAGTCTTTTTACTTCTTACATCAAAAATGATAGGATAATGATTGGTATAAATAATGCCCTGTTATACGCCTGAGAGATTTCGTTAGAGACTAGGGTCAGAACAGTGTACGGGGGGACACGACGATTGCCTATGTGCTATTTAAGTGCTATATTTTGTCTTCTAGTGGATTCTAGTTTAGTTCCTACTGGACAGGAAGGGAGAAAGCACCATGCTTCTGTGGTCCAGTGTTTACTCTATGGGGCTCTCTGCCAGGGGAAGTCTCTCTGTGCATATCGTATATACATTTATACAAATCTACTACTTATAAAATACTTTCTAAAGGCTTGCTTGAGTCTGTCTGGAACTGATTTGGACAGGCCTCACTAGCATTAGTCGGTGCGTGATTGTTGCGCAGGTCACAGGCCACTTCACTGATGTGTTTAAGGCATCTACTTGGGAATTGCATTCAGTGACGTCTAGACTAAGCACGGTGCAGGAGTCTACAAAAGCTCGCAGCGGGATCCGCCCTCGGCCGCGGCTTCACGGGATCTGAATGGGATTCCACGCAAAATGATTTCTCAAAATGATTGTCACACTCAAGTCAAGCCGTCTCTCCTGTGAAAAAATGAGCTCCTTCAAGGTCACATGCTAGCACCCCAGGTGGAAAGTTGAAAGTAAGAGTCACAGTAGACCAATCAGTGACTTTGCAGCCATAGAAAGCCAAGGGTGCATTTTTTTTTTTTTCCTAGAAAAATACCGCCCCTCCCCACTTAAAATCCCAAATTCAAAATACACTGGAACATGTCTCGCTGTCATTCGCAGGCCTATCTGCTGAAGAAAGAAAACAAAGACCTTGTCATACACTGCATAGAAAGCAGTCCCCACTTTGGTCAATAAAAAAGGAAAACACCCACAACAACAACAACATCATCATCAACAACAACGACAAACAACAATATCAACAAAATAAATGCATTACAATATTGTCTATCTCCAAACTAGCCTCTAATAATTGACGCATCTATTAAGCACTACCTACATAGGCAAAACTTGGTATTGCATAATTTTCATAATTCTGAATTCCACCCTCCACAATAGTAACTGGAAGATGAACAAAATGAGCATTGAGAAATATGAAAAACAAAAGATGACGTTATTAGAAAAACCACCAAAAAAAAACAAAAAAACAAACAAAAAAAAAATGCTGGTTGATTACAAACTTTAAAACGGCAACTATACACAGCCTTGATATGCAATGAAACTGTGAGATAGAGTAGTACATGAAGTTAAAAATCAACAATTTCATTCAGAGTACAAAACAATTCTTATCATAAAAATGTTAATTTTTTTCTATAATGATAAATGCAGCAAAAACAAGTGTAGTGATGTCTCTATATTCAAAGGCAAGGCACGTAATGTGGACTATATGTCATCGTGCAAATTAAGAGTATTGGAGAGATTTTCCTTGTATAAATATGCCTGGACTGGAGAGGCAATGGCTCAACATGCCATGCACAATTCTAGATTTCAGGGATTTGCCACCACCTGCATTCATAATTTCAGTTTTCGACCTCTTCCACTGTAGACTTAACCTTGCACAAGCTGCAGCTTTGCACATAAGCTGACTGCGCATTTGCATGAATTGTACATTTCCATGAATTAACACTTTGCATTTTATTTTTATTTTTTTTTTCCTGTAAACATAAGCTTTCGAAGCTGAGGGCCAAATGCATATATGTCTGCGAGCTTATTCTCTTCACACACTATATGTCCGTCTCTGTTCTTTACATATGTTCGATTGTTTTCTTTTGTTTCCAAAATAAATTAAAAGAGGGCTCAAAAGAAGTGCTGGTTTTGCTCAACGCTGCACAGGTAGCTTAGCGCTTGCCTTCAACGCTCTTTCACACGTGATGGTTTTCTCATCTGCAGAGACGGATATGTAACTGAAATCAAATTCCAATGTTTGCTTAAACATTTTACCCATAAAACCATTTTATATTTACCCCCTTCCTTTAGAGTCTTAGGGCTGACAGACTGATAGCTTCCCTTCAAAAATTCAATTGCACTTGCCTCTATTGAGATTTTCTTATTCTCTGTCTTTTTAAATCCTTTTGTAAAGGAGTTGCTAATTATTTATTGAGGGGTCCAATCTCAAGCCTGATATATTTAGTGTTTTTTGAAAACCGCATTAAGAGTTCTCAACTCTTACCATAAGTGTTTACATTAATTCTTGAAGTAAGTAGCAGTAAAGAATAAACAAAGTCAACAGATTTTCTGAACAAAGAGTCATATCACAGTCAACTGAAATCAAACCAAAGAAGAAACACTCTGAATTCACAATTTTTTTTGTTCTTATGGTGTACACAGTGAATCGCTCGACAGGGGGAAGCCTCTTTTCAAGAGGTCGGAGAGTTTAGAGTCTCGGAGCCTTCCACCAGGCAGAGGTTGTTGATACGCAGACCTCTTCACTTGTGTGTGTGAGTGTGTGTGTGTGTGTGTGTGTAAATCATGATTTTACATCCTCCCCCAACATGGAAAAATAGTAGGAATCGCCGCTAAGAGACTAGAGTGTCATGCAATAAAACATTAAGGCATCTATACATCACAGTATTTGAATGGATTGAAAAGTTCTGCAAACACAGCAACTGACTGGTGGGTGGTGGATGTGTGGGCCAGGAGACGGCAGACCCGAAGCTTTTTCTTTTTTCGTTCCTCTGAACCAACCCTCGACTTCGCTTCAGGGCCGGGGTCCGTCATGGGGAGGGATGGGAGTGGGGAGGGATGCGGCAGGGTCGAGACCGGGGTTTATTCAGAGCGGAAAGATTTTTGCAGCTCATGCTGCGTTGCTGGTTTCATCCATGGCTGCAGACACCTGTAGTGCTAGCTCTGCTTCACCAACACCCCCACCCACCCATCCACCTCAGGGAGCGAGGGGGTCGTCCGGCCTCAGTGTGTTCAGTTCCCTGTCTCAGCGGGGACCAGGGGCTCACCAATGATGTTTATGCTGTAGGTCTGGTGGACATTTGTTGGCAGAATCGGAGTCCCGTTCGACACTTGGAATGGAACTAAGCTCGCCCAGGTACCAGGACTGTGGGGAGAGAAAAACCACAGAGATGGAGCCATTAGTTACACGCCATTAACTTGTTTGTGCAGCATACAGTCAAACTCACATTCTTTCTTTCAATTATCTTTAAACAGTGCTCCGCTAACGACCAGCATTACTGCTCTGCTGACAGTCATCAAAGTTCAAGGTCTTAGTGTTGTTGTGCTCAGACAGGGAGCAGTAAACAGAAAGAAAAACGGCAACAGCGGCTCGTTAATCTGAGCTGAGGTGATCCCACTTGATTCCCAGTAAAGGACATCATGTGACGCAGAGCCTCTTCTCTGCAGCCGCCACACTATAGAAAAGCATGAGAAGGAGAGTGTGATTGGTGGTAGTGAAGGAAGAGGAGGGGGGTAAAAGCTGCGTGTGTGTGTGTGTGTGTGTGTGTGTGTGTGTGTATGTGTGTGTTGGGGTGGGGGGGGTCCCTACACAAAGCTGTCCCATCCCTATTCATCTCACTCTAATGGCAAAACAACACAGTGATTGTTCCTGTGGAGCAACGGTGCTAACTGAAAACGCGAGCGGGAACAAACAGCGTGTTGTTCCCAAGGGGCGCTGCGCTACGTAGATGTCAGATAATTAGCCACCCCCACCTCCTTTCCTCCCCCAGAGGCCCCCAGTGTGCACTCATCTAACACCCTCCCACCTCTCACATCACCCCCCGCTCGGAGAATACCTGTGTCGTACATTTGCTATCCGATCCACCAATAAACTTTTACTGCGTGCGACAGTTTGCTGTGGCAGCAGCTACAAGAGGCCAGCGGGAAAGACGGACGACTGCGGGCCAGAGGAAGTGAAGAGGAATCAGGGAAGAAGAGGAAAAATATGGAGGACAAGAAAAAAGTTGCACAACAGAGTAAAATGTGAAGATGCAGGTTTTTGCACAGACTTGATTCTTTGTGAAGCTTCAGAACAACAGACAACAGGCCGCGCTCATGAAAGCAACACAGTCTGCGTTCTATAGAAATCACTAGTCACTGCTCTTTTACTTAAAACAATGGAAGTGCAAATTCAATTCACCCTGTGTCCTGAAAGAGCCAGACTCTAACAAAGAGCGAAAGACAGAAAGGCAGAGATGTATTGAAAATAGAAACAAACATCAGTCAAGTTTTAGATCCCAGTGTGCAAAGAGTTAAGAACCACCAAGGCTAATCTTTTTTTTTCCCTGTCAAACCCATCCTCATGTTTTCTGCCCTCCCTCCTTCTCTCTCTCGTCCTGCCAAAAATCATCGGACAGGAAACGAAGGATTAAGTTTTTCCTACCTTGCTGAACAAAGAGCGCAAAGAGCGGCCAAGCTTTCTCTGCAGCTTTCTCACTTACTCTCCCTGCTCCTACCTTCCTCCTTCCATTTCTCCTCCCTGATGAAACTCCTCTCAGGTAATGCCTTACATTAATGGGACCACACAGATACAAAAGCAGACTCGCAGGCCTTTGTGCACACTACGCCGACAGATCGGTTCTAATCTTGTTAAAATCGATGCATGCCAGCTCAAATCTGCATCCCGTACCCTTAACTCTGAGGTAAAGATTCCTCCTGTCAGGCCCTGAGTCCATCCCATCACTGCTCATTGAGAGTCACACGTCACTAGAGTAAATTGCATCTGGGGAAAACAGACTATTTAATTCATTTTGCATAAAGCAATCACATACAGCCCAGACTTTTGATGCCACATTAAAGGAATTCTGGGTAATGTTGTTTAAATTCTTTCTCCAGTCGCCAACGGAGCAGAATTTGCGAGTGCAGCTTTAAAATGCCTCTATTTCTATGTATGTTCTGCTTTATGTTGCTGCACTTATGCAGGCCTAGAGATGATTACAAGCCTGAGTTCCATCGCTGTATTTCCTTAGCTAACCTTCAAGATGGCCTCTCTCTGCCCTGTCCAGCTCTCAGGCCGCACTAATTCTACTCCCTGCAAGCACAGCCTGGGCATACAGCGTGCTTCGTTTAAGGATTAGCTCTCTAAATTAGATTATCTAATGGCATCTTAATGGATTGCTGACCCATTTCCTGCACAATGGCAACATGCAAGTCTGGCAGCGTTTTAATTTGGGGGCTAGTACTGAAGAGGCATAGTGGAGCGCACCGTTTAAAGGGCAAGCAAGATAAAACAGGAATCCAACCGATTCCAGCTTTACATTGAATGGTTGTCTGTGAATAATCCATCAAGGAGAAAAAAAAAGTGTAATAGAATTACCATCCCATCCCTATAACAAAATAAACTAAATTCAGTTGGGATCTGTTTTATCTGTGCTCATTACTGTACACTCGCACAGACAAAAGCAGAGGAGGAATCAGAGACTTGGAGCTGTTGCAGGGGGTAGTTTTCTCTGCTACCTCCACTGGACTATTAGGAGGCCTGTTGAAGGGGGTCCAGCTCTGTGCATGTGTGCAAAAAAAAAAAAAAAAAAGTCTGTAACTTCAGCGGACACAAAATGAGCTGTACCCCCACACAAACACACACACACACACACACAGATGCTCCACACTTCCAGGGAAAAGGGGAAGAGGGAGACGTCACAGGAAAAGGCTTAGCTCAGCTTGCTCGCTCTGCCGTGGTGAAATGGTTCAGGTTTTTCCCCCAGAGAGGCACAGATACAGTATGGAGGCCGGGGGAGGCCAAGGGGGAGCTGCAGAGGGTGGGGTGGGGGGGGGGCTTTAAGTTAAAGAGAGTGAGGCATGACTTCAGCATAGAGTCAAACAAAGCTAAGCCTGTTAGAACATGGAAAATGTCCTCGCTCGGCTACTAATCTGACCTGGAATGACTTTTATTCTACAGGGTCTGACTTCGTTTACCGTAATGAGCTTCGCCAAAGTTTGTCCTATGACGTGAATATTTTTGTGCAAAGTCTAAATCGTTTTACAATCAGGACAAATTAAAGTTCAAATACGTGTTGCTTTCATTAGAGATGCAAGAAATATTAGGTTTCTACTTCCTGAAGATTTAGTGTATTTTATGGGACATTTTAAAAAGAGAAGGATCTATTTGGGGAAAAAGAAGATTGTGTAACAGGACAGAGACAAACCAAATACAGCTTCAACCAAATCCAATGCTCTGTTAAGGTGGACAAGATTTTACAAAACTAATAATGTAAAAACACTAGAAATTACTTGGAAAGGTGGAAAACAAGAAAAGGCAGGAAAGGAGGGAAAAAGAAACAGACAAAGTGTGTTTTCTGCGGTCAATGCACGACCTCCTCACAGAAGTCTGACTTGTAACTTCTGTGACAGACACAACAGCAACAACAGTCACAGAAAACTGCATTTATATGTAAATGTTTATGCAAAAATATGTGAATTTCTAAAAATGTGAGGAGCAAACAACAACCAAGAAAATCATACATTGTGTGGCATTATTAATTTTTCAAGTGTGTGTGTGTGTGTGTGTGTGTGTGGGTGTGTTGGTGCATGTGTGTGTGGTGTAAGAGAGACAGAGAGATGGAATGAAAGAATGAAAAGGTTACCTTTGCCAAGTAATCCCCAAAGTGTCGTCAGTGGCACTGGGGCCATAATGCCTGCCGTTTTGAGTCACGCTCCAGTCACACTTCCTCAGCTGTCAATTGAAACCTAGCAGTCAGATCAACTGGGCCAAGACAACTTCCACTTCAGATTACACTACAACTCAGTACTGTATACACAAATGCATGCAAAAGAGCCAAACAGACTGCAGAATGAGTCCTAACTGTTGCTGGAATATGAAAAGCAGCATTTCTTGGGGGAAACAACAGTAAAAATCAAAGCTATGGATAAAAGAGACATAAAGAAAAAATCATGCAGTCACAGTTAGTGGTAACAGCTAACCTGGAAGTAAAAAAATGCAGTTAGTTAGTTACAAATTAAGTTGCAAGATGCATCATATCGGTAGTTCATCTGTGAGTGGTTGCTCACAGGTGAAGCCGTCCAATCCGCTGGATGCATGCACCCTTTGCTGTAAGTGCACTTTCAGATTCAGGACGCGGGACGCATGCCCTCAAGCATGCAGACTGGTTTTTCATTAGCTAATTGTTTTTATTGATTAGGGGTCAAAATTACAATGTAGTTCAAGAGCATGCACACACACACACACACACACACGCACACACACACACGCACACACACAAACCCTTTCCCCCTCTCTTAAGACATGCCAACCTTACATACAGATTACAAATTACTGCAACAAAAAAGCCACACACAAACTGTGCCTCCTTTGCATGCATTATGCGTGCGCACGTGTCTGCAATCCAGCTGAGAGCTATCTCTGCCAATACCAACCTAACCTTGCCCTGTGGTCAACACATTCATTTAGTAATGCACCGGGATAAAACTGCACTGTTAGCACTCTGCGTGCAGCGGCAGACGTTTTGCAGAGGCTCTTAAAAGGGATTTAATCAGATATACGCATACGCTGAATATTCAAAGCCATTTGCAGTGGTCAAGAAATGTGGTGTTTTTCCTCCGAGCACCTGGACGAACACATCAGGAGGAGATGAAGAAGGTACTTAACCCATACTTAAATTCAGGGACGTGTCTTTGTTATGTTCCTTCATTTTTTTCTGGAACAAATGTGAAACGGTGGCAGGAAACAGAGCGTTTTAGGAGTGACTCCCACAGAGAACTGCTCCACACAATAATGGCCTTGTGTTATTATTTAATATATTAGTTTCATTTGGTTGGTTGCTTTAAATAGTAAAACTGAACAAGAACCAGTGCATCTTGTTCCATCCAGTGTGTTTTCTGTGATTCTATCAAAGGTTGGGAGACTGAACCCCCATGCTGCTCCCGCGCTCTCCAACCTGACAAAAGCTTGGAGAGAATGTGCGGGTTGGGCCAGACGCTCGGTGCCACCGCTCCTCGAGGGGCTCGCCATCTGTCCGCTGGCACCGGCACTTCAGAGTGGCACAGGCAGCGGGGAGGAGGGGGATGGAGCCGGGAAACGTTAGCAAACAGATGCGGGCAGATTGTGGATTAGGATCCTTCCTTAGATAATACCAAATGACATCTGATCACGGATCTTTCCCTGCGGAATGCTAGATGGTGGCATTCCCTCGAGGGGTTAACCAAGGCGAGAGATGAATGGAGGGTTTTCACACATTTGCTGCCTGGGAATCGTAGAGCAGGTGTGGGAGCGTGTGGTGGTGTTGTTTTGTTTTGTTTGTTTTTTGTTTTGTTTTTTTTTCATTTTTGAAGCCTACAATGTGTGTGTGTGTGTGTGTGTGTGTGTACGTAGGGAATTCTATTTTAGTGGTGCCACATTTTAAAAAAGCTTCTGCTCTGAAAAGTGTATTTTTTTTAAAGCTTTATAACCAAATTATTATTATTTTACAGTAATAAAATAATTTAATTACCAATCAGAATTTGGAATTAACTCCATAGTTGGAGATCTGAGATCTAGGAGATCTGTGTGTGTGTGTGTGTGTGTGTGTGTGTGACATCTTTGCCTTTCCTACCCAGACAGGCTGTGACTAAACTACTAAAAGTGTGAGTAAAACCACGTGGATCCCGCGCAGTAGGTCGATGAGTATTCGGTGAAAGTGTTTAGTCGAGAGGGACTTGGCTCGGAGTCAGTCCTGCTCTGCGAGGCCAGATCCCCGTCCATTAAATCATAGCACAGAAAATAAAAACAACTGTGACAAGCAGAAGCCTGATGAATCGATGTGGAGACTGTTTAGAGTTCCTTAAGCCGACAAGATTTCTTCATCTGGACATAGTATGTCACTGCTCTGCATACAAATCTTTATTTCTTAATCTGAAGTTCGTCTTGACGAAACGCTTTCCAAACTGAATAAGTCCATACCTGAGTGGATGCGTTCTGCTCCGAGAGGCCTCGGATAATTTATGCTTTGTCTTGTCCGTGCAACGGGATCACAGAAATATGTTTGAAGATAATTCAATTTGGGATGATTACAATTTATCAGATAAAAGTAACAGCCATTGTTTTTTATTATTTTTTCATACTGTAATTCTTAGGAGGATATTTATATATCTGGCTGATTTACCCTTCAAATTCTGGAAACAAAAAAGCTTTTTGCCTCTGGGGCCACAGCTTTGGACAACATTCAGCGGCTCATGCAGCTACGCTCACACTGCTGCTGTGTTGTGTAGTCACTCTGTGTGCCGCTCAGAGTAGCCGGGCTACTAGAAAATGTGGAAGACAAACTGTGCGACATCAGCCAAGTGAATCCTCCCTCTCCTCCTCCTCCTCCTCTGGAAGAAAAGCATCCTACGACCGCTGACATACACTGACTGTTTGCTCTGATTTTAGGAAAACTGGGGGAAAGAAAGGCAGAGAGAAAAAGAAAGAAAGAGGAGCGAGGAAACAGAGGCCAGCTTTGTCATTTTTACTAAGCATTAAAAAAAAAAAAAAAAAAAAAAAAAAGAGCTGAGGAGAAGCCCAGCCATCATTATGTAGCCGCGTGCAGATGCATTCAATTAGTTGTGGTTGGAAAAGCCTTGGCCTCAGACCAGCACTTTCAATAAGATGGGGTGGGGGAGAGCACTCTCTCCCATCCGCAACACTCCTAACCCACACAAACACAAACACACTCACACACACGGACACACACAGGGGTCACCACATCTGTCCTATGAACGCTGCTGGGACAACCGCGACGCCAGCGCTAAATATTCGGCTTGTGTATCGTAAACGTGTGTGTACGCTGATTATATGTGTGTGTGTGTGTGTGTGTGTGTGTGAGCGTTTCTACAGTAATGTGTAGAGGAAGTACAGTTGTGCACAAAGACACCCACATGTCCCATCCATCTCCTAAGTAGTGGCCACACAATGACCGCGAATTTCCTGACACGCTGTTTTCTTTCTTAAAAGTGACCTCAGGACGTAGATGTTCTCCATCACTACACTTAAACACACTCACTCCACATGATATTCATAGTTTTATCCGCACTGAAAATGGCACTTCCATAGCATTTTTTACTTTATAGATGTATTACGGCTGAGATTAAAAATATCTTTGCCATATAAAGCAGATATAATTCAGAAGATATGAAACTGGAGGTGATTTGAGGATGTTCAAATATCAGTGCTCCTTTTTAAGTGGAATCAGAATTGTTAGTGACACTAAAACCTTTGCTAACACAGCAGCAAGAGGAGAACAGCATGATACAAGTTAACGCTAATAAGATTTGATTATCATAATGACTTGCTATCTTTCACTGTGCCTCGTTCCTTTTGTTGCTTATTGTCTTGCTGGAAGTGCAACCTCGGCCTACCAGCGCTCTGATCTAGAAGCGCTCTGATCTAACAACATGTTTTAACGCTAACAAATCTAATTCAGAGTGTGACTGGCAAATGAAAGGATAAGAGGAGCAGGTGAGCTGAGTGCCGGAGGTGGGTGGGGGGAGATCTCACCTGCTGCTGGTGAAGGAAGGTGGGATCTCTAGGGCTCAGGCCTACAAAACGATTAGCCGTCGGGGTGCCAGGGGCTGAGTAGCCTGGGTAACACACCATCACAAAAACACAGAGACGTGCTTGTATCACAATTAGGATTTAACATGTAGCTGTAAAAAGTACAAGAGGAGCTCCACAGTGTTCTGCTCTGGGCCCACTTGTATTTGGACATTTTGTCAACAAGCATGGCATCATAACAATCACAAATACACAATATTTTTAGATTCTTATATATAATTGTCAGTGATAAAGTGCAATAGACTTGAAGCCATGAATCAGAAAAGGCATTGAAACACTGAAATAATATTTTTCTCCTTATGACCATTTTAAGTTCAAACCATTATATGTCTATGTGGGTGACCTTTAGTGGAACTCACCTTCTGTGGATGTGGTGATGGGCTTAGTGTCGGGCATGGAGAGCGAGACGGGTCGCACGGCGCTGTGGTGTGGGGAGGGAGCCAAGACTGGGGTGAAGTGGCCTGGGACCTTTCCTACCACCTGACCGCTGCTGTTAGGCTGCAGGTGTGTTACAGACAAGCAGAAAACACACTTCAGCACAAATTTCAAATTTGTTTAGTATAGTGAGAACAATGGTCAAAGCCACTTGTGCTTGAAGTGAAAACAAAGTCCAAAATCTAAAATATTGGCAGGAATTTATAAATTACAAAGTGTCAGTAACTTCTGTTTGGATAACAGCAAAACTCAATTAAGACAGAAAGCCCAGAGGGTAATGCTTTCCTAAAGGTGCACATAAAAGAACTGCATTTGTTTTGACTACCATCAAAACCTCCTACCTCATGAGAAAAACTTACATTTACAAGCCCTTGTTTGCCTGCAAATGCGCAGCTGAACTGGATCTCAATAAACCAACACAAGCGTGGAACAAGCTGCACTTTTCCAAAACGGCTAGTACGGAACAAACTGGATGTCCAACACCCCCCACCCCCCACCCACGACTGATCTATTTGCCCTCAAAAATATAAAATCAGCAACAAAAGGTGACACTTACACTTAATGCTCTGCCTGCAGAAAAGCTTTTTACTACTTTCAGTCGCCGTGTTGTCACAGTTATTACTAAAACTCTGGGGGGTGCACGAGCAACAATAGATCCTCAGTTACTGGCAGTGGGTTTCCTACATGATTTTAAACAATGATTTTAATGGCGCTCATAAATGGAATTTAGGAGGACCCGGGCGTGAAAAGACATCGAGAGCAGCGGACTGGCCTGCCACAATGGTGTGAATGCACGAGCATTGAGAGCGAGGCACAGACTATATATGTGGAGAAAGAAAGAAAGGAAGCTAGTGGGAGCTACTCTTTCAGGCGGCTGGAGACTGTCTGGGGTGTTCGTTTCAGGGCCGCCCCGAGTTCAAAACTCAAACAGGCCTTTTTGGAAAAGAATTGTATCCACAGGGTTCCCTCCGATGTGAATAGCATGTTTAATTAGAGTGTAATATAATCTGCGTTAAAGCAAGCATAAAAACATTCTGGCACTCATCCATGGGATTATAAGCGCTGTGTTATTTGTTGAACTCCCCCACTCTCTCCTTCCCCCAACTGGTCTTCCAGTGCTCTCTCTTCCCCGCCGGACCCCACCAAGCCCTCTCTCCTTTTTCCAGCACCCCAGCAGAGGGCCAGTTAATTCTGCACAACAGCCGGGCCCCGGCAACGGCAAATATTTACAACCTTTATCATTCCCCGCGGTTTTTCTCTGGAGTAACAGTCTCTCCTCCCCCCCTCTAACCCGCTCCCTGCTCTGGAGATGGAGCCGTCTACGAGGCCTTTGTTTACAGTGAGAACAGCGGGGATATAAAACTCACATAAATATCACACGGCTCTCTCATCTATAGAGACGCCTGCTCTCTCTCCAACACACTGGCCGCAGTGTGTACCCAGAATGTATAAAAGCCCAGCGCTATTTGATTTACTGCAGTGTCTTGATACAGTTTGGTCACGTGCAGCTGCAACTGCAGTAGTTTAGTTGACTTTTTTTATGGAGTCATCAAGTTGTTTGTTTTAAACAAAAATAAGACGGAGCTATAACCTTCTATGTAACAGAAAATATATCTTTCAGTCTGGGATTGGCCTGCAGAACGGCCTGTGGGTTTTATATCACTGTAACTGAAGTCTCTCAATTATTCTAATGAATTGACTCCTTATAATGACGACTGTATTTATAGGTTTGTCTGAATATGTTGATTATACCCTCACAGCTCTAAAGCAAGAAGTGTGTGTCCATTTAGAGGTTCTCGAGAGAACATCCTATCAAAGTGTGTTCAGATTAAAGGCTTAAAATGTCTAATTCACAGTTTGTTATATGGTTTGTTTTTTTGGGACTTGAGCACAGCACAGACAAAAACCAGTTGCATAAAAACGTCATTATCCAATTCACGTCATTCTGACCTTCCCCATAAATAAAGAGAATGACCAGGAGCAGGTTTTTGATAAAAAAAAAAAAAGGGGATGATGTTTCCCTGCTTGCAAATGCACCAATAAGGCAGTAATGAAATAATGAAAAACGCATGCTATAATTTATTTTATCATTAATCTCTTGGGGTCAGATGGGAGTAGAGCCGAACAAGATAACAAAGAACTACTCGAGGCTGTAGGACTGGTGCCAAAGGAGCCTCAGACAGAGAGAAGACCGACCTGGCTGCTCTGTGGGCTGGACGGGTCGTATGACGGCACGTAGCTCTTGAGGGGATCAGCAGGGTTGAGGTGGGGCGGGTAGCGGATGGTGGGGTGAGAGAAGTAGGGCGACGGCGCCGGGGGCAAGATCGCAGAGGCCGAGAACTGCAGCGGCGAGTGCGGAGGGGGGCTCCTCGTCGATATAACTGCAGGAAAGAAGAAGAGTCGAGAGGAAGAAGATAAATGTCGAGTTAGTATGGGAGGGAGTTTGGATAGAGCGATCATCATTGATCTACGAGCTGAATTAGACATTGACACAGATCTTTCAACTGCATTTACGGGGAAAAGATCAATGAGAGCGAGACCAGGAACTCACCGCTGTGTCCCACACCTGTTAGACCTGGGTGGTGAGGCTGAGGGAACGTGCTGAGACGTGGAGAGGAGTCCTGCGGGGAAGTGGGGCTGAACAACGGCTTCTCAGGCTTCTTCATTGTAGGAGAGGACATGTCTGCTAGGAGGCAAAACACACAGATGCAGACACATAGACAGAAAATGTGCACGTGCCTCGTTAAACACCCCTTCGCCTTAAAGGTCTACGCGTTCTCTCGTCATGTGCTCACAGGCCGAGAAGCGAGAGACATGACAGTGAGGAATTAATCCCAGCTTCTGTGAAATCAACTGACTTCACCAATGAACAAAAACAAACACTCCAAAGTTAATTAATAACATCATTTCCTTAGAGCTTCTGCTAACACTTCCTCTAAAGTGCCAAAAATGAATTACGGTTGAAATTAGGCAGAATCTGATCTGCATGGGATTAGTATTATCAGGGGACGCCTTCCTTCAACAAATGAGAAACATACTTTGCAAATTAAAGACGCTGCAAAGGGTCAAAAATCCCATAGAATCTGTGGAACCATCACCATTCACTGGACATGTCCAAGAAATGTAAATCCTGTGAAAATGTGGCTTTTGTCGCGATTAATTCCCACGAACTGACACACGGTCGATCAAACGGGACTTAAGGATTTCAAGGCCATCACGTAATCTTCAGTAGAATATTCCACTGTAACATCTGCTCGCCTCACACTTGGACGCGGTCTGACAAGCTTCTGTAATTCTCCATGAATAATCCTCAAGGCTCAGCAAAAGATACGAAATTTGTTTGGGAAATTTTTCGAATTTGTTCTATAAAGTGAAAACTGTGTGAACAAACTCTCACAAGTTGCTCATCACTGCTGCTCCACACTTTCATGAGCAATGTTCTGCTGCCACGGCTGTGGGGTTTTCAATTTTCCATGGGAAGACCAGAGTCTAGAGGGAACGTGATAACAAATAGACGTCTGTGTGCACTCCTTCTACGAACATTCATCAAATGCATTTCTGCTCTGTCACAGATTCTTGGGGTGTATACGTTTCAAATCATCCATATCTTTACCCCAAAACTTTGCTATATTAACCCCGTTGCTGGGGTTTTTCTGTTCCCTGCCTTTTCCCACAACAGGGAAGGATCCACCCGAGTGACGGGAAGAATCACTCAGAGGAGAGAGCGACAAAGGTGGCTGGAATTCAGGGGGATTTCCCAGTCTGAGGTTACAAGAGGATACAGGCTTAAGTGCTTTCAGTTTTGTGTCAGAGGGAGAAACGCCATTGACAAGATTGATATCGCTGCTTACTGTTTCCATGTAAAAATGTTTTTTATACTTTCTACCATGTAGGCGTTCAGCTCTTCCTCTCCTGCTATAGTAATTAAATCCTACAGACTGCCTCAGGAAATTAAACTGGACAATTAATTAACAGAAATTAAATACTTTAAAGACCTTTAAATAAAAAAGGTCCAGAGTATTCTTGTATTTCTATCAGATTCGTTGTCTTTTGTTGTTTGATAGATTTTCTACTAAATGGGTGAATCTGCACCAAAACACTAAAAAAAAAAATACCACAAAAATCTCCAGTTGTTAAAGTGCAGAGTCCTTTCCCAGAGCAGACTTTCAGAGAGGAACTATGTCTTCTTCCACTACATGGTGAGGTTTTGTCCAATGACAACCATGTGCAAGAAATGACTGCTTGGCACTTGGGAGGCCTCATATGGATTTAATATCACCCCACTTCTCATTTATTCTCTCCTGACAGAATAATGGCTGTCTTTGGAGAGTTTCCTACCCACTGCTTTCCCTTTCGCCTCAACCCAAGTGTCTGAGTTTACACTGAGCAATGCTTGCAGGCCTTGTGCAAAGGGACATGTTGAAATTTCTTGTACCCACAGTGGGCTGTGGTTGAATCCCACTACTGCTGTGTCTCTTGTGCATCATCTGGTGTTTTCCTCCGTCAGCCTTCCTACTTATGATATTAAAATAAAAAAGGAGTAGAAAAAAAAAACCCAAAGCTGGAACTGCAGAATGGAGGAAAAGTAGGGCGTTTGACACAAAAATGTTTCCTGCCACCTCTGTTGGGTACAATCCAGAGGCTGAGCAGGCAGCAGTGTGGAACGTCAGCAGATAGTGAGAATGATCTGGAAACATGGGGCAGTGAGGCCTTAATTAAAAGGGGGCGATGGGCTCTGCTCTGCACCAGGAGACCACGTAATGAGACATGCAAGCTGTCCCGTGAGGACCTCGCTTTGTCTCTCCAACTGAAACCACCACACAAAACAGAACACTTTTTTCTCGGAGTCTTACTTCCACCGCCAGCTAGTCCTGTGCAGTAAAGTACATCTAATTGCTCTGAATGAAATTTACAAACAGGAATTCAAATGGGACTGAATTTGACTGACGCCCAGGGATGTAGTCGTCTTGGTATGTGTTTTGGGAGGGCTGAACAGGTTTCTGTGCACAGAAACCAGGTGCAGTTCATTCACAGTGAAGTACAGTGGCTTATGACAATATAGGTGGTCAAATAAAAACAGCAAAATCACCTCCGTCTCTGTCGTGCCAGTTTGCCCGGCTGCTGGCTGGAGAGCTGGGTGACGAGTAGAAGTCGGGTCCAGTCGGGCTGGTGTCCATGTTCTCCTCCATGTTGACAGTTTTGGGCCTTTTGCTGCAGAAAGACAAGTTTTGCACTTATTTAAAGAAACTGTTCTAAATCTACATGAAAGTGAATAAGGATCTTTCTCATGCAATGGTTAATTTCAGCTCTGCCCTGAACAGAACGTCACTAAGATATTTCTGGGTTAATAAGAATATAATCAAAGTAGGACATGTCACTGCTGGGATGCCAGAACACAAGGACTTTCTGCCCAAACTTTGCCCGCAAAGTTGTTGCTGTAACATCGGCTGACCTGCCGGGAGGGGAGGACAGGGAGCGGTGCAGCCCCACGCTGGAGTTCAGGTCGTGATAGTAAGGTTGGCTGGGCATGTCGGCCATGGAGAAGTTTACTGCTGCACCATGGGTGATGGGCACTGTGGAGGACACAGAGAGGCGGTTATGCTGTAATCACTGCAAAGAACTTCAATGTCAGCAGAGTTGTCAGACTGAGTGACTGCTGTGTCTTCCTCTATCCTTGCACCTAGAGACGCACAATTAATTGTGAAATAGCTTGACTGTCTGTTATTTATGCTGTGCGTTTAGGGGCACTGTGCATCAAATTAAGCGCTCCCCATTCACAGGTTAACAGTCTGACCATCAGCAGCATTTCTGCTGAGCACTCTGATTAACAAGTCACTGCAGCTCACACGGCCGTGGCTGCAGGCAGGAATATCTTTAGTCCACATGCAAATTAATGGATGAATCTTTTTTTATTTGATGCTGAATTAATTTTATTCATTTGTCTTATTATTTTCAGCAAAACAACAATGACAAGTGTTTCTATTTTCTTTAAAAGATGTGGTTCCTTTTGGTGCACAACAGAATCACCTGTGATGCCTCTAAATGTGTTTGAGCTCTAAAGGAAATCTTTAGAAATGTTGAAAATCACCAACATTTTCTTGACTCAGCGTGATACTCAGCAGTTTCCTCACACGGTGATTTACAGTCAAAAAGGTGTTGTTTTTCTCGCTGCGGTCAAGGTGAGGGATATTGTTTCAAGGGAGGCCAAGCCAGTGTTTACAGAACAAAAGGAGTTCACCACCCATCCCTGCTCTCTCCCTGCTCTCTCCCTGTTCAGTGTGTGGCCCGCGAGGCAGCCTGCAGCTCGAGCGGTTGGTTGGTTTGGAGTCGATGAGAGGATGGAGTGTGTGGCGCCGTCTGTTGTGGTCTGAGGTTCACCACTGGCATGATCCCTCCGCCAGCCTCCGCCCTGGCAGCCCACTGTAGTCCTGGCAAAGGCCCCTACCCGCTGCTACCCATACTGAGCTGTCTGTGGAGGAATGCTTCCGGCCCAAGGATGCTGAATACAAAACCATTTGTTTGTCATTCATGGCTGAGGATACCCCCAACCATCTCTCTCTCTATCGCTGTCTCTCTTCTCAGCTCTGCATAATATTTGTGACGCCACTTGTCCGCCCTGCCAATCTTCTCATTTAATAATCTGGGCTTTGACATTTACGCTGACAAAAAAAAAGAAACTGTGTTTGAAACAATGATGCTGCAAACAATACGAGCCTCACAGAGCGTCTTCCTGCAGGGAGGAAGCCCTGCAAAAGTTTAGATCAAATTTAACTTTGGACACATTTTCTGTTGACCGAATATTTTTGCACATGTAGCCGAGGCTCCTGTTGCATTAATGAGTGTCCTCGTCAAAATGCTGCATCGCAAGCCAGCCTTGAACTCTGCAGCTCCCTTTGATGGACTTCAAAGAATGTCTCAACAGCCTGGAGAGTTGGGAGAGAAGTGCGATGACGGACGAGCGGCTGCTTAGATATCTTCCCAGGGAGTGACCGGCTGAGTGAGTGACAATTCCTGTGCGTCCATCGACCTTTTTAAAATTCCAGCTCGGCTTTAGTGAAACCCGGCTCAGTCACATGAGAGCGAGCACGGCGGCGCAGTGGCCATCTGGTCAGGGGGCAAATTAAACACTAAACAAAAACACAGTCTTTCAAAGCATATTCAGTGTCTGAGCACTGAAACAAGAGGGAGCTGCCTTTTAGGTGGTTAAGACGACGCAGTCCGTGCTCCTACAGCACAAACACTATGAAACAGTCACTAAACACAAACCAAGGTCAGCATTAAATAGGATTTGCACTTCCCAGTCCATACAAGTTCATGGCTACTTATGAGGATCTTCCTTTTATTTAGAGGGTTTGAGCTGTAAACTCTTGTGTTCAAGCATCAGATTTTCTACAGTAAGAAATCAGTGAGCTGTCTGCATCTCTGCTGCTTGAAGAAACTGGACCATTGTTTGAAAAATGACATTAGCATAAACATTGCAGCTCCAAGCTAAAATATTCCTGTTGCTGAAGTCACAGGAGTGAACAGGAATTTAAAAAAACCAGTCTGAATCTAAGCGTGAGACCAGAACTGACTGGTGCATACACAGAAACACACAGCTGCACAGCTAAGTTTCTTTTCAACACATGGTGGCCGTGACTGGAGTCTTTGTGCAGTGCAGGCACATTCCCGGACTGCAGCCTGAGCTCAGAGGCACAACAGGTAAACGGGGCCTCGGGGTGCCCAGAGGTAAGAGAACTCCTGGAAGAATAACTGTCAACGGCTTAACAGAGAGCAGACATGTCTGTGCAGATGCACACAGGTTCATACAAATTGCTGCACAGCCAGGTACTCTCTCATTGCAAGCAGACTGGTCCAACTGGATTCACCACACTACAGTCGTCTGCTGGATTTCAGTAAATATTCAAAGGTTGGGATTAGTAGAAAAGCTGCACGGTAAAGAATTATTTCGTCTGTTGAGGATAAATATGTTCGTCTGCATTAGGACAAAACATGAGGACTGCGTTCAGTCCCCTCCTTATGTCTGCGTGGGTATAAACACCGTCTCACTGACTCTCATATTAGCTGCACCTGTCAGCGTAAGGAAACTTACACTTTGAACATTCCTCTCAGTACATGGACTTTGGTGTCCTTATGTGATTCATAGCACAACCCCGCCCAACTTCAACCTGAGCCAAGGTCTACCCAACGATAAGTGAAAGAATGGAAACACCTGTGTTGGTGTGCAGGGTCTTTACAAGGGCAAAAACAAAAGAGACTATGACTTACTTCTGGACACTCGCACCAGCTCTGTAACGCTGAAGACTCCTGATTTGATGAAGCTGTCTTCCAAGTAGACTGCAGACACAAGGACACACAAAAGATGATTAGCAGCAAGACACCAGGGCCCGTTTTTACTGTGTTTATCAGACAATGTGAAAAAACCTTCGTTAATGCAAATAATTTGCCTCAATATCATGTAGACATTTAGGTGGAATAATTAAGATTATTAATGAAATAACCTCAAACTTCTGATTCGACATAGATGATGAACTACTGGTCAAATGCACGGATTGTAACTTAAATCAAATGTATTTGTACATCTTTAGAATAAAACATTTTTTTAAAATCGGTGAGAGAATAAAGAAGAGGGAGCACAAATCCATCAATACACAAACATTAAAACACAACAGTCATGTTTCACTCCTCAAAATCTAACTCATTGTATTATTTGTGCGGTTGTTTGTTGCTCTGTTGAAAGTGTAAAACGAGCTCCTTGCTTGAACCTCAGGCTCTGCCTAAGTTGATCAAATACATGTAAAGTGTCTTAACTGTCAATATTGACAGTGTCAGTGCTAAGTATACAGCAAAGAGCTATTTACTAACTTTATTGATATGAAATATTATTCTGAGCTTCAGTCTTTCCAATGTAAATAAACTGTCATAAGCCTGGGTGTTTCTAATGTGTTCTGTTGCAGAAAGTATGTGGCGTGTTCTCCGTGACCCGCTCAGGACCCAGCAAAGCCAATCAGACGCCGTCAGTCAAATACAGCAGGCAGACATGTTTTTGACACCCAAATGACTGGGGCTCAGCTTTGATGCGATGCCAGTGGCGCTCGGGCCGTGCCAGAAAGATCAACTCCGCGGCTCCACTGGCACCTACGAAGCCGAACGCCTCCAGTGAGCCAACAGCTTTTGTGGGGAACTGTGCCACTGCCTAGGGCCTCCCAGACCTGAGTCACTGGCATGCCAGCATGTTTTCTTTGGCACTCATGTCGGCAGAACCTGATCTCGAGGTGGAAAAATAATTGCACTATTTTCATTCCAATGTTGTGACGACACAGCGCGGGTCAGTCCAGGAGAACAACAGCGCTGTCAGAAGAGATTCTCCGCCGCTCGGCTTTGCTACAGTAGCTCACCTCGACTCACTCCTCCACCGGCCGAAGGTGCGATCTGCTTTTCACTCCAGATCATGACAGAGTCTCTGTCTCTGCTTCTACACTTTTCTGATGTCGCCACGGGGATGAGGATGATTCAAATTTAATGATCCTATTAAATTTTATTCCTCCTCGGGTCATGCAAAGTTAAGAAACTACAGCCTCAGACAGTGGATGTCACGGAGTTTACAGTGTGTCCGTGTTGTCTAGTTTGAACTTGAGTTTACTTTTATCCTTTATCCCATGATGATGATGTTTTATATTTAAACCAGGTAGGTTATGGTGTACGTAGGCCAGCGTAGAGCGGGCGAGCTGCAGAGGAACAATAGAGCAGTGACAGGAGGGAAGAGGGAAGACGACAGTTGCCGTACATACCTGGAAGAGGGTTCTTGCCTTGCTCATTGTTACTGGGACTTCCTGACTGCTGTGAGTCTGCAAACACACAGGGAGGGAGAGAGGAGGTGGGGGGGTTAGTGTAACTCGACGACAACAATATATCATCTTACTGCAACGTGGTTTTCTTCTCTGCATTGATTATTTCCAGCAAAGATAAGAAAGTTAAATAAAAACAGAACTTTTACTCATGAGCAATCTTATTTACAGCTCGTCTCACACCTTTGACCAACCACAAACTCACTGAGGCCACTGTTAAAAAAAGAAATACCTTGGGCTTTAAGTCAAGACGCTCAACAAAGTGTGATTCAGAACTCAGATATTTCCTTCCTGGTGCCTAAATGTTTTTCCTTATCTGCGGTCAAGGAGAGCACACCTTCTGTACATTAAACAAGACAGTTTTGTTTGAACAGTATTATCATTAATAGGAGGGCAAACTGAAAAGAAAGCGGCGTCTGCAACTGGATAGTCTAAAGGTTTAGGCAGACCTGTGGGTAATTTTTCAAAGGGGCTGGGGGAGCGTATGGGGGGTGGTGTACAGAATGTGTTCGGTCCTGCTGTGCAAGGTACGAGCGCAGAACAAAATGAAGAGCGAGAACAGGAGGGGCAGGGAAATATGAGTGAAATTCTTTCCACCGGCTCCGGTGCACAGGCCTTAGTATGACGTCTTTTACCTCATTGGGAGGGGAAATCTGTCATTCCTCAGCAGTTCCTGCTCTGGTTGATCACAGACACGCACAGGGGCCTTTTTCTTTTTGCATCATGCAACAGCAAAATTCAAGAAACATCCAAATAAACACTGTAAATCACTGGCATGAAGACGAATCAGTGATAGTGTTTTTGCGAGCACGCTAGAAAGCAAAAAACAACAGGCTCAACCTAGCAGTGAACTGCTGCCGTGCCAAACAGAACGGCAGCGTCTGAGTGGACCCCCATAATAACTCAAAGTGGCCTGAGCCCACACATGCCCCGAGGCGGAGACCTCAATGAGAACCAGCAGGGAGATTATCATCTACGCCTTTAACACGAGAGAGCCGAGACAAGGAGGCAGAGACAGTGAACTCAGATACCCTCGGCTTGCAACAACACCCCTTTTCCTGCCGCAGCTCTCTTGTGAGCTGCGTTACAGAGGCAGCGGAGAGAAGGAAAGACAGGGGGTGGAAGAGAAAGGAGAAAAAAAGTTGAAAGATTTATCCCTTTCTAGCTCTCTGTGTCTCTCTCCCGCTCTCTCTCTTGTCCCCCCTCTCCTAAATTTGACTATTAAACAGCTCTGCAAAAACAGAATGTTCTTGGCCGAAGCTCAACAATGACAAAGTAGGGAGGGAACAAGACCATACGTTAAGGAGGAAAAAAATCCTTTCTCTTCACGATGCTTGGCCCTAAAAACGTTTAAGTAATGAAAAAGTTATCGTCTTACAATATAGCTCTGTTCTGCTTCCTAAAAGCATAAAAGCATAAGCCTGATTTTTACTGTCCCCATTGGGTAGTCCTGCAGGTTTTAGGGGAACAGTTTATATCTGTCTATTTCAGTCTGAACCCAAAGAGACATCTTCAGATTGTCAGCAGTCCAGAAAAACCTGAACATATTCAATTTACAAAGACATCAAACAGAGAAAAGCAGCAGTTCTTCAAGGTTGAGAAGCTGGAAGCAGAAATTCATCAGTTATAAAATCTGTTGATCTCTAGTTTACCACAAGTTGTTCGATATGGAGCATGTTCACGTCAGCGGCAGCAAAGTTTCCTTTGCCTTGCACCAAGACGCCACGAGTCACTTGAGTCAGGGCCCAAACACACACCACACATGCACGTCCACACAGCAGAGGTTTTCTGTAGCTTTGGCACAGCACATGTTCATAAAGTGATCGCAGGGAGCTCCATGGCCTTGTCTTCTCTCTCCCCAGCCCCCTTCCCCGGAGCCACTTTCAGAGTCATCCATCAGTCTAGTTATAACTGCCAAATCCACGCTCGCTCCCTGAGAACTGCTGAGAAGGAAAGAAACGTGCAGGAGGGGGAGTCACGAGCACAGGAGACGCTGCAAAGGTGGGGAGTGGAGAGGAAGAGGTGCAGGTGGAGGTGGGAAAGGTGCAACGGTTTGTTTAGATCTGATCAGAGGGGGTTTTTTTTCTGCGAGGGATGAACAGGCAACCATGACAAAAAAGAGCAGATGGTTGTGGCAATTAGAGATCCCAAGCAGCATCTTCCAGCATGAGGCCCCACTGTAGCACCAGGAGAGACCACCTGGATGACTCAAGGTGGGATGCGAGCATATGGCGCATCTGCCAGGCCTGCACCGAGGCTGGAAACACCACCCCTATTGCATTACATTTTACCTTTGACCCCCGAAGGGCAGCTTCACGTCCCCCCGCTCCTCTTCTCGAGTGTTTACATTATTTTGTACGGTGCTGCATGGCTGTATGTGTTTTTGTTTTATCCATTAAAAACTTCAGCTAAAATCAGATCTGTTTTGTCGCTCAACAGGTATTTAAAGAAAACCTCATTCTTAAACTATGCATGTTAAAAAAAAGCCTAATCCTGGATCACAAAAGTAGCATTTACATGCAGATAAAGTGTGAACTTTATCTAAAAACAGTGGCTGAGCTAAGTAAAGACTAAGGATGAGAGGAGTCTGGTGCCTGGATATAAAAGGTGTCCTGTGCAGGAGGCCGGCCAATCTCATAGTCTTCAAATAAACAGTAGTGTAACCTGTAAATAAACAGTTGCGGTTGAGGAGGCCAGGCTTTGGCCTGGGAGCTTGGCAGGGCTCGATCACAGACCCAGACACACACACACACACACACACACACACACACAACCGCGGCCTTTTTCCAAAAACAACATTTCTTTGCGCCCTCCGTCCCTGCCACTTGTTTAAACAAACAAACCAGTTTGTGAAGGAAGTGAAAACACAGCAACACGTATGAAGCTGATTATCTGTCTTTGCTCACCAAAAGAAGCAGGGAAAGAAGTAGAGGGTGCTTGTGGGTATTTTGGATGCGCCCGTGAGTTCTTACACCTTCTCGCCCGTTGGGATACTTATCATACCACTGTAACGATTAGAGCAATTAGGGGTAATGGCAACAGAAATCTGGCTCGGCAAGAAAGTTTCTCAGTGCTTGTGAGGTTTCTCCACGCCCAAGTGTGTTCCTCGCCTGGATTTTATAATCACTAAAACACTCACACACACTCTCCCTAACCCACCCTCTCATTTTTTGGCATGATACCCATTCTGTTCCCACTAAATTGCAGAACACACATGCACATACACGCACAGTGTGGATTAAATTAGCCACATAGTTTTTCACAAACTTTTTTTTTATATTTTTGACAGTGGTGGTGCACGTCCTCAGCCCGCAAACACTTGCAGACACGTACAGATATCCTCCACAAAAAAACAGTGCGCACGCGCGACACGCACACCCTGCAGATGCATACCGCTGTCGACATTTCAGGAGGAGAAGCCTGTCTGGCAGCCATTTTATGCCGAGCGGGGTCCTGTGCACATGTATAGCACTCTGGCTGCCAGAGGCATGGGTCCTGAGCCAAGACGCATTTCAGCAGCCCGGGGAGGCGAGGGGAGGGGAGGTGGCGAGGGGTGGACTCCCGGAGAAGTAGGGAAACAGAGAGAGGGAGAGGGGCAGAAAATATCGACCTAATTACGGAGCAGCTCCGATGCGTAATGTTTCGACAATACAGCTGCTCCTGAGTAAATATTTGATGTGGCCAAGCAGACTTTCTGCTCAGTATCCTCCTGCTTTTCTTTCCTGTTCCCCTGCAGGATACTCCAGTTTGTCCTTCCTTGGAAACACAGAGCTGAAATGTGTGTGTGTGTGTGTGTGTGTGTGTGTGTGTGCGCGCAGCACGAGGTCATGCAAGTCTTGACAGTATGCATAAATGACTGTACATGTGCCGGTATGTAATGTGTGTGCTCTGTCCCGTGTCCTGCTCTGCTCCTGGTTTCCATCATGCACAGCTTTGTGGATGACCTCACACAGCTCAGGCCGACTTCCAGCAGAACCTGCTCTCTTTTCCAAATCTTTTTCTTTCTTCTCCTCGCTATCTATCGCTGTCCCTCTGCTTGCAACAGTATCCGTCCTCTATTGTATCTTTTCATACCCGCCTCTGTGTGTGTGTGTGTGTATCTGTATCATCTTATCCGGTGAAAAGTGCACGCTATATCATTTTTTGGGGTTTTTTGGTTTATTTTCCCTTATCTCCATTTTTAGCACCTTTCTCTTTGTTTCTTTTAATGTTTCCATCTGTGTTGGTGCCCCCGCCACCCCCTGCCTTTTTTTAATAACCTCGCTCTCTCTCTCTTTTTACCTCTTTGTCTCTCTATCTCTCTTCTCTCCCTCCCTCGCGCTTTGTTGTCTAAACAAAGTGGCCTTTATCAGGATGAGCTGCAACCCAAACAAGCCAAACAAAAGATATGGGCGAGGAAATCTGCCCGCAGAAGAGGGAGGATCTTATCGTGCCAGCCATTGTGTGCCAGCCTGCCAACTGGCGATGCCCCCCACCGCCGACCCCTCCCTGCCCACAAACACACACAGACACACACACACCAAATTCTGGTGTCTCATCCCCCACCCCACACACCCAGACTCATGCACGGCATACTGCACAGGGCTGGCACCTGACCTGGCCGAAAGGAGAGCGATACTGACGTAGCGGGTGGAGGGGAGACTCTGCAGCCAAATGGGCCGCCATCTTGGAGCAGCGGTGTCTCACGAGGAAGATGGGCTTTGACTGCGGAGCAAAACAAAAGATAAACTACAGAGCAGAGTACCTTCCTGTTTTGTCTGTGTGTTTTAAGGCCGAGCGTTGAGCTTCAGCATGTCAGTTATTAAAAACTGCTTCTTTTCCACGCACCAGAGCACTGATGCCTCTGCACAGACAGAAACGGACAGTATTGTGTTCCCTCTGACAAACTGTGGCTGTGTTCCCCCACTGGTGCCTTTACACTGTGTGACACTGTAATGATTATCTCATAATTGGAACAAGGGGAGTGTTTCTTATTGGCTTAAAGGAGCACCTGGTAATCCGGATAGCTACGCTATCATATGACGGCCGCTGACGGGGAATGTAGGTACAGTAGGATGAGTTACACACACACACACACACACACACACACACACACACACACACGGACGAAAGAAGGAGAAAGGCTGGGAGAAAGCGAGAGGGGCAAAGTTGAAACGTCTGTGAGAACAATGACATTTTGCTTCTTTTCTCCAAGACAGACACCACAGACTCAATAGAGCAGGAGGGGACAGACACACACACACACACACACACACACACACACACACACACACACACACACACACACACACACAGTAGGACTGTCAGGGTTTTGAGACTTATGGAATCAAGTGGGATCCCAGCCCAGACAAGAACAATGAGAAGCCATACAGTGTGTGTGTGCGTGGTTGACTGTGTGTGACCCAGCTCACTTGCATCTGTGTGTACCTCGTGATGCGAGCGTGCACGTAGCTGCAGCCCTCCCGATGTGTACGGGTGCGCGTGCGTGGGTCATCAGTGTGTGTTTGTCTCTAATCGGTGCATACTAATGCCAGTGAAGAGCGGGCCCTCTTTCTCTCCTCGACTCTCTGTGCCTTCTCCTCCGTAAACTCTCACGGCAGTGAAAAGAGGAGAGCATTTTAACCGAGCCGGGAGGACAACAGGCTCCTCATTGAGGTCACCAAACAGTGTGGACGGGGAGGGAGCGCATTCAGTGGCGAGTGGGCCTTGAACAAGGGACTGAATGGCCTGACGGATCATTAGCCACACCGGCCCGGGAGAGGAGACGGAAGAACCTGGCACGCACAAAGGGACACGCAGCCACAAAACCAAGGATCCAGATCAGGGTTAACACATCTAAATTCAACTTCCCACCTTTTAATTTGTGAAATAAAGTTTACCCACCTCAGCACAGACGCACACGCTTCTCATGCATATACTCCGCACACAAAAACACCCAGCGGCGCTCGTGTGGTCATGCTACATGTGTGCACACAAACACTGAATTCCCACACGCTGACATACATTCATGCACAGAAAGGGGCGCACACCCAGCGTCCCGCGGCGAGCTGGTCTGTGCCGTACATGTGCGATGCAGGCTGCAACCGAGCCGCAGACAAACTACACAACACAACGCAACACAGTGGCTCATCTGTCCCATGAAAAATGAGCAGACCGGCCTCCAAGTCAGCACAGTGCGCCCCACTTAATGTTTCCACCTCCTCCCACTCGCTCTCCGTTTGTCCTTTTCTCACAGTGTGGCCTTTCCTTTCACTTTTTTATTACATTCGTTTTTCTTTTTACTGTATCGCTTTTGATTCTTTCTATTCCCGTCACGTTCCTCTGAGCTTTCTGCCCAAACTTTTTTATCTCCTTCACTGCACCTGGCACTAAGTGCTGCAGATACACGACTGTCAAAATAATATGCGCTGAGACAATTAGTCACTTTATCAATCACTAACAACAACAACAACTGGAAACCAAATCCTAACAATTCTAATCTTTTTTTAATCATTTAGGCGATTTATCATGAAGCAGCACCAAACATTTGTTGGCTTCACTGAGGATTTGCAACTTTTCTGTTTTTCATCAGTGTAAGTTGAACATTGTTAGGTTTCTGAGTGCTGTGCTGCAACAAGCATTCTGAAGGCTCAGCACTGGGCTCTGGGAAGCTGCACTGGACAGTTCTGGCTGCTGTCTGACATGTGATTGGATAATTGATTAATTGAAAACACATATTCACAGATAATGAAAGTACTTCTTACATGTAGTCCTGCATTATTTTACACTTACAAAACAACCACATGGACAAATGGGTTTTCCAGACTTGTGGTCTCAAGTTTAATCAGCTTCAAGTCTGGTCTGTGAGAAAAAGGGGACCCAGCATCTGCGTTGAAACAATGGGCCCATCAATGACCAACCTCCGCATCTTTTCGCTATGCCCCAAACAAACAATTAGCTTTGTTGCGGCGTAATTGACTGGCAGGACCGGGTGGCATTTACATTCGCCCGCTGTTGCCACCCTGCCATTCGGGGGGCCGGGGTAAAAAAGAATAGATCCCTATGAGGGTGGAAGGTTGGCCACATCTCTCTGGGTGGAAGACACTGCTATTTTTTTTTTTTTCCACGGTGGCAAACTTCCAAGCAGGAGCATTTTTTTAATGCACAGCTGTGGAAGGAGGGTGGAGTGAGGACGAGACTATAGATTTAATTATGCATGCGTGTTTTCTCATTCATTGTAGTGGTGGGAAGGGAGGGGGTAAAGGCTGTGTGGTGGGAGGGTTGGGGGAGACAGACCAATGACATTCCGTCATTGTAGTCCTCCTCCTACACACAC
Organism: Mastacembelus armatus; assembly: GCF_900324485.2. Taxonomy (NCBI): domain Eukaryota; kingdom Metazoa; phylum Chordata; class Actinopteri; order Synbranchiformes; family Mastacembelidae; genus Mastacembelus; species Mastacembelus armatus. Next base: position 15,685,464 of record NC_046650.1, on the reverse strand, counting down.
ACACACACACACACACACACAAGGAGCAGTCTGGGAGCGAGCTGCTATAGGCTAATGAGGTGACACTCACCGTCTGGAGACTAGCCAAAACAGTCCATTAACTCCTAGCCAGTAGTTAAGAGGAGAAGAAGGAGAAAGGTGGTGGTGGGGAGGGGGGAGAGGAGAAAAAAAAAAAGCAGGCGGATGAAGAAGGAGGGGGGGATGGCGAGGGGTGAGGTGGGTGGCTGGCTGATGGGCTGGTGGGCGGAGCATGTGAGGAGGGAGAAAAAAGAGGAGAGAGTCTGAAGTCTTTCAGGATGTGAGGGTGGGGGGTATTTCTGCAGTTTTGTAGTTGTGAATGAATCAGCGGGGTGGCTGGTGGGGGGGGGGGGGGGTGGTCGGGATCTGGGCTGTGCACGAGCGTTCACTGTCGGCGATTATGCTGTGTGGAGGCAGCTCTTAAGGAAAAGTAAGACTGTGTGTGTGTGTGTGTGTGTGTGTGTGTGTGTGTGTGTGTGTGTGTGTGTGTGTGTGAGGTGGTGGGGTGGGCAGTGGATGCTGCAAAAGCGAGAGGACAAGGGAGATAGATCCAAAACCCCCCAGTCAGGCAGACAGACCTTTGACAGAGCAGCTCTGTGATTCGCCTCTTTCATCTTCAGAGCCCCCCCATCCAGTCGGATAATTATGAGACAAATGCACCGGACCCCTGCTGCTTGAGTGGCAATGGGCATGGGAGGCCAGAAACAGAGAGAAGGTTCAAACCTGTAAGTCCCGACTGGTCCAGAGGGAGGGAGGGGGGGGGACAGGCAGGCAATGAGAGATGGTGGGGGTGTTTAGGGGTCTGGGAAATTCCCCACTCTCCCAAGAGAGACAAGTTGGCCCACAGATCATAGTTCAGGGACAGCCCGGTTGTGATAGTAGCGAGGCTCAACTCGTTTTAGCCACCAGCTTCCTTTTAACCCCCCCCCCTTCCACTCAGAAATAATTTGCTGTTTGTTTTTCAGATGTAATTTTCTGGAAATCATCTATAAGCTGGCAGCAGATTTCTGACTTGCAACTGGCATCTGAACTACTTCACCGCATGTTCTTTTATTAATTTATTTGATGCTGCTCTGGCCTGCACTGATAAGGGAGCACAGTTAGGAGCTGCTACGCTATCTACATCTTTATCTGCACCACCGACCACAACTGCACCCTGACAGACTTGGAGAAAACATGCATGTAAAACTTGGCTGTTTTCCACCAGATTCCAGTGAAAATCAATTTGGAAATGTTTAACAACATAAGTTACGTTTCAAGAAATGGTGTAAATATGAAAGTAAGACCAAGAAACTAGTGTTACTAGTTTTCAGATCATTTTCCTCTTCTTATCATAAACCTAAAGAAGCAGAGCCACTTCATTTTGGCTCATGCTTGTGAAATGTGTGACTGTGAGGCCTCTGCCAGTGATGTGTCAGTGATTGTCAGCACTTACGATGGCGTCATGACTCAGCCGAGAGGAGTTCCCACTGGCGTGAGCTGCGGGCCGAGCCAGGGCGACTGGGTGCTCCCTCACAGGGCAAAATGGCTCTCCTCCAGCTGGGCGAGAGGCCACCAAGGATCCCTGCCACCCATTGCCACTGTTTGCACTCCCTGAGCTCTGCCAAGCGAGCAGCGGTAAAACGCACACACACACACCTTAAAGTGGGGACGTGGAAGGAATTATCCGATCATATAATGCCACCACATCTAAGACCAGATCTTGGCCCAGGACAGACAAAGAAAACAAAGCGCACACTCATTCAGACGATTTTGCTGGCACTGCTCCCCTGGAACAGGACGTAGAGTGGGGGTGGGGGGAATCAACCACAGAGTTTAATGTGTCATTACAAGCATAAAAACAGACTACTGACATTGCCAACAGATGTTGAGCCAGTTTATTTTTGCCATTACAACTCCAGTAGGGAATGAAGCGGCAGGTGCAAATGAACATAGTCTTGTAGTTTTCTTCGTTTCTATCCAGGCTGCTAAGCTGCTGCATCATCATTTCTCCTGATCCGTTATTCAGACATGCATCATGGACCTGAGCCCCTTATAATACCGACTAAAATCTGTTGTTGATAGAAGAGCACTGAAATCTGTCTGGTACCACCGTAAACCATACCCACTCCTACATGTGGATCAGATATTCCTTGTGTACCACATGGGTGAGGACAATGCCTCCTGGCAAAGCGTAGACCAATCTTCAAGAGTCTTTGTTCTAATATTGCCAGCTCCCTAGTCCCAGTAGTGCAGTAATGATGGAAAGATGTTTTAACTCTTCAGAGTGTGAGTTGCTCAGGTGCTGATGGAGGAGGAGTCGGTGGTTTAAAAGCTGGCTGCCTGCTGCATGGCCAGTAAAACCCTCCTTTCCCGTTAATGAGCCTGGAGATGCGGCTTTCAGAGGCCCACAGTCAGAGCCAACCCAAATCAAAGCATCCGTGGGGATCAAGGGTCAGGGGAGTGGGGTTTGTGAGTCTCCACTGGCGCAAGACCAGGGGACGAAGCTTTTAGCAGAAGTGTCAGAAAAAGCACTAGTCATAAAAAAGACTGATTTTCACCGCACCAGGCAAATGCTCATTTGGCGAGCCATAGTCAGATGCACCACAGAGCGGTTTTTTTTTTCTTTTTTTTTTTAAAAACACCATCATAAAACTGGTTCTCACATAACTCAAGAGGGAATGACGGCGGCTGTGCCCGCCACAAGGTCAGAGTGCTGGCAGTCATCCAAAGACAGTGGAGCTCCTCCACTCCTCCTGGACCCTCCAACTGTCTGGAGATACCCGGCTAACAGCAGTTAAGGTGCAAACCATCTTTTCTCTTTGTGGTTGTAGGTCCCAGATGCACAATTCAAACACAAGCATCAAGAGACTCCATACAGTCAACAGCCCGTCACTTACCACAACAAAGCACTATATAATCAGGACAAAACATCTTGGTCTTACAGGAGATCAAAATGCAAATCTAATCTCCCAGGGTTACCAGAGTATTCCCTTCGCCCACCACAAGCATATGATTTATAAATCATACTTAAGTGCACGCTAAGCAAGATACTGACAGCGACAGAGAGAGAGAGAGAAGTCTATTCCACATTCCTGGCAAAAAAACAGAGAGCAGATCAGTTCTGTGCTACTAGGGCCTGCTGGGGCAGCCTCCTTTGCCACTGCAGCAATAACAACATGTGGTTTTGCTGCACAGCGCCAGTTTACAGTGGGAAGAGAAGAGGCGCTAAATTAATTTCAGATTCTGTTGTTTCAGAGTCATAAACAATGTTAGAGCAAAGCGTGGCATCCACAGAGGCAGCCACACTGTTTGGTCACATGGTTAGAAGACATTACATCAGTAGCTTCTCGGGGTTCTGGGAATCTTTCAGTATCACTGCGAGATATTACAAATCAAATTCACATAGCAAACTGTGGTCACACTGAACACACTCCGTGGATCAGAGGTGTGCAGCAGGAATGTACACATGCTGTGTCCATTTCTGGGCTGATGCCAAAATGCTGGGAGGACACGCAGAGCAAGACAAATGTCATCAGGCCTCACCTAGCCGGTTTCTGTTTGTTTGCAGATACTTTGAATATTGTGGTTTTGTGATAAAGTTATACAGAGAAGGCGCTCTCTCAAAGCCAGCCTAAGTCGTGCTGTCCTCGCAGCGCTGCTTCAGCCTTTCCCACGAGGCTCCCAGACCATAATCTCTTGAAATATTTGCACAGATGACGGCAGCGCTTGAATGTTTTGACACGGAGCGGCATGAACAGTCACTTTTTCCATCACTTTTCAGCGCAGGAACAGGAATTCCCCTTTAGCCGCTTTTCTTTGTAACCCACACGCCTGCACGCCTCCCACCAACCCGTATAAACCTCCCAGCACTCCTTCCTCCACTTCCTCAGCCTGCTAGCATTTGTCCACTCAGGGCCACGCCACAGCGGCCTGCAGGACCACCTCACGGACGGCTCCCATAGCATTCAAGCGTGTTTACGGGAGATGCAGCAGTTTCCTCACTGAGGGCAAACAGGGTTAGCCCTGCCCTGGTTTTGCTCGGGATGGCGGACGGTCGTCGCTGTGCTGTCACTGTCCTGTTTGCATTTGACAAGGACTTGGATCTCTCATGCACCATGACTGCACAAGCTGTGTGTGTACTAACATTGCTTCACGAAACAAGCAGCAGAAAAATATCCAGTGCACATATTCACACACTCACTGTTAGCGGTGCCTCCCAGCCAATTACAGGTTAACAGAAATATGATGTTTGCCTCCAGGTGTTGTCCCATTGTCTTCAGTCCTTCAAACTTTACCTAGTCCTTTACAATGAGCTTCCTCTGTGCTGGCTTTGGCTTTCCCCTTCTGAACTGACTCACACTCGTGACTTTTATGACAACCAACTAATGTTAAATATCACTGTAAATCTATATATTTATATTTTGGAAAAAGTGCATCTGAGAGTTTTACATTATAGTTGCACTGACTGAGTGGATCTGGTTCAAAGGCCATAAAAACATAATCTCCTGATAGTAGCCACACTGTTGCATCATGGGAACTGGAAAGAATATCAAAGGGCCACTACTGGAGCAAGCTCTATAATCCCCTTCTTGGCAAGCATCTACAAATATACATCTCTCTTGGCTGAAGTTTTTTTGCTCCTGCTTGCATGTGCATGTACTGTAGAAAACACCGTCTCTGGCTTGTTGCAGCCACAGCTCGCGCAGAGTTGGCAGCCCTGCAGGAACACTTCCCATTTGTGGTGCGGGGCTTGGTCCAAGCCACTTGAACTTGGCAGGGCTTACCTGGAACAGCCTACCCGTAGGACTGCCACAAACTCTCCCTCTCAGCCAAGGCAGGAGGCCTCGCTGTAAACTACAACAGATGATGTCAGCCACACTGACTTTCAGGTATTTGTCAAGGAAGAAGGAAGTGATAAGTTTTTATCATCTTTTGACTGCTGAGCTGATCGAGCTTATTGTCAAACCCTCTAAATGTTATTTGCATAAGGGTAGGAAAACCTTATTTATGCCTGGAACAATGTGCACCGAACGCTGCAGGACAGGTCATACAGTATAGAGGCTACAGCACTTTCACAAAGGACAGAACTGTGCGTACAAGGTGACTTTTTTATCAAATGAGAGAGAATTACACAGATCGTATGACACCATATGGAATTCTTTTTACACATAATGTATTTCCTTTGCAGGCGCTGTGAAAGGTGCCTACAGGGAGTCCGCTTTAGGAGGAGGGGAAAAAAAGCTGTATGTATGGCAAGGAGGGAGGAGGGTGGGGGGTCGAGGGCTTTAGTGGGGCGGTCCAAGCGTGCTCAGCGAAAATATGCCTCATGCACTCGTTGAACTTGGGGCCTGCACGGGCTTCTCTCAAGGTTACAGGAGAGGCCTGTGCAGAGAGGAGCAGGAGAAAGAAACCATGCAGCAGCAGTCCACACACAACTAGGTCTCCACCGGACTCTGACAAATACTTTATTTTCAGGTTCCTATGGACGCTAAAACATACAATAATGTTCCCTTGAAAACTTGTGCCCTCGTCTTTTGTACATATACAGTGTAGTATCTGAGTGTCTGTCACTTTGAGGGCCTGTTGCTCAGATAACAGAAGCAGCAAGCAATCGCCTTTGACACCACATTTCCTTCCCTCCTCAGAGCCTGCCGAGACCCGGGCTGTGTATCCGCTGCCGCGCCCCTGAGCCCTCGACCACACAAAGGTAGGAAGCGGGCGCCAGAGCAGGGCGCATTGTAACGAGGCCACTAAATCACCTCTTGTTTTATCCACTGCTTTTTGTGCACGTTTCACAAGAGGAAACCATAAAGACAACAACAGCTAGTAAATACATCTGAAGACGTTTGCTGGAGCAAAGGGAGGACACGCTTTCAGCTGAATGAATGATACAGATACACAAGATTCTGATGAGGGACATTCACGCACTAAGCTTCAGAAATATTTCTAATGTAAGGCAAGAAATCCAACTTTATAGCAAACCTGAACTTACTGCTGTAGAAACTGTGTTTGTGTGACCTGTGTTCTGTGACTGTAGTTGAGTAAGAGTGAGAGCTCTTATCCTGTAAGGATCTTTGAGAGCGAAACTATAGGTGTCTCTTTGTGACTGGCCACATTGGTGGGTTCAGCCTGGAGAACAGCTGATTGGTTCATTTTAAAACGCCAGGGTTCCCAGACGTCGACGGGCCTCCAACCCTTTTGTTGTTGCACTGACTGTGTATTAATTTAGTTCAACGTTTGCATCAAAAATGATATTAAATTGCACCTCTGTCGTCAAGAGGAGGGTGGAACCAGTGCTGGTTCGTTCATAACTGTTCAGGTCATAGTTTACAGTAATGGATAAAGAATAATTACATTTAATAATTAGCTTCAACAAAATCCACTTCAACACCAAGTCCCACTGAAACAGGTATTATTATAATGTGTCCACAGTCCTTATGATACGACAGCATACATCACTACAATGCATAATTGCATATGTGATGGCATGCAGCATTTAGGAATGTGAAATCAACATGCCAGAGAAATATGTAAACAGAGCGCTTGTGCTGAAACAACAACAGACGTGACAGAAAAGAGGTGAAAGGCCAATAGGTAGTAAACACTCAGCTGAATGAATTGGTCACTTTGCCGTTCCCCAAGAATTAGCAGACCATTTGCACCTCGTAAAAGGGCCACTTCTCTGCTTTACAACAGACCGGGCCGGCCTGCAGACAAACAGCCAAAGCAGAGGGATCCGGTGAGATCACATGGTGTGTGGAAACAGGATTCTGGAGAATGTAAAGGCACCACAGAGGAATTATGTCTGCACAGCCTACTTCAATACACAGATTTTACTTTGACTTATTAAAGGAGCCAAAGACATTTCTTCACAGTCAGTTTTTCCAAAAACCAAATTAGCATAAGATGAAGTGGGTCATTCTCATGTCTTGATTAAAGTAGGTTTGCCCAAGTGACCAAGCAGCAGACTGCAAGTTCAGCTCTGAGCGCTGACGGCCCTACAGGCCTCTTCTGTAAACAAGGGGAGGGAGAAAAATAGGCCCGTTAAACATAATAAAGGGAGCATCAGAGCAGCTATAGAAGAAAATCAGTCGGAGTATTAGAAGCCACTTGGGGTTGTCAACGTGATGGCTTAGATGTCACTGGAGAACATCTTCATGGACGTAAAGCAGGCAAACAAATTAAGAGGGATGAGATCGCACTTGGTGGATTAGCTTTAGATTTACTGAGGCGACTTGGATCCAGTGCGGCACAGAGAGAAAACAAGTCTGTCAAAGCTGTGCGGATGTCCACATAGTCACAGCGACTAAAGCACCTCTGCACATTTATTGATAAGCTCCATAGCACTGTGAAAGACTTATTGCAGAGTTCCTCGTTAGTAGAGGTGCATTAGAAACCGGCTCGACTTGACAGAGCACTCCTTATTAAAGAGAAGTACGACCTCATTTCCCTTTTAGCCCTGGCAACTGTAGAACTGTAGTGTATTCTGTAAACTCAGCTGTGAGACAATGACAGTATGTATGTTTGTATTGTGTGTCCTGATCGCAGGTTATGTATACTGAACAGAAGCCCTGCAGCAAGCACTCGCTCCCACCAGCACTTCATAAAACAAGGGTGTGGTGCAGGTGCTATGGGAGGAGTGTGCAGGACCCTATAGGTTCTAACTGCTCATGCCACGGGGGGGGGGGTGTTTGTGTCAACACGGAACAATTTATAAATGTTTAAACCGAAGGGCAGATGGCGCAGATTCATCATCTCTGAAAGACAACGGCAACAATCCTCCGAGCATTTCAAAGGCTTGATGATTTCAGCAGTTAAGTGACATTCCTGGCTGCAGGTACTAACACAGCACCAGGTCCGGGGTGGGCCGAGACACTCAGCAGTCCTAATGTGAGGTGATGGGAAATGCACACGTGAGGGTATTTTTAGTCCACTGCAATTTCCCAGTGACACATTTACTGCAAAGGACCCCGAGAGTGATCACATGCACAAACCACAGAGTGCTGACGAGAGTGACAGCAATACTTGGAGCCACAGGAGAGGGAGCCAATTAATGCCAAGAAGTCCTCCGAGTGCAACCCTGTGCATAATCCCACAACCTACTTTATGGGGAACGCTCCGTTCTCTCACTGATGTACGGTTCATTAATCACATTTCATATCAAACACCTATCCCTTGCCACAAATATTCATTCCAAAAACTCAGTTATGTATGTCAAATTCTCCTCTTCACTAGGGCACGCAGCTCAAACAATCATCAAGAGAGAAGAGCTGGTTCAAGTGTTTATTTTGGAAAAAACACCCAAACCGGGAGTGTAATACCTTTTAGCTGAAGTACCTTAGTATTTCTGGTGCTGCCGTGTAAAACAACTGAAAACACACTTATGAAAAGGAGCTTGCCAACATCATTAGAAGAAGAAAGTAAGTATGATGGTTTTAACTAAATTTAACCAGCGCCACTTAAAACCAAGCTCTAAAAATTCTCAGTCAGCACGCAGAACTGGCACTTCAGACATGAAAGGGCAGCTGCAACGTTTGGTTTACATTATATCTTAGTGGTTTCCACATTGTGGCCAGGGGATAAGCATCAGGAGAGGTTTATCTCTGTCACAGTGCTCTATGGAATATGTAAACACTATGTGTAATCAGTGCTGCAGTGAAATGGAGTGCAGGGGGTTGTGTGGGAAAGTGAAGTGCTTTAAGAATAAGCCGCCATCTTACGTCCAAAGAAAAGATAAGACATTAGAGGCAACCGTAGGAACCTCTCAGCTTTGTGCGTGTGTGTTTGTTTTTACAGTAAACAGGGTGTTTTCATTTAGGAGGAAGAAAAAAAGCTGTGTTTGCGCGGTGGGGACGGGCGCTAATACGAACTCTGTCCTGCAGGAAAAAAACACGTGTGATTGTTTACTTTATAAAGTGAATATTGAACCTCAAGAAAAACTTTCCAGAATTGCAAAATTCCCATCTGTGAATATTACTAAGTTTGAAACAATCCATTGCATCAGCTGGACTTCCTGGATTGTGTATCATTGTCTCACCAGTAAAGGAAACAACAAACCCGCTACGAGGGGCAAATGTCTGTGTGAATCCAGCCTTAAGTGTTTCACTTTGCTGAAGACCTTCACTGTTCAGTCAGCTCTGTCTGTTGGCTGAACGCTGCCGTTGGTCTTTGTCCACGTCAGCCACCCAGCGAGGCAGCACCGCTCCTTTCTGTGGAGGACGGGTACTCGTTATAGATGAAGTGCCTCTTTCCCATCTAGAGCCCAAGTTTTAATATGGTGTCCAATCAAAAGTGATTAAGCATTGCAGAGCACAAACAATGCTGGTCCTTAAATCTCTGTGAACCCTCTTTCACTGCAGCGAATGAAAGAGCACTCTGTCTGCAGCAGCAGATGACAGATGCACGCTTGAAGATAAGTCGTCTCCATGAGCCCTTATCCTGCGAACACCCGTCGCCTGACCAAATAGAGAAATAAATAAAAAGATTACAAAACGCTAAATACAGCTGAATGGACTCCCACCTTCAAAGCATCAATGGGGAAGTGAAGGGTGTATTTTGCCAGTAAATGTTCCCTTTCACAGCACAGAGCCTTGAGATGATACCTAAAACCTGTCGTACCAGACAGGCCGAGCCGAAAGACTGAGCCACCACGGACAACTCAGCTGAAAGGAATTAAGTCGAGAACAGATACATGCACATGCAAAGCCGGTACAACAAGCCTGTTACCGTACATGCATGAACACATCTTCCCACAGTAAATCAGTACTAAACCAACAGTGCAGCTCCCTCCACACAAAGACAACTTTCAGAAAAGCAAACCTGCAGAAATCATAATGTATCCCACTTCAATTACTAAGAATCACAATGCATGGTGTATGCTGTGCGTAACACAATACCCTGAACTAATGCATTAGATGCATGTGGTTCCTGCAAGACGTACAGCAGCATGAAGGAAAGCTGGGGCAGCGAACTAAAGACAAGAGGATACTGTTCGTACGGTGCTGTGGCTAAATGCAAGAGTAGTGTTGCAGCTTACAATGACACAGCGGTCGGACGAATGTTTCATCATTAATATAATATGAACATGGCACAGAGTTACCTAAGTACATGTTTTCAGTACATGTAATGCAATCTTACATCTGCTGAGCCTTCTGTTTGTAGGTGACAGGTGAAAAATGACTGGCTCAGTACATGGTTAGGTCTTGGTTCAGTAAAAACAAAAAGGTTCAGAGTAGATGTTTATGCTTTAATAAATCAAACACAATCTTATCAGTTTTGCTTCCACATTAAAGGCAGCTTTAGCAGGAGGCATCCCATAATCACATTCTCATGCAGACACATTCGCAAACTTGAAACAGCGAGAAGCAGACGAGCGTCATCACTGAGAGGTCATGATCGGGAGGAGCTGGCGCTATGACAACAAGACATCAGCCGTCTGCAGCCTGCTGCCGTCAACAAGTCAGCGTGAGCACTACCGTCTGACTGGGCTTTCCTAACACTGCCCCCATGCACTCAGCCAAAACTAGCTATTGCTGCTGCTGTTACTGGCTCCTGCTTTCAATTTCACTAGAGTGGGCCAAGTAATGGTTTCAGCATTTTGTGGTCTGCCGACACATATGGTCCGTGTAGCAATCTGGTCCTGCCCCCCCCCCCACGCCTATGGCTCGTTTTGGGACGAGCACAGCGGAGAGAGACAGGCACACAGCCCCAGGGGCTGGCCACAGTTATGGGGGGGGCGTGTATGGGCCTTGTTATGACTGCCATCAGAAGTCAGCTCCATCAGGCCACCGCTGCAATTGGCTCGTAGCAGCACGGGTTCAGGCCTTTTAGAATTCAAATGTGTAGGAGGTGCTGTGCTAAAAGTCATGTTATCTTCAAAGTGGCCCCCAGTTACACAATTTAACTGTGATATCTCTGTAAGTGAGAGACGCTCACAGGTCGAAATAATGTTTACAACTAAAACAAAACTTTTTCAATATGAATGAGCACATAACCTTTTCCTTATCACTTCAGTCACTTCTAAAGTCATTTCTGTACTCAGTCTGCCACTGCTGCCCATATCTCACTGCATGACCTAGATTAAAGGTTATTTGCTCAAGTCACAGAGGCAGCTCCTTTGGCTCGCCCTTGTTGGGTTTCCTTATCTGGGTTTGTCTGGACAAATCTTGGACACAAAGAGCTCATTTTGTGCTCCTCTCTGGAGATCCTGTTACAGCGATCCAGACACGACGCGGTCCACCAGCGGTGCCTCTGGGAGCACGGTGTTTGGCGATTAGCTGCTTCCTCGACTTCAAGCATATGATACATTTGCACTCCTCTTCTGTCCGCGCACACGCTGCTGGTGTCGTGGCGAGGTAAAATGATCGGCGCAGGGAGGTCACATGATGTCATGCTGTGAGAATTCACATATAGAAAACCCTCCCAGGCTCATTACCAACAAAAGAAAACATACAAGCGGATCCAACAGTACTTCAGGAGTCCCTGAAGTCCATATTCTGATTGTTAAAACAATTACACTATTCCTGATTTTTGATTTAAGATCGGGTTCAAAACATATTCTAAAAAAATAAATGGTTGTTTGAACTGACAGTACAATAACAGCCTTTTGGATACAGAGAAAAATATTATCAGGTTGTTGCTCGTCAACAAGTCGGGATGGAAATAACTAAGCGTTTCCAACAAGTAACGCACATGCACAGTGTGTTCAGATGCCTTGAGGTTGGATTAGGAGCCTTATTCCTCTTGTGCTCTGGAAGGACAAAGTACAACTAAGAGAGCAAGTGAGAAGGAGGGAAAATGAGAGAGAGGGAGAAAAGAGTAGTGTTCGCTGACCTCATTCTGACAACAAGCCTGGGAAGAGTCTTTCCCTGGAACCGTTTCGCAACAGCAGTGTTGTTTATACAGGTGGTGGGTGAGTCAAGGAAGATATGCAGAGAGCATGCATTTTGCAACACCTCATTATGAATACAAGTACACATGTAGCATGTCGAATCATACAGACACACACATATACACACACACTCCATGCTTCAGTGTAGTTGTGACCTTTGCAGGGAATGCATCATCTTTCAGGCTGCAGCCGGTTCATCCTCCTCTGTTTGAATTTCTGACAACAGCCGTCAAACACTACTGTCCTCGGGTACCGTCCAGTGAGTGCTCGCCTCCTGGAATGGAGGCCTCTGGTTGGCTCGTGCGTTTGGCTGCGGGGCTGACTCCTGCAACAACATCCACTTGGCCAGAGTTCAGCCCGATAGAAGGCTACAATAGCCCAAAGGTGGCTCCCCAGACGTTGTTTATGCAACTGAACACTACTGCCAGGTTGAAGGGAAAAGTGCAAGACAGTGAATAAATATGGAGAGCTCCCGTTTGCAACAAACTTATGCTTTCTGGTCATTTTTTCTGCTCAAATACAGTAAAAATTCACCTTTTTCCCCTCTTGCATATATTTTAAGACTCTTTTATCTTAGTTTAACATGTAAGATTAATGATATTAATATATACTATATAGTGAGTGACCTGCGATTTTAAATAGTGTTTGTTTTGCAGTGATGGAAATGGAAATCTGGTGCCTTAACTAAAGCATTAACTTTAATGAAATCATACCCAAACTAAATAGATTTGTACGCTGTAACAGTTGAAGCTTGAACACAAGCCCATGCATAAGTTAATGTAGCGTCGATCTTATTTTCGCACTAACCAGTGAAGTGAACCAAATCCATTACAGACAGACGTTAAAAAAAAAAAAAAAGGATCCACACAACAGCTGTTTGGTAAACATACCAAAGTAATTGTTCCAAATGCCTTACTTTAACACAGATTAAATGCAATTAGAGGCTGTTTGTCTAACCACAACAAGTCTCTCTGCCAAAAGAAAAACCTCTGTCATTGTCTCTAGCAGTTCTGCTCAGAGGATTACTGCTGGGAGTACGGTGACTTTTTTTTTTTTCCAAATCAAGCTTCCTTATGTACAGGAAGGGCCTTTTATACACAAACAAAGCATATGCTCGCTGCATAGGAAGATTATAGGGACAGAAAAAAGGAAACTGCTGCCTAGCTAAGGCAAAGGTCTTCTAAGGTGAATATGAGGAATTTAGGTCAGTGCAGCCGAGACGTTTAACCAGCTCAAGCCGCTGCAGCCTTGGTGGAAATAGCATGGGAGGCCAAGGAGAGGGAAATGAGTGCGTCACAGCTCCCGGCCCAATTCCAGCACCCCCCGACAAAAACAAGAGTCATAACTTCCCTAATGATCCTAGATCATGTACGCCCTGCACACATTCCCCCAATAGGGAGCACTTCCTCTTCACCTTTCACCTTTAAGCAGGTGTGCCTACCTTGGACTGAGTTTAGACAGGGTGCTACTGCACTGGGATTAATAGGTGGCAAAAACCCATCTATGAGGTTTGATGTCCGATTTAATCCAAGCATGAACTAAATCTTCCTGCTGCAGCCCCGGCACCTAGAAAAATCCTTTAAGCCCAAACAAATCTCTTAATATGTTTAATATTTGCCAAATCTTGATAATCTGACACACTCTGGCTTTCATTTTCAGCCTCCCTGTCACACACCATTGCTCCGTGATTCAGAAGTCCACCGCACACACACACACACACACACATTGTAAACAGTCTTTATTGAGACGTGAGTGCTTGTATAAACATAGACAAGCCCTATTGAGAGTCCAGGGCTGGGTCGAACAATAAGAGGGGGAAAGTTGCTGGACGTTCCTCACAGACGGTGTGTACAAAATCCAATTATCAGAGCCACGGCATTAACATTCCAGCAGTCTGGCAGGTGACGGCTCCGTCTTTTCAGCCCACCCCTTCCCCACACCGCCAGCATGGGACAGAGTCGACCAGCAGCACCTCGACAATACACACACACACATGCAGCCCTCTTCAGCTCCCCCCTCCTAAGATCTCCTAAGTATTGAGACATATATAGAGGGAAGAAGGCAAAGAGTGGGGAGTGGGGGGTCCACCAGCAACACTGGCCTTTTCTTCAGGAGATCAGCACGACCAGCCTAGCAGGCAGTATCAGTCAATGGGGCATTCTTCTCCTCTCTGTCTCTGGGTGAGAATATGCTGATCGCTGATAACGTCGCTTTGATTGCCATAATGGGGAAACCACTTTTTGTTTTGAGCGTTTGCCTCCAAACAGTGCACGCTTTGTCACCCCTGGGTGATGTTTGTAGCATACAAAATGCTGATTAAAAAAAGGTTTAGCGGTTGAACAAAACCAATGTTGTTGTTCTTGGCTACGAGGCGACACTGATAATGGATTACAATAAAGTCTACAGACTCCTCTGTGACGAAAAGCAATGAAAAGAACCCAGAGAGAGCACGCTGCACACGGCATCCACTTAAAAAGTTACACTACTATAAACGCTGCCTTTATAGTGTGTGTTGTTTAACCCTCTAACTCCTGCAATTAGTCTTTACTTTCCTCTGCTATGTGGAGCTAAAACCATCGTGCATTGTGGACATTTGTTCTTTTCTTTGCTTCCAGATGTAGATGACCTCCACATACAGTCCTTATCATTATAGGATGTGTGGTACGTGACAGGGTGCAGGCCATACGCGACGCCTGTGCTTGGTGTCCTGCCCTGCACACTGGTTAGCACCTATATTTAAACATACATCTGGTCCCTGTGTTGCTGCTTCCATCACGTCCTGCCTGCCTGCAGAGTGTAACAGCTACGTACAGTTGGGTTTGGAGCTGCAACAGTTGATTATCTCCATTGTGAAAAGTTTGGATTGATTATTTTCCCTGTGATTATTTTCCACAGTTTCTAAACGACTAGTTTGGTCAGAGAGCCAAACATATTCCCCAGAAAACAGCAAATGTTTGACCATGTTTGTTTTATAACTGATGTGTTGATTGACTGATGAGTGTGTGTGAGTACACACGTCAGCATGATGGATATCTGTATAATGCAATGAGTAAGAAGGTTTTATATTATATAACAAGCATTTCCTGTATAAAGTGAACATGCTTAAAAAAAAAAAAAAAAACCTTTTCCAGTTTATACTCGACTTTTGGTTTTACCTTTTACCTCGTTCTGCTACTTTCTGCCCCGACAAAACTCCTTCTCCTCCCCGTCTGTGCCGCTAGTCGAGTGTCTTGTGGTTTTCTCCACCCTCACCAGAAGGCCTGTGCATGGTTAATTATTCTTGGACGGTGGATGAAAAAACTGAGGTCTTTCTTTTTTTTTTTTCATTAGCTCAGCTTCCCATTCATAATAGTTGGCACTGGTTTAGCATTGGCTGCCAGAGATCACACCCCAGCCATTTTCATTTTCCTTCATCCATTTGTTTCACTCATGTCATAGATTTGGCAGAGGCCTGCAATGTTTTCCTGATGGCCATCGACCCTTCAACACACTTCTTTTGAGTCCCCAACTTCTGTTTGTGGCTTTGTTTCGCACCAGAGAGAAGAAAATATGGCGCCGACAATTCATACTGGTTTGCATCCAAATGACGTTTTTCTGAAAATGACACTATTTTACTTTAAGCGTTATTAAATATAATCCGAAACTGGACTGAAGATATTTTAGGAAGGCCTTGTAAAGCAGCGCTGACATGCTCTTGGACAGAAAGAAGGACTTCACACATTTAAACTTCTCTGGGAAAGTGGATGAATATTGTTTATGTATGAGTAGCAGTGTTGGGAGAAAAGAAGCACTA
Organism: Mastacembelus armatus; assembly: GCF_900324485.2. Classification (NCBI taxonomy): domain Eukaryota; kingdom Metazoa; phylum Chordata; class Actinopteri; order Synbranchiformes; family Mastacembelidae; genus Mastacembelus; species Mastacembelus armatus. Next base: position 15,669,781 of record NC_046650.1, on the reverse strand, counting down.
AGTCATGAGTGTGGGCTAACACTTCCCTGTGTTACGGCGTAGTGAACGCTCTGTGTACAGCACTCTCACCCCCCACACTTGAAAGTGCATTACACAGTGCCTTCAGTTCTCCGAGACCCCGAGAAACAGCAGTGTATCGTCATAGAACTACTGGAAACATGCCCACTGACAGGAAAACTACATCACACATGCACACATTCAAACACGCAGCTCACACGCACCCGTCCAGCAACCGCTTTGCTAAATTTATCAACTGCAGCTGCGTGTATGTGTCTTAATGCATGAGCACAGGCTGAATACATGAGCTCATGCATGTGAGACCAAATGCTCAGATGTGCCGTACGCACAGTCCGCAGATCCAGTCAGTTCTCTCAGAGCCACAACCCAAACCCACAGAACTCCGAACCAAGACCCTTAAGCGTCGTGAACCAGCATGTCCGACATGGAAACAAATAAGATGGCTACCTTCTCCCAAACCCAAGCTGGCTCCCATCTGAACAGAGTTAGAGGTTGGCCAGCAGGAGAGAAGAGGAGAAGAATCTCCTGGGGCAGTTGGCTCAGCAAGCAGGACCAGAGGATGGCTGCACCGTGGATTAGGGCCCCACAGTGGTCCATTGTTAATTGGGCGCCATGTGTGAAAGCTACAGAGAGATTAGTTTGTACAGCTGCTGCCATTTGTCATAACTGCCCTTAACAAGACACACATGGCAGCCCAAGTTACAGCCAGAGGTTTTACAGAAAAAGGGGAGAGAAATGTGTGGCGAGCATCTACCGGTTTGCAAAACAGACCTACATAAGCAGATGAAGATGTTGCACCAGGCTCAGCTGGGATCCCATAAGAGATGATTAGTCTGAGCATTACTCATTTAACCACCTGTAGGTCAACTAGGGTCATAACTGCTCAAAAAGATGCATTACGCCAATAGATTTCCCAGACCACAGGTTGCAAACAATAAGGGACTATCAGCTCTTACATCATGGCCCTATTGGACAAAGTTCAAATTAAACAGATATGTCTTTTATTAACAGCTAACAGTGGGAAACCAGTGATAACAAGAGGGTTAGTGATCGTTAGAGCCCGATCTATTTAGGATTATTAAAGCTGAATTGAAATAGTCATATCTTTTTTTGATGCGGATTCCTTATATTTAATTGCTGGATTGAATGCTCTTGGCAGGATATTACTTACCTCACTTTAATGTTCCTACATGTAGATGCAGTGTTTTGAGGTGAAGTGCAGCTGAGCAATAATCTGGTGTGTGTGTGCACATGAACGTACGTCCCCAAGTGTGCACATAAAAATTTAGAAGGTTTTGTTGAACGACCAGGTGGAGCCTTGTGCCAGTAGAGGACCAATTTATTTATCTATCTGGAGCCAGATCATATTGGCTTTGAGAAAGGACCGTGGTAACAAACCCCCTTTTCTCCCCTTGTAAAAATAAAAGCCTTGAGTAACCAACCTGTTAGTGCTGCAGTGGACTTTAATCACAGGGTCCAAACACCAACAGACCAACTAACTTCTTGCTAACACAAACAACTAGCCCACAGATTCAGTGTTTCCTACAGGTTGAAATGTGATCCAAATAAAAAATCTAATCAAATTGGCACAAAGAGAGTTGATGCCTTCCCTTCCAGAACCTGGCAGTGGTTGAGTTTGATCGAAGTTGCAGGTTGTGTTTAAGCAATGCCTACATTTTATTTTTGCATATTTACATGGGACAAGCTTTGGCAATGTGCATCTTTCTGTTTTAGCTGTTATCACTTGGCTGTTTTAATGCAGACAATGTAAAATCCAGACCCATCACAAGTGAGGAAGCATCTCTGTAGAAAATCTGTAACATCTGCTGGTTTAGTGATCCTGAGATATGAGCTTTTCATGTCGTTCCAACCAACTAGGTGTCCATGTTTCCTCTTTCTCTCACTCCCTCTATATGGCTCACTAATCACATGCAGCCCCACTGCACTTATGTAAACATGGTGTGTTGTATGAAAGACAGCGTGTTTATGCAAGTGCTAAGAATGTAAATGACTTATTTTCCTACTCCACTTGCCTTTTTTCTGGATTTTAGTTTTTCTGCTGATTGAGAGTTGGTTTCTAAATTTGAGAGCTTTTTGAGAAGTGAACCTGACATATGTGAGGGAGGAGTGGATGCTCTTTGGCTGAGCTTTGACAACTCAATGGGGTGCTGATGAATCCGTCCCAAGCAGGCCGTTCCCAAGCCCCAGACACCATATCCCCTCTTTGACCCGTTGCACTGACATTAGAAAGAAATCCTCTGGGGATTCACCCCCCACCCCAAACAGCAACATGCCCACCCAAAAGTACATTTTGCACAGCGCTGCGATGGAGGCCCTTTCTGTTTCTGTCCCGCTCAGGTCTTGTCGAGCCGTCACAGTGATGGGCCGTACTGTACCCCCAGACAAAGGAAGAGACAACCATCACTCTGGGCTACTGATCGGCCCTGTCTGGACTGAAAAGACTTTGATGGGGCAAAGCAGGGTGGGGGGTGCTGCACAGAGAAGTTAGTGTCTCCTGGGCAACCACTCTGATTGTCTGTCCCTGCCCAGAGTTCCCCATCACACCCCACCTACTACCCCTTCCCATTTCTTCTCCCCTTCATTGCTTGTTCATAAGCCTCCTTCCTGGGTAAAGAGGACTGGCTTTTGCATGTAAGTCTCAGTCTGGTACTTGAGAGCGCTTTTCACTTGGCTGAGTAAAGAAAATGCGAGGTCAAAAACACACAGATTCCCTAACACATCTGAACTTCTTTATCCTTCTTTCCACTGCAGACCCCGATGTCTAGCATGACCAGTCTAGCAGGCACACAGGACAACAGGACGTCTTTCCAGCAGTTACGCTGGTTGGATGGAAAAGAAGAGCAGGCAGCCATTGGATGGAGAAACTCAAGCTGCAGGAAGGGTTCGCTTTGTAAGGCAGGACAGTGAGGTACAGCGTAGTGCCTTGGGATAAGGGGTGAATGCACCCATTTGTCTTCATTTTGGAGGACCAGCAGACAGGGTGGGGGTGGGGAATCTATCCGGGAGGAGTGGGAGGTGCTGGTCCTCCAGTCAAGTGGCCTCAGGGGGATTTGAAATGCATTTGGGGTCCTCCCCGAAAGCCTGGGAAAGTGTGGTGAAGCTGAGATCTTAACCATAGACTAATGACACAAACTGCAGCTTTTAACCAAGTGTAGCCACGAACGCAAAACTAAGTCTCCTGCTGAAATACACAAGAAAAGCCTTTTGAACACAATGCCTGTGCCTTAGAATGCAGAAGAAAGACCTTGTCTGCTTTTTGATGGATGCAACAGCGCAAACTGTGACAAGCAAATTAAACACACTGTAGAAGAGCAAAGGAGGCAGTTGTAAATTTTGTTGAGAAAGACGGCCTCCACATTTCTCAGTGGCCTCTGCTCTGAGTTGCCTTGTTTCCATGGAGATTTATGTACACATGGCGCACAAAAGAGGGCTAAGGAGGTAACACGGCCTGTTTAAGCCTTGAGGTATTTGCTCGAGCAAAACCCTGCTGCTAATAACACAAGCTTCATACTGAGCCAGGCAACCTGGCTGCACTGCACCCAGGTTAGTGTTTGAGAAAGAGCAGGAGGGAAAACAAGGCAGAGGAAAGTCAGACAAAGATCACAAACAAGCAAAGATCCTGGAGAGGCAGTGAAGACATTAAGCAAGCAGGAAAGGAAGAAAGGAAAATAAGAAGAAAAGCAAGAAAGAAAGAACACTGCACAGCACAGATAGCTCCCGGGTTAAGAGAAAAAGGATCGGGAAGACATTTAGTGGGAAGCGGAAATCAATAAGGCGAGCGGTGAAGCTGGGAGGGAGTTCTAAGTGGATTAGACTGAGAGAATGTGTTCGATAGGTTATGGCTCTGAGAGAGAGGTAGCCAGACACCGCAGGCTCTATTGCATACTAATAAGGAAGCCAGAATGGAAGCTAAGCACAGGGTTGTGCAGTTCACTCTGAAGAGTTTTTCTTTAAGGCTCTGGAGTCATCATTTAAGGTGTTTCCCAGGATCTGTATTTTTAACAGGCTTGTTCTGAATGCACACTGTTAAATTTCATGTCCAAGAATAAAATTCCACACTTGCAAAAGAACCACGTCTGAGACTTTCCCCATATCATCACCAACTTATAACGAACACAAGCTGAAGAAGCTGAGTTGGCCCAAAAAGGGAGGAGAAACAGTCATGTCCTCAATGTCGTCTACTTGCAAGTTTTGTTTCACACTTCTGGCATGAACCCAGCCACTCTTTCTCTGGCCTAGCGCTGAGGCCCAGGACAGCTGTCATGGTCGGAGTCTCGGACTTGAGGGAACGCCAGGGAGTGAGAAAAGAAAAGAGGCTGGGAGAGAGAAGGAGTGAGAGAGAGTCATTTGGCCGGGCAGTGTGCCGCAGGGGTGATTCCTGATGGCAGAGGAGGATAAAGGGATGCAGGGAGGGAGGGATAGTGCTTAGTCACAGACCTCCAGTGTGACCCACAAGGTCAGGCCTCCACACTGGCCGCCTGACCAAAGCCTCTGAAGCAGCCGGGCGGAAAACAAGATGCAAACAGCCACCACATGCAGCGTGGTTAGCAGGCAGTGGCCAGTGCTGGAGATAGGGACCAGGCAAGCTACCCATAGAGGGAAGGGGGGGTGTCAGTGCTGCCTACTCCTCCTCACTTAGGCCAGTGAACCAAGGGACCACCAGTCAGACCAGAAGGAGAGGCGGGGGGAACAGAAGAAAAAAAAAAAAACTGTTGCCAAGAGACCTGCAGCCGCCGTGGTTTGACCCAGATTGAACAGGTCAACAAGGGGGCCTTTCAAGCCTCCTCCCCTGACCACCACCCCCCAAACCAAAAAGTCTTCCTCTTCCACGTGCCCCGGGCGTGCAAAGCCACATTTTCACTGATCTGCTTTGCTCAATTAAACTTGAGAGGACTCCCTGCCACATCCCTTTGTAAAGGCCACGACCCCAGGGGCAGAGGTTAAGTCTGGCGCTCGTAAAACAAGGTCTCCATTAACGTGGCAGCATGTATTCACAGGTAATCCATCTATTTCCACAAACTATTATGATGGTGTGAAAAAAAACGTTACGTGTCTGAGGCGGAGGGGGGAAGTCAAGGTAATGATGTTTTATGGCCGTGTTAACTTTCAGCACCAGAGTAATGGGAACGCTACTTGACCTTGACTTTTGTAGTCTCCCACTGCAAAACCTCAGCAGTCCTTCTCTGTCCTATCCATACATTCCTTATAGCATTGTCTAACTTCTGCCAGCGTTCCTCGTCCTCTGGAGACATGTTCTTGAATTCATGTATAACTGAGGGAAATGTAGATCAGTTTATTTCCAGGAGATTCCTCAAAATGTGCCAATTTTCATATTTTAATTAATCGCACACAATAAAAACAAGGCAGTTAAAGATGAAGAGCAGAGAGCCTTCAGTCAATACAATAACCACCGCATTCTTGCATTTGTTGAGGAAACAGTGACGAGCAGTTAAACAAAACCAAATACGAGCGAGGCCTGCAGTTTTTTAACATGTCCTAGCACGACCATTATCTACATGCCTTGTTACAACCATCCCATCAAGCTGTCAAACTGGATATGCAAAATATGAATCCAGGTGGGGAGAGGTGATGATTCAAAGAAGAAGAAGAAAAAAAGAAGTACACTTCTTGTTTTATCAGATAGACGATATAACAGTGCGCTGGAGTGCAACGGCAGAGTGTGTTTGTGTGTGTGTGTGTGAAGCCGGGGCCCTGTATTGAACGGGGCCTGCCAGTTGGCACAATGGATGCCACAACCCCCACTCCCAGCCCCAGCCCACTTCCCAGCGGGCATTCATCTGGGCATGCACATGGGTGCTACAGCCCTGCCTGGCTAAACGCGTCTGTGCCCCAGAACAAGGGGCTGAGTGGCCTCTCTAAATTCATCCAGCACGCTCGCTGCCAACCCGACGACCTTTCTCAGGCAGCAATCCCCGCAGAATCAAAAACAAATACACTCTGAACTTACTGATTTTTGCCAGGACAAATAACAAGAAAAGCAGCCACGTATTTTATCTCGTCCAATTAGATGGCAGAGCAGAAGGGAGCAGGACGTAGAGGACAATATTTAAAGCCCAGTCCGGGTCCATTTCTTCCAGCGCTTCGCACAAATAGCAGATTTTGTTTCAGACAGAGCCGTTTGCTAGTTTCTTTGTGTTTGATTGTATGTTTGTTTGTTTCGTGCGGTTGCAGCAGAACAAAGGCAGCAGCTTCCATTCTGCCACTGTCAAAAAACTTTCCAACGTGCCCACTGCATTGCGGATGCCAACCAACGAATCAAAGGCATGCTGCAAGCAGACAAAGAGGGTTTGATGCCAACCTCCAAACCTCTAACAACCATTACTGGTGATTTGCCTGCCTCCCTGGCACAGTGCAAAACAAAATGGCGCTGCACCGCACGCTACCACAATATGGCTGCATTGTGTGGAGATGGGCACTGCTTGGTAACTTGAAGAAAAGGGAAAGACGCTTCGGCTTGAAGAAACAAAAATGAAAAAATAAAAGAAAGGCCGTCTCTGTGATATCAGCAAAAGAATGCTTTTCTGTTTTTGCCAAAAGTTTCTAGCAACAGAAATTTGGAAGACAATGGTTAATTATCGCTCTGATCTGCAGTGCAATGTTCGATCAAACAGCCAAAGAGAACATTATGTTCCTTTATTTCAGCTGCTTAAATTAATTCTTCCCAAGAATTTGCTCTTTCTTTGTGGAAAACATATTTTTTTTAAAACTACAACCTGCTAAACACCATGAATAAGCACAAAACGAGCACCGACGAATCACTTCAACGCTGTATATTCTAAAAAAACCAGCACTAAAAGGCGTTCTCGCGTTAAACATGCAGCAGATGCAAACTGGAGAAGCGGTGGCATCCTACAAGAGACACAAAAGAGAGTGTGATGCCAACCCCGGTGCCAGTGGCAACCATTATTGTCCCTGTGCTGTGCCTTCTGCTTTCCCTGGCACTTATCAAACACAAAATGGCGCTCAAGGTTTGATAATAATGAGCTAGCTATCCCCCCTTCTCCTCCACAGTGTTGGTGTTGCAGCGGATTCAATACAGGGGAATTTCAACAGGGAATACTCCAAAAGCAAAGGGAGATTCCTACAGAGACACACATCAATAGCTTTAATTGTATTAGATACTTTAACCCTAACCTGTTTTGCAGGAGAAACTAATTTTCTCAACAATTCAGCAACAAAAAAAAAAAAAAAAAAAAATCGAAGCACCTGATGTCCTATAAAGAAAATGTACCTCATAGTAACAATATATTTTATAAAGCTGCGGAGTTTGTTTCAGCAGGAAATCTCTGTTTTAATTTTGAAGTTAGACATTTTGCTTTAAATGTTCAGTGTTGGTCATCATCTCAAACCCTTCATGATGTGTGATTACAGAAAAATGCTAAACACAAATGAAAATGATTTTATACCGGGGAAAAAAAAAACGTTTTCACAGCCACTCACAAACTGTGCATGTCAGAACCTATTCCAGTACTGACAGCACATTTTTCCAGTCTCTGGTTTCACACTGTGCTGAAAAAAAACACATGACTCAATCTGCACACTGAGCACATCTTCTCAAAACTGGTTCCATCTAAAAACTTCTCAGGAATTAAAAAAAAAGGTCATAGCCTGTCACACACACACACACACACACACACACAGCTCTTACATATACTTGAAATTAAATGTAAACCTCACATCTTCAGGTCTGAGTTTTTCTGAAAGCTGTAAGTTTATCAGTGACTTGCTGTATGCACAGTAGACCTCAATGGAAAGGCTTTAAAATGACAGTATTTAATTATCTTAAAGGGAATAAGGAGATGAAGGCTGGGATTATCATCATCATTATTATTATTATTTTACATAATAAAAATACCTCAAATTAAAAGCTTGTACCTGTTACTGGTTCATAGAAAAACATTCAACTGGTAGTTTCTTGAATTTTACGGCAATTTACTGCAGTTTTCTCCAAATGTTTGGACTTAACGTCCAGACAAATAGGTGTAGAGTGTGTGTGTGTGTGTGCAGTTGTACCAGCCAGTGTGACTGTGTGTACAAGATAACACACACCCTGCCCAAATGACAGTAACTGAATAATTACTGGACATGAGCAGGAGCTGCTGCAGGAGTTAAACATGTTCTGCATGTAATAATGATTACAGACTGGCCTTTTGTTGATTAATGATCCATATTTAAACAGGAATTATATCCTGCACATACACTGAGCTGAATATCATATCAGGCTTTTCAGGCTAATGTAGCTGAGATTTAAGGAAGGAAGAAAAAAAAAAAACACCTGACCTTTGACCTTGCCAAGCCATCGTTCACATAGTCATTTAAGATCTCACACACACACACACACAGTGAAACAAACACACAGCAGGAGCTCGGGCCTACCTTGGTCCTGGACGTAGTATGCTAGAAACAAGTCCAGCTCCTTGACCGACACTGTTATGTGGTGGGGCTGGACACAAAGTGCTGGGTTGGTGCAATGTGGAGACTTGACGAGGCGCTCGCCATCCGTACTTTCCAGAGGGATGCCTTTGAAGAGGATGACCATCACCAGGTCCAGACGCCAAACTTTGTCAGCTTGCCGCAAACAGTCAATCCGGCGGATCTTGCCCTTCTGGTCTGGGTTGGACAACACGCAGCACGGGTGCTTCTTTCCCGTCACACTGAGGACAAAGTCCTCCCGGTACTCCTGCCGAATGTCCTTCCGCAGCTTGGCCAGCAGCCTGGATGCCCATTTCTGCTTAATCTCAGGCTTCTCACTCAGAAGCTCGTCTTTCATCGCGCGCTCCTCGTCCTTGGACATTCGCTTCTCGTGCTTCTTGAAGTACTTGCGTTTTCTGGCCTGGAGGTTGAACCATGTGTAGGCAATGGCACGGACGTGAGGAAGAAGTGCCTCGATGAAGGGATGAAATTCATCCTGGAGCACCCAAGGGACACAGTGAGGAGAGGGAAAAGAGAAAGAGAGAAATGTCATCAGAGACTCATGTCACAAAAGCATGAAGAAGAAATATGGCTTCAGTCAGACACTAGTCTGAGCCAGAAGTAAATCCAGACAACAAATAAACAATCAGTCATGTAGTATCTTAATGGCTGTTTCAGCAGCTCTAAGACGAGAAGTTTCCCTTCACAACACAACACTGGTTTTACCATCCGAGAAGGATCTGGACGTAGTGCAGATATGAGAAGAAAATTCCACTGTTTATATAAACTGCCAGCACTACAATAGCACCGAGCCCAGTGAGTGAATGCACTCGTGTCTCCGCTCTCATTTCCCGAGCATGCTCTGACTCCCGTGCTGCTGCTGCTGCTGCTGCTGCTGCTGCAGAGAGCATGCGCTCCTCCTCACCGATGCATTTCTCTTATCAAACCATCCACATTCCAACGTGAACTTATCCCATGTTCACCAAGGATGGAGGATAAGCCCGGAAGGCCAAGAGGGGTACGCTCACCAAACAGGAGGCTAAAGAGGTTCCCATTGTCCGGTGCAGACAAACAGGCTGTGTGCACGAAAAGCATTAAAAACACAAGCAGGGGAGAAAGGCGGCGTATCAAACAAAGCGATGGTGTGAAAGGTATTTTCAAAGTTTAAGCTGGGACTCGTTTAGAGGTTCCTATCACATCGTTTCAAATGTTGAGATTAACACATGAAATGACACTTTCTCAGCTTTACTCCAAATCCTGCAATTAGTCTGTGAGATTAAAATCCCAGCCTAATTTTTAAATGTTTCATTTCACTTTTTAAATTGAAATTAAAGTTTTAAAGTTGTTTTTCTAATAAATGATCAGATATTTATATCAATATTAGTGGGATTATTATTCACAGTTTTTCCAGAGGGATTACAAGACGCAATAAACTTTACACCACATTATCTTTAATTCTCAGGGGAAAAATTATTGTAAAAAATTGTAAATAAAAAAAAAAATTAAAGCATTTTTTAATTCATCCCGTGTTTCTTCCAGCTAAAACAACTAAACACTAACATTTCTGCAGCACCCCAGCAGTTCACTGGCCTACGGGTCGGGTTTTTACATGAACAACACTTCAGCAATTGGAAAACCAATTACATTACAATTATATAATCTCTTAATGCTAGTGCTGTGTGGGAATGTACAGGCTGGTGTGGATTATTTAAGAATCGTCAGAAATCACAGCAGCTGTGAGTGAGAAGTGGAAACGTTAACTTTTGTTTGTCCTGGGTCATTAAAGTGTCAAACGTAATAACTATAAGCAGCCACTTTTGAGCAGCCGTTTGAAGAGTTAAACCACATATTGTTCTTTTTGGAGGCAGCCAGGCAGGCAGGTTATAGGAAACCACAAAATCCACTCCCTATCTGTGCCTGCCGGCTGCTGCTCCACATTTCTGCCCTGCTCTTCCAGTCAAATTATTATCATTATTACACACTGCTAACACACATTTTATTTTCTGCTGATTCCAGTTTGGAAATGTATTATATTTAGAATGGATCCTAAACCTCTCCAGAGTACTTTAGGCTGGTTAATAAAAAAATCAGGACTCATTTTAATGTCATCTCCTCACAATAAAGTTGCCAATTAAACTGACAAGTCTAAGCAGTAAATGCTAGTAAATGTACTGAGCAGCAGCTGTTTCTGAAATCCTCTTCCCTCTTGGTTTTCCTGTTCAAAAACTCAACTTAAATATTCCTTAAATTTTTTTTTCTTCTAGCAGGTTAAATCCAAATACTGCAAAGATAAATGACTTGGCCAGGGCCTATGCAGCGCACTTCAGCTGAGGCCATAAAAGCACAATCCTCTTAAGTACAAACTAAACCACATCTCAGTCAATCACTTACTTATGCCAAGTAAAATATAAACAGTAAAACTGAGTCAGCCAAAACAGTCAGCTACTCTGTCCAACCGCTGAATCAACCTTATCATGAGTCTGATCTTCCTACAGTGAAAGTGGCTTTATCTTTTTCCAGCTTCACTTCCCTAAAGTATGGGGGGTTTTACTCTACACACAAATATACACATGAAGAAAAATGAAAGGGGGAAAAAAAAAAAAAGCTTGAGCAAGGCTGAAAAAAAAATGTGTGTGAGGATTGTTGAATGCAAACACCCTAATTAAACCTGAGAGACACTTGTACTAATTATACAGGATTATCAAGTTGACAGTCATGAGTTCCTATCTTAAAAAAAAAAACACTTTTACGCGCAACTTTACGCACACAAACAACAAAGAATGCTTTAAAAAAAACTTTTAAGAACTTATTAAATTATTTTTTTAATTTATACTTTTAGTTTGAATCCAACCTCTGTCAAGTAAAAATCAGCGTAATTGCGTAATTGTGTGTGCGCGCATTTTTAAAATTAAAACTTACATTTTGGTTTGTTTTTACGCTGAATTTCACCCACACAAAAAAACTGCACCATAGGTATGAATTATGAAAGTATTTCCCCCCCCCACACACACACACACACACACACAACTTTCTCTTCCCTGACCACTGTCTGTGGCGGTGTCAGTACAAATAAACAAACAATTCAGAGCATTTAAATGTAGATTAAAAAGACACAAATACCTGAGTAAGACAAATCGGAGAATACATGACGAGACGGATACACGGAGAGTGAATGTAGACTTGGACTGATCCCTCTGATCACTTTATCGCGCCATTCCTGGACCGATGTGCACCACGCAAGACTGTGGAGCAGCAATCCGCGTAAAACGAAAAGAGATTATCCGAGAACATCCATGAATTCTTGGGATCCAAAGATTATCGTGTCCGCGGAGAAAACTGGGTTCTATGCAGATTATTTTACAGTGGACATGCACAGTAAACACTCGCAGATTCTACTCTCGTCGCCGGTGCGCACTCGTCCACTACACGGGCTGACTGCGCGTCACGCTGCAGCGCTATCTCGTTCATAAAAGCTTTGTGGGAAGCTTCAGAGGGCGCCGAGTGTGTGATGTTCACCCCTGCTTTAGCCAAACTTGATATGAAATCGGCCCGTGCACCTTCGGTCCTGCGCGATTCCAGCAAATCAGACCCAACTTTTTTTTTTTCACCCACGTAATTACACAGTCACACTCCTCCTCCTCCTCCAAACACACACAGCCCTATCCGCCATCCAGCTTCTTGTCCTCCTGCACAATTATTCTGTGAGATTCGGACAGTTTGAGCGCAGACTCGGTCACACAAAAACGGAAAAGTAACATTTCCCTCCGCAGACCTGGCACCCTTTACCCCCGAGCTGCGCGTCAACGACACGCGCTTTTCCAACGCAGATAATCGATCGCAGTGTCTGTGGTTTAACAGCAAAACAAACTTTCGGTCTTTTCACTTCTGTCAATCACATCGATGCTACGAAAACATCATGAACTCAATTTATTCGCCTTTAGAATTTCCCTGAAATAAATCCAGGCAGGCTCAGTAGGAAATGTGGCACATTGGATGAACACACAGTTTTTTTTATATGCAGGACAATTTGGAAAAGCCTCTAAATAATGAAACAAATATAAATTATTTTATTGTTTTATCTCCCAACGAGTAAACATCTTCCATTTTATTTTTAAATGTCACTTTATGAGCCTGAACACTTCAATAAGTGTGTTTTAGGGTGAAAGGACTGGAAGTCAAACACTCTGTCTGTCTGTCTGTCTGTGTCTGTGTGTGTGTGTGTGTGTGTGTGTGTGTGTGCGTGCGTGTGTGTGTGTGTGCGTGTGTGTGTGTCCTACAGAGCTGTCAACAGTCCGCACACAGTTCATGTGCCAAATTAAAGGGAACGGGACACTAACGGAGACTGCGGGAGAAGCGGTGCCAAGTTTAATCCGCTTCTGGCCCGACCGTGCCACTGTTGTGGTCCGTGTTCAGTTAACCCCACATTTCTCGACCGCGGCGAGAACAGGACAGTGTTAGAATAAGAAATGATACTACAGACTGTTATCACAACATTTGAAAGCAATAATAATCCATGTTCACGTACCATCGCACTGTACTGCATGGATTAATTGGGAATCCTGGAGCCTGGTTGAAACACACAAGCCGGTAGCTTCACATTTCTCACGTTCAACTTTGTGCTTTGGAGGGTTTTTCTCTTGCAGGGCTCGCAAAAAAAAAAAAAAAAAGTCAACACCGGAAGACAATTCTTGGCAGATAGCGGTGAAAAGAAGTTAGGAGCACCTCGCGGTTTTTTCTCTTTTTTTCTTGTCTTCCTTCCTCTTCGAGTCTTACGTTTTTTGGATGGTTTTTGGGGTCGTTCAGTGAAGTTGAACGTGATCCAGAAGAGGCTGAGTTTTCGGCACTGGGCTGGTCTCCGCCTTCACTTTCACTGCGTGCGTGAGTGCCGCCCTCCGGCTTCCAGCTCCCTGCGTCAAAGCGCACACGGTGCAAACTGCTGCACTTCCGCTGCCACTTTTCCGCATAAAGTCTTTAAAGGCAAACAAACTGCTTTGAGCACATTCTCTGTTGGTCGGCACTGGTGTGAAATTGTAATGAGGAAAAAGCAAAAAGCTGCTCATACAGGCCCATTTCTAAGCGCTAAGCAGCATTTTGATGCTTTGCCTTCAGTGGTTTGTTGAAACCGGTGAGGCCTCTTTGACTTGAACTAAAGAACAAGGCGGTTTTGCTGTGAATGGCACATTTTCATGCATAGTGGCAACTCAAAGTATGTGACAATCTGCAGAAAAGAAAATCTGCATAAGGGCATTAAAATGCAAATTAAAAGACTGGAAGACTTAAGCAAAAGAATTAGTTTGTCTACATCCAGTGAAAACGACTCAAAATCTTGGCTTTTAATGAATAACAGTCGTGTTTTGCATCAGCTTTTATGTAACTAAATGAGGTTGTTGTTGTTTTTTTCATCCAAAAAAAAATGCAAGAACTTCTCATTTATTTCTTCTGTGTAGCTGGAAACCTAAAAACGCTGCATGGTTTTCACAGCAGAGGATTTGACTAGTTCAGAGTTTTTGTTTTCTAATGTCTGCGCATTAACGATATCTTGTTTCCAACCTCCTCCACCTCTTATTTTGAAAGCAGAGCCTCCCCTTTCCTCAGGGCCCAGCTAGTTGCTTCTCTGCAGCTTGACAGAGCTCAGTTTTGTAATAGAGTTTACATTCTTGTTTCTCATTGGCCAACAGCTGTGGCCCCGGGACTCTGCACCCTGGGCCCCTCACTTCCGCTCTTCTGACAGGCTGTTTGACAGAAGCGGACAGTCAGGCTGAAAAGAGTAACCCTGACTCTGTAAAGTACAGTCACAGACATTATTATTATTATTATTATTATTATTATTATCATTGATGTTGCCTTGGTAGCATTATTTTCATGGAGCTGCTCACATTTTCAGTGCCCTATAAAGTTATATGATAATGCATTTTATAATTTGGATAATTACCATAGATTTTAAATATCCATAAATTATTCCTATTCACACACACACACACACACACTCTAGAATCTTTTTCTCAACCAATCAGCTATCAGCAAAAATAGCACTGATATGGCCACATCTATACAGTGACATAGCCATAATAAAATATTCGTATATATGTGCTCATTAGGTAAGAAGAACAGCAGTGGTGTAATATTAACAGCAGTAATGGCAGCAGTGGAGAGCAACGTTGCAGCTCCCTGATCATAAAGGGAAACCTGGCACTGACTAACCATTGACTGCGTGTTCATTACTGTCTACCAGCAGAGCAACAACAGAAAATGTGACGGTGTGAGTCGAATGGGCAGCCTGACAAATGGTTTTACTGCTCTTTCATCGCTGTTATCATAACACGCTGCTCCAAACACCTACGTCACTGGTGTCATGTGGGGCCAGTATCTCCACGGCTGGTGACTGACCTCCCAAAATAACCAGGAGCATTGGGCTGAAATGGTTAGAAACAGCTGACCAATGGTCATTTCACAGGTGAGTTTGGCCCAAGACTGACGGCGAGTCACTTTAAAAGTGTGGCTGCCCTGAAGCAAAGCTCCTGTCTGAGCAGATCTCATCCTACCTCTGTAAAAAACAAGGTTTGTTTCTAAACGTACAGGCAGTAAACTTTAGAATAGTCTCTCATACACACAGTTCACATGTTTTAGATTAAACTCACTTCACTTCTTCAGTGCAGCTGATATGTGAGAGACCATGGCAGGCTAGATCATAATCACATAGCCTGACTCCATATCCCCTCTGCCTTCATTCCTCCAGCCCTCACAGGTCCATCACCGAGTGTGGACCTATACCGCCCCCATGTGGTCACTAACAGCTGCTTCATGCCTGTTTGGACCCACTGGAGAGGTTAAACTCTGAAGTCCTGGTTATATCGTAGCACTAATGTTAAAATGTTGGTATGTTTCAGTGGGTTTTTCAATTTACAGCACCACTACAGCAGAGTCCAGAGTCCAGACTAGTTTATAGAACAAAAACCCTCATCTGACAACAATCAGTCCCTATAATAAAAACTGCTCTAATTAGTACATGTTAGAAATGTCCCAGCCAACAGCTCAGGTGTGTGAATCAACATCAGAGTCTTTTTATACCAATAGGTGGTGATGCAGCACTTATAAGGATATACTCATATAGTCTGGAGTTATTTATTTTAGCAACATGTTTGACATTTAAGGTAAATATGACCCTGTTTAAAAAAGAAATCACATATTTTGAAGTAATATTCAAAAAAGCTGCAGTGAAAAGTACATAAACACTACGAGGCTGCTGCTTCCTCTACCTGACTGCTGTAGAAGTGGATTTAGTGGCTGTGATGCCATTTCCTATCATTGCACCATTTCCTATGGGTCTGATGTCAGCTCTAAGTAACTTACATCACAGGACAGCAGATCAGTGCCTTGTTATGAGCCCTTCACTAGTCTAAGCTCTAATTTCAACTTTTAATTTACTGTTTTGTCTGACCAGGATGTTCTGCCCCTCCTGCTGAAAATGCTCATAAGAGTTGATTCTGTTTAACTGTCTTTGTAATCACATCAAAAAACGACTATTTAACACATGTAAACACGTGAAAAATACGACTTTGTTTCCATGTGCACCCTCACGGCTGAAGACAGGACAAAATGGAGCAGCTGGCCTGAGTAGAAAGGGTCATTTCTCTGAGCTCAAATGCACAGAGAGACAAACAAACCTCAACTTAAGCCCTGGTGATGGAGCATAATAAAAGCTCGCCTGTAGTCAGACAAGTAAATAAATATTCAGATAGAAATGGCAGCCTGTGTTGCCTCTTCAGCATGGGAAAGGCGCGGGCTGGACAAGGGCTCTTTGTCCCACACTATCAAATTAACACTGCAGAGGGTGCACAGAGAGGTGCACTTGAGGAATGCTCTTATACTGAAGGCAGGCAGTACTTCCTTTAGTTATTCATCTTGGGAACAATATAAGTTTTAAAACCCAGTTTCAGTCAAAATAAAGTCTGCAGTCAAAATGAGTATAACAGGCTTCAAAGTTAGACCTGGTGGTCCTGAGGATCACACACATGCTTAGGATGCCTTTAAAATAGTTTTAAAGTAAAAGCTACAAAATAAAAGCAACTGAAGGCACCTTTATTTCAGAAGACTTTCCCACAGTGTGACCTGGGTGCAGACAAAGACACAAAGCTAAGCCTCAGTTAGGACAGATCTAACACTGCGGTGCCAAAACCTTTAAAACTACAGGTGAATGCACAAAACCCCTGCACCCCTGATGGTGATGCTCCTAACAAACGAAGAGGAACCAGTGAAGACAACAGAGCTCCACTTACCATCCACCAAGTCCTGGCTGACGTGTCATAACAAAGCTGCCACTTAACGGACCTCTCCACAGCCATCACGGAGCCGCCCGGCTCTGATCAGACGCAGCCCGGCCGACGACAACACACCTAATCAAAGGAGCACCAGTGCAGGCGTGCTGTGCCACATGTAGGCCAGTCCCTCACAGCGTTGCATTATGGGAAAATATTAGCAACAGCTTGACCAGTGACTTGAACCTGACTGTGGTAATTACAAGAGCCATGACCCTGCAACCCTCATCCTACCCCTCCTATACTAACGCCCTCCCCCTGCTCGCTCCCCCCTCCCTGCTCTTCCACAAAGTGCTGCATGAATTACAACATGCTGGAAACACATTTGTTGCAAAAACAGCAAAAAGTGTTCTGGTGTAGATGATTTTATCATCATTTTATCCCCCAGTTGAACATTTGAGCATGTGCAAACATAAATTCCCATTTGCACATCTCCGTTGATGTTGAAGTGGTCGAGCACAGAAGAGTCATTCTGGCGTAGCGGAGCCAGAAGCAATAGGACTGTGAGTCAGTGCTGACATTTGGCCTGTACCGGTCTCGCTGTTTCAACCTCATCACCCCCGTTTTTGTGTGAGTAAAAACCTGCCAGAGCTGGGAATGATCCATTAAAGCTCCCGGGCAGCTCGGTATCGCTGTGTGGCACCGGGCTGAAGGTCATTTTAGTAGTGAGGCAGCTCAACACACTGATATCCCCTTGATATCCAAATACAATACTGTATACTAAATGTATTTATTACCAGCCATGAAAACCTGTTGCTTTAAACTTCCCCTCAGCGTCCAGGCTTCACTGAAACTGCCTGGACCTCGATGCATGAATTAAGACGTTTGGCGTCTCCATGTAAATGTTATCTGAACGCCAGCTGAAAAGCCCTTTTCTCTCCTGCCACATTCCAATCCTCCTCACTGAGGCCGCCCGCTGGCAGCTGGATTTCCCCACAGGGATGGTGGGTGGACTCAGAAACAGTTACTGGACCAAGCTAAACAAAAAACAGTCAAGGACTTCTCTTGATTATATATATATGTTAGTTTTTGGCACAGCGAGAAGTTACCGAACACTAAATGTGTTAAATCTTAGCACTTAGTGTTAAATCTCACACCTGATAAGAAGTGAAGTGGACAAAATGCTGATTGGGTGTTTTCAGAAGTACCTGCTCCGGCTTGATCTTTCAGTGCACCTGACTTTAACAGAGCACTAATTAGGAGCCTAATTAGGAGCCGACCAAATGAAGTGGCTCTAACCTCAGACAATAAGGCACTCAGCAGTAATCATGGAAGGTAAATGTCAGCTCATGGTAGAGAAAAGTCAAATGAACACTGCTCTGAGGGGTCACAGACTGCAAATGGAAAGTCTCTCTGTGGTTTATATTATTAAAAACACTCTAAATGCTGTTGGGTTAAGTAAAAACTACAAGAACTTGGTAATTGCAATAAATCTGTATGTTATTTTAACTCATATTTATTTACATACGTCCCAGTATAACATGTAAAAAATACAATATTTCTTTAGAATGTGTCAAAATGATTTTTTTTGCTCATATTGTTCGTTAGTGACAAAAGGAATAAAAAAAGCACATTTCAAACACATTTTTAGCTGATGCCAAACGTGCACGTCCTGATTTTGGAGAAAGGAAAACGTGCAGGGCCGAGCTCCCACATGAGAGCAGCGTGAACCTTATTGATTTTAAGGTTAAAATCGATACATTTCAGCGTCTTGATTGGATTAACTGTTTCAACTTCAACTTTTAATTGGATTTCTACTTTCTACAACAAGAGCTCTTTTGAAAATCAATAGGCCAATCAATGCCTCCATGTTCATAAATTCAGCTGCAGAGCTGAAAATGGAGGAAAGTAGCAAACACCTGCCACTGGAAACCTCACTGATCTAATATTGCCTTTTGCTATGGTGGAATCAATGAGTTTGATTTGCGATTTTGTGGATACAGAAAACTGGAAATTCTCAAATGATAAGAAACATCGATCTCAACCTGCTGGTCAGATATGTGGGATATTTACTACCTCTAAAGAAAAGGGCATGGAAGCAAAGCAAAGCTGACACTGGGGATGACCCTAATTATGGGAAATGTGGCCCATATGGATAGAAATCTAAAAATGATCATGCTACCCATAATTAGTAATCCGATAAGAAATTCTGTGTTGCATAGAGTATTCCTAATCCTTGCAGAACACGCCAAGCCACTAACGCCAGGCCTAGACAGGTAGAAATCCTTGTATTTGAGAGATAGCTGCTCCAAGCAGAGTTTATGTTTATCAAGCATGTGGCTAATTATTTCTTTTGTTCAGCCAGATGTCATAGACTGTAAAACTAGCAGGTGGTCACTTATTTAATTAGTGCAGTTGACCAGCCATTAGCAGAGATTAAGAGCACATTGAACCCAGGCGGCTGCAGGCTGCTATTATCTACAGTGGACTCCTTAAATTTTATCATCCCAGAGCCTCAAACTGACAACTTTAATGTCACCCCAGGCTCGGTGAAACATGCTGCTGTTTTTCTTCTAATATATTTTTATTACGGACACTAATTCTTCTTTTCTAGGCTGGAACGTTCGGAGTCGGCAGAGACTGAAAAGGTTAATTTAAAGACAGCTAATCTACGTGCACTCGTCATAACCTGGAGGATGGTGTGAAATATCAGATGGGTTATGTGTTTTTTAGCAGCCATGTTGTAATGGAGATTTAATTGGCTCTTCCCAATGATAATGATGATGATAATAATGATGATTCATCAATCTTAAATCCATCTGTCACTTCAGTCATTAGTGGGAGTCACTGTAAATAAATAATAACTTCGTGGTAACTTTGTTAGGGCTGTGTGTGTGTGTGTGTGTGAGTGTTTGTGTGAGTGCACGTTAACAGCACTCTACACAACACACACACACGGCTGCCGTTCACGGATTGTGCACACATTACACACGCCTCAATGAGACTTAAGAACTTTTCAGGATAATGACCAGTCGGTATGAGACAACTGACCTGCTGCCTGGGCTCTTTGTGTGACGCATAATTGAATAAAATGCTTTTTTTGTTTGAAGTTAATATCCTCTGCTGATAATTTAAGGAGAGAGGTAGGAAGCTAATAGAGCAGAAGTGTCACATTTCATTTTACTCTTTATTAACTGTTCGTTTTGCCTTTTATTAACAGCACCTACAGAAACTCCAACTTCGGTTTATATTCACTAGCTGAGTGAAACGCAAAATATTTACTCAGGTCATGCTCTTATTCAAGGTCAAGTACAGTTTTGAGTATTTGTATTTCATGCTACTTCAGCTCCACTACAATTCACATTAGCTGCATTAGCTGCTACCTCTCATAGTCTGTCAAAATGAATGATATACTCACACAACACAAACATTGTTATATTTTAAAAGTGATTTCCATTGTTGTGTGTTGACTCAGGTGTCATTTACAGAGCTATTCAAATAGTCCGACATCCGAGACAAGCCCATTACAATTGTACACTGCCTCCCTCTGATTATCTCTGCAGTCAGTCAGAAGGTTTTCCTGGTACTACTTGTGTAATTACCTGAGGAGGGTTGGAATGTTGTTAATGGAGTATTTGTACATAGTTTTACCTTTTCTACCACTGTTCATGTGTAGACTTTGGTTGTTTCTCACGAGGTGTTGGCACTTTCCACATTACAGGAAACACACAAGGCTCTTTGTTCAGATGTGTATTATAAACACAGGAACTGACAAAAATGTGATAATCGTAAGTTTTAAGTACTTTAAAATGAAAATACCCCAAAGACAGAAGCATGTTTGCGAAGTTCAAGTAGCATTAGCTCTCTGACATATTTCTACAGCAATATCCACACACTGTTTGAACATTACATGCCCTTTCTAGTGTAGTTTAATGTGTTCAGCTGTATTTTGACTTGCATGAAAGCTCCATATACCTGCAGGCAAACCATATCTTCCAGTAAATTAGCAAGCTGCAGCTGCTGTGTGGGTGTAGGAGTGCAGCAAGGTTTACGGGGTCATCAGGATAACCTTCTACGAGTTTCTCAGTTTCAAGTTTCCACTGATAAGCGCTATGGTTAAACAAGATTAAAGGTTTGCTGCTAATTCCCACTGAGCCTTATAGTCAGTATATCCACTTTAATAAATGCTGTTAATGGAACATTACATGTTTTACGCATTTCAGTACAAACAAATTCAAAGCTTCAGCTGCAGCCAGAATTTAAGCTGCTCAAGTTCACAAAGGAGAAAAGAATCGGCTCAAACTTATTCAGAATCTAATTTATTAGAATATACTATGATATTTTCTATGATCACACTTAATACAGTTTTTCTAGCATGATATTTAATTGGTTATAATTTATTTCACAAAACTGTTTGAGGTCTGAACAAAGAACAAAAAACAAAATAAAAAACAGCAAAAAAAAACCAAGTGAACACAACAGCACAGATCCGAACAAAGAGCCCTGGGAGACGCCAGACAACAGCTGTGAAAGGACGGGAGCGAGCACAGCCGCTCTGAAATGTTCACACCTCCAGGCTGGATTCAAAACAAATGAACTCAGGCCTTTCTGTTATTCGGTTACCAGCAACATGAGGTGTTGCAGCTGACATGTTGTTAATTTGAAGCTGTAAATCTACACACGAGCAGCTACAGTAGTGCTAATCTTGGCTGAGGTTACTGAAGTACTGACAAACCACTGGTTAGGGCGCAATGACTGAAACCCAGCTGTCCAGGTACACTTCACAATACATATGTTATGACAATAACAGACACAATGCTTATTGCTTTCAAAAATTACGCCTATATAAAAGAAACCGTGAGTGTTTTACCAGTACCACTTCCATTTAGTACCAGTCACAAAAAAAAAAAACCTGAATCAGATTTATAAAAACCACTGAGCAAAACACACTTAACTAGAGATATGAATAAAACAACAGACACACTTTAAATGAAACGATGTCAAATAAAGATGCAGTAAACAGATGGTATCTATGGTAAAGTGGAAATGAACAGTGCATATTGAACCGCTACCAACGAACATTTACTGAGACATGCTTTTAATGAACGCCTGCTGATTATTGCAACACTTCCCCGGGGTCTTTGGCTTGTATGGACACCAACGTGACGATGATGAAGTAGAGTGTAAAAATCAAGACTTAAACAGGCACTTAAAACTACTTGGATATTGTAATATCTCCCACACATGAGAAGCTTTGTTTATATACAGTATTACAGTAGCTACGGGATTGATAAGTATAACATACAAAGACAACCACGCTATGCTAGTGTTATTACACGCTGGATCATCGTCTCCTTTAGTCCAGTTACAGAATTCAATAAAAATCTTTAAACACACTTAGTGGAAAACCAGCATAAATAAATTTTCAGTGTTGTGTCAAGTGGTAACTAGCTGCTAAATCTGCTAGGTTTGTAAATGCACATTGATGAAGCCTCTTGTTCAGACACATTTAAGACCTAACTATTAAAAGCTGCAGCACTTAAATAAGAGCAAATGAGATTGTCAGCAGTATAAAATGAAGGATGTTTCAAAGATTTGTGCCAGTGCTCTGTAAAAGTATCGACTTAAACTAAACAGACTCATAAAAAGAAATAAGCCAAGAGTCTTTTGAAATACGCTTGTTGGCTTTCGTACGTGGACCCTCAGCCAGCAGTCAGTTAACATAGTTTGGCCTAAAGAAGAAGAAAAGTGGAAACAACCTTTACCATTTACTTTTTGTATCTGTAGAGCTTCTCCACTTCTTTGTTAGTGTGGGTAGTTTTTGTATGAAATGGTCTGTCTAAAAGTGACATAACCCACCTACGAGCACGTCGAAAGAGTAACCATAAAATTAACATATTGTCTTCAGTTTAATCTGCTAAAAACTCAAACCAAACTGTGGTTTGACAGGAAGTTAATGTCTAAAAGGAAAATAAATTTCATCAGACTGAGCCAAGCAAACCAAGCGTCTTATCTGACTTTCAGTAAGAAAGTAAAATTCTAAATTGTGAAAATATTCCTGTAAAATAATCAGAGGGATTTAAAGTTTTCATTAAAAAAAACTATCAGTAAAACTGGAACCTCTTCAATAAGGGGTCCACGATATTAACTGTGATCATGGTATAGTGTTAACGCTCGGCTTCTTATTACACATCTTCACAGCTGGCTGGTCAGGTGCCAAAAAAAGATGACGTATGTGTGTTCATGTTCGTGTTCATGTTGGTGTTCATGTTGTTACCTTTGTTCTGTGGCCATGCTTCATAAAACAGTGCTTCATAGATAAAACAGTGCAAGAAAACAATCATGAATCATCAAACTTTGTCTACGCACAGGAACACGTCCAAGCTGGAGGCTCAGCAACCAGACAACATAAAGCTAAAACACTGCTCATGCGTGACACATAAAAAGGCTGAAAGAAACAAGGCACGAACCTTATACAAAAAAAAATGCCTTTCTAATAGACACACTGTAGTTCACTAGTTCTGCCTGTAGCTGATTAAAGGTCAGTAGTAAAGGCTCTTTATTAAAGTAACCTGAGAGGCGTCCCTTTCACCAGCCGACTTCATGTGAAGGTTTCCATCCTTCTGATGCAATTAGCCATTAAAAGTGGTTTCCAGACGCTGAAAGCTGCAGTCACAGTGAGTAAAAAAGCAACGTTTTCCCATCACTCCCAAAGGTGTTTGTTGACCCTGTTTACTGCCAGGCTTTGCCTTCTAGAGAAAGGCAAAAAAAGAAAAAGCTTCGAGTATCCACTGACAAACCAAAGCTGCTGCCCAGCTCCCATAGCACAGAACAGGATGGTGAAGTGGAGCAGACAGATTCCTTATGTGAGTGTACAGCGTTTCATCAAGGCAGCAGCTCCCGTCTGTGCGGGCAGGAGGTAGGGGAAGTCCTGCCGGGCTACACGGGGGTTCGGAAGTGGTGGCTGGCTTGGAGCGGCTGCCTGCTTCGTAGAGGAATGAACCACAGGAACTTCCAGCGAGTGCCGCAGACTTCAGCCAGCGCCCACTGCCAGGATCGCTTTGAGCCGTATCTGGAAGGGAAAAAAGGGGCAAATTATCTTTGCTAAAAACGTGTATAAAATATTTTAAAAACTCTCTTACTGAGTTAACTGAGAAGATCGATACCACATACACATCTTTCAATATCAATATGAAACTGGAAATGCAAACTCAGCTGTTTACTGAAGCTGAGACCAGACTAATCTACACTACATTGTCATTTTGCAGCCTGCCTCTGACAAGCTAACCTCCCCCTCACTGTTTCCATTGTGTTTGCTAAGCTAGCCTAAGCGGCTGCTGGCTCCATCTTGATGTGATATTAAAGTGATATTGATTTTCTCAGCTAACTCTTGGTAACAAGGCGAGTAAGTGCATTTCCCAAAATATCCAACTATTCCTCTAGAGCCAGAGCCAGCTATTCCTGGTACTCACATTTCATTGGAGAAATGAGCCATCTTCTCAATCGTTGTAGTGTCCTGCAAGAGGAGGAACAGGAAGGAACACTTCAAAATAAGCTCCATCACAATGGAGTCTGATCAGGTACATAAATGTGTTTATCTGGATATTCCAGATGCAACCACATCTGCCAGGCAAACAGCCTCTTCTCGATTGATCACTGCATTATGGGCATCGGCTGTTTTATTTTTGTGCCCTGCGTCTGAAGCTTTGTGCTGCTGCTTTGTTATTCCTAGATCTATTTTGAAAAGACAGAACCGCCATCATCGTTCTCCTGATCCCTCAAACTGACACACTAAACAGTTACAATAAGACACGATCACATCAACACAACTGCAGCAGAAAACGTCATTTGGAAAGAGATCGTTTGTCCTTTAGTCACTGTTCAGTACTCACGGAGAGGATGCCTGTCATCTGAGTGTAAAACAGGCTCGACATGCCCCCGAACATGACCACACCCATGAGCGCCGAGACTCGCAGGAGAGCCAGTTCATGGCGGGTTGTAAACACCTCCTGGCAAAGATAAAGGTAACGACAACCCATGTTCTTATCTTATAATCTTACAGCTCCATGTGGGGGCTTTATTTCCTCAGTAAAATATTAACTTCTTCCTTTT
Organism: Mastacembelus armatus; assembly: GCF_900324485.2. Classification (NCBI taxonomy): domain Eukaryota; kingdom Metazoa; phylum Chordata; class Actinopteri; order Synbranchiformes; family Mastacembelidae; genus Mastacembelus; species Mastacembelus armatus. The sequence continues at coordinate 15,644,942 of NC_046650.1, read as the reverse complement.
ACCACCGTTGTACCAGTCTCAGCAAAACGTTCAGTGCAGCTGTTGTACCAATTTTACAGATGGGCTTTAGGATAATCAAATAAAACAATGAAGCCGTACACAGGCATGCCTGCAGTGTATCCACTGTCAAAACACCATGGTGTTATCTGAGGAGGGGAATGTACCTGGTCTAGTCCTGTCAGTGGCTGGAAGTAATAATACTGGCAGAAGTCCAGTACCAGGGTGAACAGACTGAGGACCTGAGCGTAGAAACACAGCTGCAGGAAGAGCCAGTGGTTGTCTTCTCCCACACAGTTGTTAATCCTGGAAAGAAAATAAACTGAAGTTAGCAAGTGATCTTGTATAGTGTTGTGTTTATATATGATGTGGTCTGAAGCCTGGACTGAAGCTGTAGAAAGAAAATGTTTAATATCTTACTGTCAATTTCAATGATAAAAAATAATCCAAAGATCATCAGTTAAGCACAGAAAGAGGAATGTACCTCAATACTGGTGTAAACTGCTTATTTCTACATTTAGCCATACAGTTCAGGTGTGATATATAAAGTGATACCTTCACGAGATTTTACGAGTCCTTACCATGGACAGTGGTGGTCCATCCTGCGGACACAGTGGCCACAGCGACTGCAGTGGTGCGACCTTTTTGGTCTCATTAAGTTGCACTTATTGCACAACTCCCAGTGTTCTCGTTCTGCAACACAAAGACGAGAATCAAGCTGATAACAGAGCGCAGGGACATCGCCTCGATTTAGGGACATATGTCGCTAGTTTGACCATGTTCAGTCATTTTTAAAGATTTACACAGTAAAAGAAAACAAACAGGCACAATCAGAAGAACAGCAGACGACAAACCGTAGATTTAAAAGTAAAGGAATTAGATAATGAGGTGGGTTTCCCCGTATCCATACCTGAGTGAGGTATGTGGGGGTCCACAGGAAGACGACCAGGATCTGCCGTGGAAGCTCTAAACAGAGCCACTATGCAGAGGGCTGATGACATGTAATAACCTGAAGGAATACACAACATTTAGTTCTCTTTTAAAGTACGTGGGCAACTGTACCTCATGTTAAAATTCCCAAAGCATGTGTCAACAAGGAACTGATGAAGTGGAAACACAGATACTCACAAACAACTATGGCCCAGGGGATGTGTCCCTCATTGTAGTGTGGAAGAAGAACCAGTTTAGGAATGAAGAAGGTGTTGTAGAGCCAGATCCCAAACACCAGGCTGATGCACAGCCAGCCCATGGGGTCCACCACGAAGTGCAGTCGAAGCTTCATGGCTGCTGGGACTCCACTGAGGTCTACAGATGCACAGTTCCAGCTGATGTTGGGTTTATTGAAAACAAAGCAGGACACCATGATACGAAACCTCCAAACAGGCTGGGCTGGTTTCCAAACCCACTCAGGCCCGTGTGGAGGTTTCATCCCATGGTGTCCAGCCTGCCTAAACATCCCTCATGGCCCTGATAGTGAAAACCCCTGCTGCTCCATCACCCACAGCCCTGCAGCTCTGACAGCCGTGTGATGGGCTTGGCTCTGGAGCTCTGCAAACCCCGTCTCAGTCACACGTGTTCACACGCGAATTACGTAACCCCCCATTTTTACACTCAGTCACGATTTCATGAGCTAAAATAAAAACAGATACCTACTTTTATAGCAGCTGTCCTGTTGTCTTCACGTATCAGTGGAGCTACTTCCTCATCCGAGCCTCTGTGGGCTGGACTGGACCAGGGCTTGTGCCACACACCGCGTTTCCGCTTCGTTGAGGTTTCAAAATAAAACCCTCCGATGGAAATATAGTAATAACGAATCCTGATAAGTAGGTCTGCAAAGTACATCCATCCAGTACATTAAATTGAGATTTTTTTATTAAATATGGAGTGATTTTAATTAAAATAAATACATTTATATGTAAAAATAATAATAATGAATTACTGACTGCACACTTCACTGGTTTGACTGGCCCTTTAGGGTGATTTAAACTGGAAGGGAGGCTGAGTGGTCCATAAAAGCTTAAAATATACCCCACAAGAGTAGGAAAAGTAAACTGAGGAAGAAAAAAAATATTTTAAATACTTCGGGTATTAGATGTAGTCACGTCTTGGCAAGAAGGACTCGATTTTACTGGTTATACTGCCCCATTACAGTCACGTAAACTAGTCATACTGGACACACAATCGCTTTTTAAATATAAATTCAAAATATAACTCACATGAAATGAAGGTCCTGCACATGAATGCCCTTTAATGTGTTTGGGACAGAAGAGAGGCCTGTTTATTTGGACGTGGTTGATGCTCTCACTGAGAAATGTTATGCTTTTATTTTAACGCCACTGTCCCGGGGTTTGTAGCTGTATCCGGCCTGTTTACGGCGTCTTGGTGCAGAGCCGGTGCACAGGTGGGCGGGGGGCCCTGGGGCGCAGTGCACCACGGCAACTGAGAAAACAGTCTGCTGCTTCCTTCTGGTCAAATATCGCCAATGCATGTGGCGGCGATTTGATTTTTTTCTATTCTAGTATTTTTTATTTGTTTTAATTGTGAATACACATTCTTAATGACAGTGATTGGACATTACCATCGTTGATCGTTAAATTTTAATTTAAATCAAAAGATTTTTTTTTTTTTTAATTTTTTTTTAAACTAACTGACAAGAAATGACGTATTTCAACTTCCGCTAGCTTCAAGCGGCTGTGTTTGTTGACAACAGCACCGCTTAGCACCACATTGCTGTGGAAGTTTTATTGTGTTGTCGGAGCGAAATGGCGTCGTGTAACTCATATAAACTCAGGTGCTCCATCCCGGGTCATGAAATGGACGTTAGGGGACTCGCGGCTGCTGCTTTTCCAGAAGGAGCTTTCGTGTCCGTTTCTAGAGACCGGACCGGAAGGATCTGGGTACCAAGCCCAAGGTAGCTAGCATTAGCCGGCTGCTGTATAACCAATTGTGATGGTTATCAACGGTTTATTTCAGGGTATAAAAATGGTCGCAATGAAGACAAGAAGCAAAGCAAATAACAACTTGTTTTGGAGTTATTTAGTAGTCATACCTGAGTGTTAGCGTTGGTAGCTACGATAGCTAATAAGCGCATTGTCAAATTAGCTTTGTCATTGAAGTAGCTGCATCTCCTTTAGCAGACAGGACGCATGTTGGAGTAGCTGCTTAATTCACCGGATTTGAAGTGGTCTTTTTCTGTCAGTCCATTTACCAGTCGTCCTTACATTGTTACCACACCAGTAACTATTTTTCATGTTTTGCTCCTTCTTTGACAGCCCAGACAAAGGCTTCACGGAGATGCACTGCCTGTCTGGCCACGCAAACTTTATATCCTGTGTATGCATCATAGCACCCAATGAAACATATCCCAGAGGGCTTATTGCCACAGGAGGAAATGATAACAACATTTGTATTTTCACACTGGACCGACCACAGCCCTTATTTACTCTTAAGGGTCACAAAAATACAGGTCAGTTTTTTTTTTTTTAAATAATTTACTCTGACCATGTATTCAAACTGAGAAGTGTCTCGTTTGTTCTGTTATCAAGTATTTGGCTCCAGCTTTCTAGCATTTAATCTCCACAGTTTGCACTCTGTCATCTGGGAAGTTTGGGACACTTTTGAGTGGCTCCTGGGACACCACAGCTAAAGTGTGGCTCAATGAGAACTGCATGATGACCTTGCAGGTATGGTGATGCTTCACTGATGGTACATATTACTGCAATGTGTCTGAAATGGTTTCCCAGAAGGGGCAGTTGTCAACACTTGCCTTCTCTGAAACTGACTGTGATTGACAAGTTAATATAGTAACAGAACCTGCTATCTGCTTCTGGGTTTTGCTACAGGGCCACTCTGCAGCAGTATGGGCAGTGATCATATTACCTGAGCAAGGTCTTATGCTATCTGGATCAGCGGATAAGACCATAAAGCTTTGGAAAGCTGGCAGATGTGAGAAGACGTTTACAGGTGAGTGTTTGCAGGTTGTTAACATAAGTAAATAAAGTGTTTTTATCTTTTTGGGTTAGGGTTAATGCGGGTATGGATCAGTGTGGAATCAAATCTTGATTCTACTGTAATTCCAAACACAACAGTATTTTTTTCTTTGATTCTAGGTCATGAGGACTGTGTAAGGGGACTAGCTGTGATCAGCAACACTGAGTTCTTCTCTTGCAGCAATGATGCCACTATCAGAAGGTGGCTGGTGACAGGCGACTGTGTTCAGGTCTATTATAGCCACACCAACTACATCTACAGCTTAGCAGTTTTCCCCAATGGCCAAGGTTTGTTCGCTTCTGTTAAGATTCAAAGGGCTACTTCTAATGTGTATATAACCAATCACATGCTTGGTTATTTACTGAACATGCATCCACATCTGTTTTTCTGACTACAGACTGATGCTTTGTGTTTTTGTCAGATTTCATAAGCACAGGAGAGGACAGGACTTTGAGGATATGGAGGAAGGGAGAGTGCACTCAGACCATCCGCCTGCCTGCCCAGTCTGTCTGGTGCTGCTGTATTCTACCTAATGGAGACATAGTTGTTGGAGCCAGGTAACAGAACAGCATTTGGAATACTTAGTCCACAATCCCTTTCTTGATCTCAGCATAAATATTTAAATGCATTTGTATGATCAGTATAAATATGTAAAAGAAAAAAAAAAATCTGGGGCTGACAGATGTGTCAGATCCCAGTTGAATTAAGAATATCCACAGCAAATGGGACAAATGACTTTTTTTTAAACAATTACAGTTGTTTTTGTTTTGTTGCTGCAATCACATAATAGTGATTCTTAGATGAACGGAGAACAGTATGTTGTCCTGGGGCTAAAATGTGCTGCTCCTCTGCTCGCAGTGACGGCATTATCCGTGTGTTTACGGAAGTTGAGGACCGCATGGCCAGTGCAGAGGACCTACAGGCCTTTGAAGATGAACTGTCCAACGCCACCATTGACCCCAAGACAGGAGACCTCGGAGACATCAAACTGGAGGATCTTCCTGGACGGGAACACCTTAATGAGCCTGGTAACAAAATAGAGCTGTATTTATATTTCTATTATGAATAAAATCAGTGAATGTGATGTCTGGTGATCCCTGCTGCTCTGTTCCAGAATGCATCAGGATGCATTTGTTTGCTTATTTTTTCCAGGGAATCGTGATGGACAGACGCGGCTCATTAAAGAGGGTCAGAAGGTGGAGGCATATCAATGGAGTGTCAGTGATGACCGCTGGATGAAAATTGGAGATGTGGTCGGAGGTTCGAACGAACAGACGTCTAAGAGCGTGATGTACGAAGGAAAGGTAAAGCATTAAGCTCACTGTCAGGGCAAATGATGCATGCATGAAAACAGCCATGAACAACCTGATCTCCCTTCAGGAGTACGACTATGTCTTTACCATCGACGTGAATGAGGGAGGACCTTCCATGAAGCTGCCTTACAACGTGTCAGAGGACCCCTGGCTGACAGCACACAACTTCTTGCAGAAGAATGACCTCAGTCCGATGTTCCTCGACCAGGTTGCCAATTTTATCATAGAAAACACCAAAGGTCATGTGGTGGGACCAGCCCAGCCTGCTGGTGGCGACCCTTTCACTGGTGAGGTCAAAAATACTTTTTGTTTTTTAATCTTAGGACTTTATATATTAATTCAAGTTTTGGATTTTCATTACAGTATTGGATGGTTATTAGACTAAATGGTTCCTTTATGTGACAGGAGGAGCTCGGTATATCCCTGGATCTTCTGATAACAGGCCAGGCTTTGGGGCTGATCCTTTCACAGGTACGGTGTATTTACTGCAAGGTTATTCACGAACTGAACATCAGCACAGATGTTATTTTAACAGCGTTTTTATTTATTTTTTGTCTTCCCAGGCTCTGGTCGCTACATCCCAGGATCTGGTCCAAACCAAAGTGCTCCTGTAGGTGTGGCAGATCCCTTCACAGGTGAGCCACTTACTGAGCGAAGCAGAAGAGAAAGCAAAACCAACACCTTTGGCTTGTGTCTAGAGTGATGAATCTTATTCTAACTCCCTACTTGGCAGGTGGAGGTGCCTACTCCTCTGCAGCTCTCAGACAGATGACAACCAACATTTACTTCCCCAAAACTGATGGTGTGACCTTTGAGCAAGCCAATGCCTCGCAGATCATGGGTAAGTTTTCACGTATGGGATTTGACATTGGGTCAATACAACCTGTGCAAAGCCATTCTGTTTCAGCTAAGAGCAGCAAAATGCTTATGTTGATCTAGTGATGATGATGCTGTGGTTTTATTTTACATTTTTACATGTTTCATATTGTGTGAGGTTTGAGCAGATTTGTTCTCTTCTTGCCAGCCAAGTTAAAGGAGCTAAATGGAAGTGCTCCTCATGAGCACAAGCTCTCTGAGGAAATTCTGGAAAGCCTGGAGCAGCTGCTGGTATCAGTCTGTGGGCCAAACTCCACCGAGCCTCTGCCGAGCATCCAACAGATCAGTGTGCTTTGGAAGGCCTCGCACTGGCCAGAAGGTACAGCATTCTGACCCAGTTGTTAAATTAATTTCATTCTTGTCCGTTTACTTGTTTTCAATTCTCAAAACAGCAGAAGAAACACAATGTGAAGGTTTTTCACCTTATTACTGTTCACTAACCAAACTCTCCCCTTTCCCATTGGATTATAGACATTGTGTTTCCAGTCCTGGATATTATGAGGTTGGCGGTGCGCCACCCACAGGTTAACCAGAGCCTCTGTGGAGAGGCCGAGGGCGTCCAGCTCTGCAACCACTTGCTAAACCTGATGAGGCCCGAGGGGCGTCCTGCCAACCAGATGCTGGCACTGAGGACTCTCTGTAACTGTTTCAGTGGCAGGCACGGCCGAGCCCTCCTCATGGCTCAGCGTGAAATGGTGCTATCACGTGCTGCCGACCTGTCCACCGTCTGCAACAAGAACATTCACATTGCCCTGGCCACTCTGGTGCTTAACTATGCTGGCTGCCTACACAGCCAACCAGACCTCGAGGCCAAGGCCCAGTGTCTCTCTGTGGCCAGTAGAGCCCTGGAGACAGTACAAGACAGGGAGGCTGTATTTAGGCTGCTGGTGGCCTTGGGAACCACTATAGCCTCAGATCAGACAGCCCAGGACCTGGCTCGCTCCCTGGGGGTCAGCTCTCAGATTTCAAAGTACACATCAGTGTCTGATCCAGCTAAGGTGGGTGAATGTTGCCGGCTGGTTTTAAAAGAATTACAATGATATGAATGATTAGAAAAAAAGAGTATGTATTTCTTATTATTACTCTGTTCTGCTTATTGTGGTGGAAACTTAAATAATTGTAAATTCTGCAATAAAAAACTGACAAATGACTGACTGACAAACTTTGCTTGTGTTTTTGTTATTGCAACAACTTTTATCAAAACCCCTTCTCTAATTTATTGGGTAACTAACAATAACTGATTAATGTGTAGGAAGTATTAACAATACACTGTGTAATGTGTTTTGTATTATTGACTACAACCATGTTACATTTTAACGTGAGGAAAGAGAAATATATTAACCTTACGGGAAAGATGAAATGAGGAAGAAAAAAAAACCTTTCCTGTTACTGACATTGTGCTTGATGACCTTTGACCTGACTTTTCATAAAACCTGTTCACTTTAAGGAGATGGTACTGGATTATTAGAGGTTTAAACCTTTTTCTAGTCAACATCTGTGGTTCAGACACTGGAGTGGTCCTACAAATATGTAGGGATGCAGCTGGACAATGAATTGGACTGGTCATTGAACACAGATGTTCATTATTAAAAAAAGAGCAGAAATGACTTTTCTTCCTAAAGAGGCTTAGGTCCTCAGACGTCTGCACGTTTTACCACACTATGGCAGCCAGTGTGCAGTTTTATGCTGCAGTCTGCTGGGGAAGCAGCATAAAGCAGAGGGATGGAAGGCAGCTGGTCAAACTGGTGCAAAAAGCTGGTTCAGTGACTGGACTCACTGGAGGCTGTGGTGGAGAGATGCTCACAGACAAAGGTTGACACCATCTGACTTAACTTTTCCTACATTAATCCCAGAAACGTGCCTTTAGGGACGTGCTGTGACGTTGCGTCACCGGAAGTACTTACTAACAATATCCGGGTTGTTGTTGAAACTAATTTGGCGGTTTGTGTTGTGGCAGTTTCCAGTTCCGGACTGTAAATGAGTTCAAATATATTTTACAGATGAGAACTAAAACGAAACTCAAACTGGTTTGGGGCTTCCAGTTCTTGTAACAGTTCCTCGCTGAGCTTGTTAACTTAATAGCGGGACGCTAGATGCATTTTGACAAACTTAAAGCTAACTAAATTAGCTAACAGCTAACTCCACCGCTAGCAGCCAGCTACGTGTTTACTATTAGCCAGCTACACGCTGCTTCTTGGACCTGGAGATAATGGCCAACCCGGCACTGATGCAGAAACAGAACGGAAAACATCTGTGGTTTGCTCTTCTCGGGCTGGGATTTCAACAAGACGCCGCATTATCGTCAAACGTCGTCATAAACGTGAAACACGCCAACCTGGGGCCGTGAGTCTGCTTTAATTGTTCATAACGGGGTCAGACAGAGACCTGCTGTGGGCTCATTTACTGATCCTTGTACACGGTTTTGTCCTGTCTGGTGTTCTGGTTCTGACAGTACGTGTTGGACTATCTGTTTGTTTGTGTGTGTGGCCAACAGGAATATGTTTGATAAGCCAAACAAAGGTGCTTTCTACATTGTGACCCGTTTCCTGCTGGAGAAACTCAACCCGACACGATTTCATGAGGCATTCAGGTGAATTAAGACTCGGTCACCTTTGTTATTCAGATGTTCATGTGCCTGCTACACTACTAAATGTAAGACGCTTGTTTTGGGGTTAGGAATTGCTGGCCTGTCCTGAACCACAAATTAGATGCTGAGTTCCGCAAAGTTACCTGCTCTTGGCTGCGAGAAATAATGGTAAGAGTTGTGTCAGTGTTTCACTGTTACTTTTAGACCCTTTATGTCCCACTGTCCTGCTTGTTTTTTTAAGTATCTCTGCTCTGCCCACTTCTGGTTACTTGGTTCAAGCCAATAAGAAGCTGGAAGGTACCATCTCAAATGAAGGGGCTGGGTTAGGGATTAAGACAAAGTGAATTTGTGTCTTCCACCCTCTGATTAAGTGAACACACCTGGTCCAGGTAATCAGCAGTGATTAAGATCAGGTGTAGTTGGCAAACAAGCAGGGCAGTGGCCTTTAAACGACATGGGTTGCCCACACTTGATCTACATGTTGCATTTCACAGATTTTAGACTCATCCATGGGATTTTTCTTACTTTGCCGTATCATTCCTTTGGGCTTTCTGCACGTGCTTACAATAAAAATTTGTGAACTGTTTTTATAGAAGATAAACGTGATATAAATCTGGTGCAGGTTAAACTGTTTAGTATACCACATAATTTGTTGTGTGCAGGATGAAGCTGCTGGTGCAGGGTCCAAAGTGGTGGCGTCCTTGTTCCTCTCCCCTGGAGGCCCCAAGTTTATCAGCTTGATGGTTGATTTGGCTAACCATGTCATTCTGCAGGAAATGAAGACATTCACCACAGGTAGGTCTACTGAAACCTTAAACTGACACGGGCCAGGTGTTCTTCCATCCGGTTTCGTGTAACTTACTATGTAATTGGGATGCAGGGGACTAACGATCTTGAGTGTTGTCATACCAGACGGCAGCTGGGTTCCCGAGGCTGCGGCAATGCCCGCTTCCTCCCTGGACATGGAAATGAAGAGACTCAACCTGATCAGTGCGAGGTTTTTGAAAGCTGCAGTCTATCAGGATCGTTTTTATCATGAGTACCAGAGACGAGCCCAGTAAGTGTTTGGTAGGGTTACTGCTCAAGTTAAATTAAATGTCTGTATCAAGTTGACAATGAGTTTCTACTGCTGCAGTACACTTTCTCTGAGGGTATAATACTTGGATTGGCTGTTTGTTTCAAGCCCTGCCTGTTTGTGTGCACTAATTGGTGAAGCTGTGGGTAATGGAGAAACTGATGTGCACAAATAATCGTTGAATGTTGGACATTCTCAAGATTAACATTATTTAGCGTGAAATATTATTCCTGCAGGGTAGACAGACATAGCTCTCTGCTAGTTTGCTGTTCTATTTTTAAGTTTTCTGTTTTTCTCTTTCAAGGCTCCTGGTAAAGTCCATGAGGGATAATAGAGCAGAGGGTGCCAAGTATGATGAGCCTCTGAAGTACGTGTGACTTTTTCTTTTTCTGACCCAATCTACTTTATCCACTTTAACTTTTTTATTTTTTTTATACTTTCAGGTTTCACAGTGATGATTCTGCACAGATGGAAGCCTCTCTACCTGAGAAGATCAAGAAGGTATTTCATATTTTTAGACAAGCCATGTTTTGTACTTTTTTTACTGTAGCAGTGCTGATTGCTTCCTACTTTGCCTTCTACACTAATTTTATGTGATTGTTTACCACAGCTGTGGTGATGCTTAACTAAAATCAGGAAGAGTTTTAGAAAGATGTTGTGACCTTATCTGTTCAGAGAGCTCAAAAAACATTTGTTTGTCCTAAGGTGCGTTCCTTCTGGTCGGCCATTGATGAAATGCTGTTGGCGATCAAAGAGAACCAGAATGCAGTGGGGAGTGTTTTGAAAGGGCATGTAGACCAATACGTCTTGGACGGGACTGATCGAGTCCTCAAAATTCCTCAAAGTCTCCTGGAGAGAATTGAACAACTCCCACATCAGGTGAGTGATGATAATGGGTCAGACTGTTCTGTTAGTTGAGGCCTGTTCATTTTACAGCATGCAATAATTTATTTGATTTAGTAAAAGTTTAACTTGTCTTTTTACTGTTGGCCTGGCCTGTAAATCATCAATGAACTGCCCTTCTGATAGAAACAATGTGAAGGCCAGTGCTGCAGATGAGAAACAGTCCAAGCATTAATTTAATAATGTGGCGTTTACATTGATGTATGAATCAGCCTGTGTGTGCATGCATGTTCTCCAGTTGAGTTCAGGGAGTCTGTACGAGGCTGGCCAGCTGAACATCCTGTGTGTGTTGGAGCTGATGAATCATGCGCTGCAGCTCCTGAGGGATGAGCGTTGTCGGGTCCCTGATGCCCCCAAAGCCCAGCTCAGTCCTCAGGACCTGCAGGACAAATGTCAGCAGATGAGCCGTGTGCTGCAGGACCTCCACCTCCTCAGGTACATTACCCCATACTGAAAGAAAGATAGACACTCTCCAACTGTGTAGTTTTTTTTATTTAGGTAGCAGACGTCTCTGTTCATTGTCTTGGAAAGGTAATGATGAGTTTTAGTCATGGGAAAGAATTGCCAGAGTAGCATTTGTGGGCTTAATGTAATATGAGTGTATTAACCTTATTTTTCCTTCCAGACAGAAGATTTCCAAGGAAGAAATTCCTGAGGTTAGGAGTAGCATCAGACAGCTGGAAACTGAGTGGGACAGGAAATGGATGGATGTCCTGAAAGACACCCCCCTCGTCTCGTTTCTGAATGAAGATCCTGTGAGTGGGCTTTTTATTTTCAGCTCATTCAGATGAGCTAGTCATGTCAAAGACGGCTAAATTAGCATACTGTTCTTGGGGACATTAACTTTGTGCTAAAAGGCTAATGTCTATGCTAACATTCATTGCAAATGGATTGTTTTTTTCCTGTGTAGTAGCAAAGCTTGATCCTGTCTGTTTTTAGGCCCTCGGCTTCCTCTCACCGATGGCTCCACTGTCGTTTGAACCAGTGGCTGAAGCTAGTTACACAAACAGTGTATTCTCCCAGTACCCAGCAAAACTACTTGGTGAGCAGAATCAGAGTTTATTGCATTATATTTAGTTTGTTAGTAGCTTTGTTTCTAATCTTACTTTGTTGGATGTTTCAGAAGAGAAGCTGGTGGAGGGTGAATCACAGTACAGCATCAACCCTGTTTGTTCTACTCTGAAAAGGTACTGTGACCTGTCTTTGAACAGCTTTGCTTGGTGATGACCTTATTGTGTTTGGTGTATTTTCTTGTGCTGGGAGGCAGATACCTGGGCAGTCCTGAGCAGTGCTCTGTCCGTCACTAGTCCTCCCTACAGCATCCATGCTCTCTGATGACCGCGGTGAATTGAGGGAAATCACCACGGACAGATACGGAGCAGACACTGTTGAATTCCTCAGGACTTCAATTATACATTATACTGAAACACAGTAAATGTTTTAGACCTGGGTGGAATAATCCAGCCTTGGCTCAGGGACTAGCACCTCAGGCTGTTAAGGAGGGGAATAACATGCTCTTTAATATGTCTCCTGGAAACAGTTCTTGCCCTGCAGTAGCTGAGAAGACTGAAAATCCTGCTGCCTCTGATCAAACATCACGAGCGAATACCTCTCTCGACTGGCTTTTCGACACGCCTCCTCCCCTGACCACTGTGCCTGCACCACCTCAGGCTAGTCTTACTTCAGCTAATGTTTGTTTTTGACTTGAACACTTGTTTGTTGGACTCGCTCTCTATTTGAATGTCTGCTACCAGTTTCTCTTTGTAAACCATATGGGTTTGTTTTTTTTAGGTCAGTGTGAGGAAGACAACCCATGTTCCTCCAAAAGTGGCTCCCATGAGGCTCAATACTCGGATATTAGACATGGAGTGTGACAACCTGGCTGATCAGGTATCGTAATGGCTCTTAAACTAATAAAAGTACCAGAGTTAGAATACTGGACCATGGGAAATAATCAAAAAAGGCCTTATAGCATTTTTAAAGCAGTATGACTGTTTCATCAGGAATGAGGTGAAGAATTGACATGAGACGCACAGCTGCAGCTTGGATTTCAGTTTTGACTGAAGTCTCTTTGTTAGTTTGCAGATGCTGTAGCTACCGCCAGTCCCACAGAAGGCAGGGTCAAAGGTCTGGACTTGGAGGGCCTTCTCAGCACTCTTCATGGAGATCCTTTCTCTGCTCGAAAGCAACTGCCTCGTACACCAGAGAGCTTGAGTAAGTCATGAGCTGTAATGTTTTCACTGAACTCTAAATCTTATGTAGCAGCATGTGACAGAGCATGACTGGGGTGTGTGTTCATTTTAAACATGGAGGGAAGAGTGACATGGTTTTAACTTTTAGCGTTCCATCATTTTCTTCTAGTAAGTAAAATGATTTGCTCTTTTCTGTTTACCCCAGTCATGGATGTGAAAAGCTCCTGGCGGAAGGCACTTGAGGAAAACAAGGCAGAGAAAATACAGCACTCGCCCAACTTGACCAACAGCATTATGCATCACCTGAGCCCCCTGGGCCCCAGTGCTTCCTCCCAGACCATCTCAGGCTCTATCATCCCTACTGCCACCAGCCACAGTGACCCTCCTGTCTACAAGCAGGATGTCTCACTCAAGTCCAGTCTGCTGTGGGACACCTTCAACACTGAGCTCCCCGACAGCCCGAGTGGCACAGGCAGCAGTGCGATGCATTTCACCCTCGATCATGAAACCCTTCCTGAAATGCCGAGCTGCGACAGCCTGCTGAGCCTCGACGACGAGTCCGTGAATATGAAAAGCGAGCAGGAAGACGAGCTGCTCCTGCCCCCCTTGACTGCTGAAGCAAAGAAGTCGCCACTAACCACACGTCGTCAGCTACAACAGGCGTTTGACGGTGGCTCCTTCATGGACAACAGAAAGACGATGCCTGTGTGCCTTCTCTCTGGTCATGTGGTTTCTGGTTTGGACAAAGACTGGCTGATGGAGCCTGCAGCATCAGTGGATGCCTCAGACAAGGTCTTCTCACTAGATCTGGAAAAACTGGAGACGCACTCACCCCCTCAGAAACAGGAGTACAGCTTCCCAAAACTGATCACATTCTCCCCGATAGATGACATGAAGTGTTAACAAAGCCTCAGCTGTCTTAATTGGTCCGTCCTGATGTTTTTGAATGTAAATAACATTTGTACAGTAGTGTATAGTTACCGTGTGTCACACGCTAGTTTAACATGGTCGTTTGTTGGTTTTAATTTAAAATGGCGAGACATTAAGTGCATCAATAAAATGGTAAAAGGCTTATTCCTTTCATACTTACTGAGAAGGCAGTCTCAGAACAAGAATGGATTATGCTTCCATATTAATTTTCATCATCTGCTCGTCCATGTCTGTTTAACTTTACTGTGTCAATAAAAATACGTCTGTCCAGGTTCCTTCACATTTAAATTGCACTGTGCATGTGGTACCAGCTCGGTCCTACAAAAAGTATTTACACTTACTGCAGTTTGAATTATCAATTAAACCAGTGTCTGAAACAGCTCGAGCTGCGGAGTGTGGGATGTTGAGGTGAGGTGAAGCTGCTGTTTTTATCATTGCATTTTAATTTATTGTGTAATCCTGTGAAAGATCAATAGACAAAACATTGCTCTGGCTGTATTTCTGAGAGAAGCAAAGTGTGAATGTTTCCTTTAATACCTGTTGCTTTTTACTAGTGTAACGTCTCTAGGTGTAAAATTGCGGTGGGGGTGTCAGAAACGGAGCAAAAGGAAAAATAACTAAGTCAAGGCAGCAGTAAAATCTCTGACAGCAGGAAGTCAAACTGTTTAACCTTCATAATAAAAATGTAAACTTTTGTGAAAAAAAACCTGAGTATCTGAATGAACTTTGTTTTGCAACACATTAAATTTCATTTGTTTGGAGTATGTCAAGAAGTAAATCCTCAGTTGCAAAGTCAATAGTGAGAAATCCAGTGTATAGAGAAACATCCAGATAGAAATATAGGTTGCTTTATGTTTAGGCTCAATAGTGAGACATGCATCGCTGAGAGTGTTAAGATACAGTGAGTAAATTCACATTTTATGGCTACACAAGTACATATGAGCAAAATAAATCTAACATTAAAAACTTGTATGTTGTACAGACATGTGGTCTGTGATCTGTATCTTCCAAAACAAGGGCACAGTCGGATCAATAAGTGTAAAATTTACTGAACATCATCGTTTTCATGAAGGAGGTTTTGTTGCAGATGCAGTTAATTAGCTGACCACTGAAATATACTAGTAAAACTCTACAGGCATTACTTTTGTAATATCCAAACTATATATAATAGTGTGTAAGTATACATATAGTTATGTATTAAACAAAAATAAAGTATATATATATTGTAATACTTTGATTATAGAGTATAACAATACTACTAGAACTAATCCAAATATTTTTACTCACAAACACGAATACGGGGCTTTATTTTGAAACGTCCAACAGCGTTGTTGCGCAATAAGAGGTTTTTACTCTGAAAGGGCGGCCCGGATGGCGCCGGATGAAGACGGGCTAACTTGGCGGCCCCAGCAGCAGCTTGTGTCGGTTGCGGCTGAGCGGACTGGAGCCTCTCCTCTTCTCTGGGCGGTTCCAGTGCGAGAGAGACGTTCAGGGCGAAAAGCTCGCCAGCAAAACTATCAGCGCAGACACAAACATGGCGCCTGCCCCCGCCGACAACTTCAGATGAAAGTGTGGCGAAGAAGAAGAAGAAGAAGAAGAAGAAGTGGCCGGGCAACTTTCAGCGGAGCACCTCGGGGTGGCTTTTTGTTTTGCGCCGTCAATGTTTAACCTTCTTCGGTTTGCGCTCGTAAAACTACGGAATATATCGAGCGGGTAAACGCAGCAAGTTGCCTGCATGTCAACACTGTCCGTGGCTGCAGCGTGAACAGCTGGTAAGTGCTGGTGTTTTCGGGTGTGGAGCTGGTTTGGCTGTAGTTTGACAGTTTTGGTGCCACTTTATGGCGCGTGTGTGTTTGTGTGCGTAAATGCGTTTTCCTGGTGTTGTGCTGCTGCGCTGCTCCACTTCTCACCGTGCGTCGAAAGAGCCACGTATGACGGCACAGGCTGCTCACAGGAGGGCTTCTCCTCACCTATATCCGCCATCATTTCGTCTTTTCTGCATTAAAGTTGATCTAGTTATGTGCAACAGTTGGGAATCTAACACCCTCCTTCCTCCTCCTTCCTCCTCCTCCTCTGTCCTCCATGGGCCCTCCTTGACGCCAGATAATCGGTCTGCTCCCTCCTGGAGCCTGTGCAGCCTTGCAGGTGTCTGGACTTGAAGTCGGAGAGATATTTGGGTCAGACCTGAGTGTAGCAGGGGAAGCTCTGAAACTCTAATCATGATAAGGAACTGTTAACCTGACTTCCTTCTGCGCTTGTGCCTTTGTTTTTGTCCACATGCAGAGTGTGTGTGTGTGTGTGTGTGTGTGTGACCCTAAGCCTAGGACACAGAGTTGTGTAAGATGCCTGTGTTGGTTTTGTGGTTGTGTGGGGGTGGAGGGGTCGGGGAGAGGGGGGCGTGCACAAATGCCATTGAATGCAGTGCCAAGGTGCTCACATATCTGTGCCTCAGCACTTGAGTGTTTGCCAGCCAGCAGGAGTCTGTAGCAGCCCAGTGCTTCCCGTTCCAGCTTCCCAGCACCGTTGTGGTGATTCATGGCTCGCGGCAGAGCCGAGGATGCCACTTCCTCATGTGTCGTCACCGGGCACTTATAGTTTCATTTAGGCGTTCGCCACCTGAGCTGGCAGCAGGAAAGACAAGCTCGTGGAGAGTTGCATCAACAGGGAGCTGCAGAAACATGGAAGCACAGCAGAAGAGTCTCAGTCCTGACCTCCAAGTCTCCAAGACTTGGCCTGACAGAGCTGGCAGGGCGAAGGGGAGTGGAGTGAACGTTGCCTCCTGCTAACGGCTTCAGGTATAAAGTGGGTCATGGCTGCACTGTGGCTTTGTGTACATTGAACCTGCACTTTGTTATAGCTGCTGCACCAAAGGCTCTGTCTGGTGACCAGGCAGAGGAAGGCGATTGGTCAGGGGAGCGGCAGCAGGCTGTTGAAGGACTCAGTGGTTGTCTAGGCTGAAATCCAGCCAGTAATTCATTGTGTGGGACAGGCAGAGGAGTGTCCACAGTGACCAGTCAGTGAACATTTCAGCAGCCTGTGTCTCCATAACACTCCAGCTAACACTGCCCTTCAGCTTTTCATATGAACCTCTTGTGATTTATATCAGGACTTTCATTATGACTCATGTTTCCAGGTCATTTCAGTACCGACACTTTGACTTTCACTCTCCAGCTCTTCACTCTGAAAAAATAAAGAGAGCTTCTCTCAGCACATCCATCTGAACTGCTCTTTCATATTTCATATCCAAGCTGTGCACAAACATGTATTTTCCTCAGAAAATGAAGGTTTTTCATTATCAGCTGTGTGTGTTGTGTGTGTGTCATTGCTGTGAAGGAAGTCTTTATCCATGAGGAGCTCTGAGGTCATTGTCAGGAGCACAATAGCATCCCTAGAGCTGCCCAGGAGTCATTGTCCAGCTCAAGGACGCTCCAGCAGCCTTGATCTTCGTTCTCAGTGTTGCTTTTACCGCTGTGTCTGTGTCTACATGGTGCTTCTCCTTAATGAGGCAGAAATACCTGCAGACTTCATGCCAAGATTACCGATGGTACGTGTTCCTTGGTCTCCTGAGCCGATACTTACCTGAAACACTTCACTGAGCTTTGGCTGCCTGCTTGCACGTCTTAAGACACATTAACTACAGAGAGGTGTTTCTAGCCGAGGGTACAGCAAGAGGAATCTTTATTCCAGCCTGTCAGGTAACCTGCTTCCTCTGACCCCCCCACCCCCGTACTTTTCCAGTCTTCTCCCAGCAGGCCTTGCTCTCAGCTGGTGAGTGAGGGCCCTCTCTCCTTTCTCTTTACAGTGGAAAGAATTCTGTGTGTCCGCCGGGCTGTCACGCTCCAGGAAGGAGGCCGTCTTGTGACGTTTCTGTCGAGGCAGACCTCCCCGCTCTGAGCACCTCCTCACGCTGAGTGTAACTACAAAAGTCATATTTTACAGCAAACCTTTGAATTTGAGTTCTCGTCCTCCTAGTCCTAGTCCTAGTCTGACCGTGTTGTCTTGATGAGCGTCAGCAGGTGTTTTGGACACAGTTCAGCAAACAATTAACGTCTGTCACCTTCTGCTGAAAACAGACCTTCCTCTCAAATCAATCACATCAGCCAGGAGGAAAAACTGGACATTTTCAGCTTCACGTGTTTGACTTTGTGCCACCGCTCCCATAATGGTTTGTAGTCACCGGTTACTATCTCGATGAAACATTAAACAAGGATCCAGTGCAGTTTAATTGCTGTTGGATCAACAAAGATTTACAGAGCTGATATTCTGGAGGGGCACAGGCGGTTTGGGGCAGTTTGTTACCGTGTTCAGCCACTTTTGGTGACTATTTATCAAGTAACAATACCAAACGTTTGCAGGTCAGACTTTCTAAATGTGAAAGAAGCACTGTTCTCGTGCTTCAGTGGATTACAAAGAGAATATTTACGGTTTGTGTTTTTACCCATGTGTTTCTCAAGCAGTTTGAAGTCCTTTGTCAATATTTTCAGCATCATTATAGACTAAACAATATAAATTGCTGTTTTTTCATTGAAAATTGTGTGTAGTCTGTATGAAAGGATGTTATTCTTATGGATTAGTGCCTTTATTCTCAGATCTATTCATTAAGGTTCTCGGTTAGAGCGTAGGAAGTTCAAACAGAACAACCCATGCAGAAAAACAAATTAAAATAGCCTGTAGCAAAAAAGAGCAAACATGCTCTGTTGTGCCTGTTCTCCATGTGATTGGCCGTCAGTCAGATGCCTGTTTAGAGAGCGGCGTGCTGATGCTATCGTCGGCCACCGGATTCAGATGGATTTTATTACCTCGAGCAGCAAACTAACCCGACTGAGGAGTAGAGTTCACTACTGGGCAAGGCCCAGACAGAGACCTTGTTGGCACACAGGTGTAATAATGCCAGGCCACCACACAGCCTTATCTGCAGCTCAAACAGCAGATAGACTGTAAATGCTCCACCTCTCACACACTCTGAATAGTAAATATTGAACAGTTAAATGTGTCCTGCATTTAATCAAGTGCACTTGAGGATGTTTTGCTCAGAATAAACACAAGAGTCTGTTTTTTTATTTTCTGTGTTGTGCCATTAAGGCTGTCAGTCGCATCCCAACACACCGTTGAGGTTAATTAGCAGATCACAGACCAGTGTTCAACAGCCAGCCACGTCTGCAGCTTGTACTTGTCCCCACTAAACCTACGTTCACCTCAGAAACAGCACAGTGCGTTGGTTTGTCCGCAGGCGTCGCCCTGTAAAATAGGTTTCGTCACCTCGTTGGCACCATGGACCGAGTCTGGTGTCCACCGCTGACAGCACGCTGCGACGACAGGTCTGTGACGAGGGCCACTTTGTTTTTCAAAGCCCAGAAGCCCAGGCTCACCAAGAGGCACTTGAGGCTCAGCTGTCGGAGCCTGTGACAGTGACATTACCTTTCACTTGTGTGTGTGTGTGTGCTTTTCTTTGAAAGGACGCTTTGTGTCAGTGACATGACAGGATATGATCTTACGTTGAGCCGCTCTGTTGCATGAAGATAAGTAGAAGAGTAGCACCTGCACAGAAACTCACACACACTCGTTGGAATAGAGGGTTTGATGTGAGGAAGCAGCCTGACTGACTATTTCTAACTGAGGGCCGGCCTGCTCTTCAGCAGAATTACTGCATCTGTGCACACTTGGAACGATCTCAGTCGTGGTCTCCAAGGTAGAGTACAGGACAATAGTGTGTGTCACGCTCAGCTGCTGCTTCAGTCAAGCTGCGAGTGCATAGCAGGGCTGCTGCTGAAATAACTGAGACAGACGCAGCACTGTCTGTTGTCCCGTGTCTCACACACACACACACACACACACACACACGGTTGTGCATGCACATACACAGAGGCAGGCTCTTTCACCCCTGGGGAACAAGCCTCCAGGCTCTTTTGTGTGAAAGAGATGAGATCACCGTTGGGGAGTCCGTGGGGGATGGACTGAGGGGTTTACACTTTGAAGATGTAAATAGAGAAATCTCTGTTATAATTTACGTCTGTGTTCTGTTGCTCTCTGTCCATCTTCACTTTGCTTAAATGGACTTTGGCACCTTGGATATTTGGGGGCTTGGCAGGTGAACATCATTAACAATAGACCAAAATCAGGTTTGGTACGCAGGCATGTGAGGGATGGGGCCTCCCCAGCTTTATTTATGGCAGATAGTTCTCTGCCCCCAGGGGTAGCTGGCCTGCACAGCCAGTGGCACTTTTTACAAACAAGTTAAGACCAGTCCCACCAGTATGGATGAAGATTGGGGCCTGAAGCAGCAGTACTCAGTTTTAGGACTAAAAGTGATCACAGATTTAATTTTGATCACTTCTTCTTCTGCAGACACGTTTAATAGTTCACACACACTTTTAATGGCACATTAGTTTGTTCCTCATGTCACTTTCTCATGTGGACCTGGTGTGACATGTCAGTAAATTCCTCTGTAGTGCCAAAGACAAAGAACCGACCCTTGTGCTGGAGGCAGTGATTCATTTCCTCTTGTTGTATTTCAATACACCTCCCTCCCAAACTCTTTGACTCTTGGGCTATAAATCTGGACGCTCTCAGATAATATCTCAAACAAGTAGTAAGTCTTATTGCCCCCCCCCCCCCCCCCCCCCCCCCCCCCGCTTCATGAGAGATGAGCTGCAGCCACTGAACTGAGTGAATGTATGTTTTTGACAAAGGACGTCTGGTCCTAACCGTGTCAGAGCAGTCAGGTTTGATGCATTAGGCAGCAAAAATACGTTTTGAATGATGTTAATTCGTTCGGTGGTTTGTTTGTTTTCTAAAAATCCCAAATAATTGTTGGATTAAACTATGAAACATGCCCAGTGATGAAGAAACAGTTTGTACGGCATCTGTCAGATGTGATGTTTGGACTAGAGACCAGCTCCACATTAAAGCCTGGGCTTTGAGAGTGAAGAGCTGAAAGGAAAGTTTCAGTAAGTAAATGGTGAGAGTCCGTGTCCCCTGCAGCTCCACAGTGTTTTCCTGTCATGGTCTGCAGGTGACCTTCCTCCCTGAGCGCAGCCCAGACAAAGAGTGTGACACTCGATCATCGGGGCTCAGGAGGAACAGGTTTTCACAGGGGAAGGGTGGGGCAGAGCGCAACCTTTTGAGGCAGGGGCTCAAGTTACAGCACAATTCTCCATCCAGTGGAAACTCATTGCACTAATTTCACTGACATTTTCCTGCTAAGCCCAGAAACATCACAGTTTTTTCCTTGGTGTTTAAAGGTCGTCCATCCTTCATGCTCCGTTTATTCTGTTTACTGTAGGTTTAGAGCTTTTTATTCCAATCCGCTGCCATCGCTGTCTTTGCCCAACAACACCATGTGTTATTTGCTTGCCAGACATTTTGACTGTGCATGTAAATCAGGCACAACAGACTTTATTCCTTCTCCGTTCCGGCCCGACAGCCGCCTGCGGACAACATGTCCACCATACTGAATGTGAAAGACCTGGAGATCAGTTTCCTTAGCCGCAGTAACAGTAGTCGCAGCTCAGGGTCATGCAGCCTGGCATTGTTTGGGCTCGGTTGCCATGGCAGTGTCGGTGTTTGTTTATCATGCGCTGTCACAAAGAGATATTTGTGTGGTTTCAGGGTGTGCGGCGGAGGCCAGGGGGACTAACCTGAGTAGTTCCAGCCTGAGCAGTGTTGTGTGCACACTTGACTTCAGCGGCTAATTAGCATCGCAAGGAAATAATTACTCATTTCAGCATCGGCGGGGGTAATGACTGCAGCTGGTGCCAGTCCACAGCATGGCAGATATCAGGCAAACATATATCACAAGGGCCGGAATACATTTGTACTGTCTCGTGTTGTGTTTGGGTTCATTAGCTTTTCTTACCAACACGATCGTTTCATAGGGGGAGACGTGTCGAGGCTGACGTTTGTGACAGAGGTTAAAATGTCACTCGGCAAAAAGAATGTGAGGCTCTGGGCCCACGTACAATCCTTTGCTGCTGACTTGTGACCTGCTAATCCAGACAAATCAGGCTTAAAGTCAAGCACAAGTCACTTGATGTTGAATTATTGGCCTGATATAATGTTTCCTCAAACAAAAACCTTAACAGTTCTTGCATACGTTACATTACATTTCTTCTCAACACGCAGCAAAAAAGCAGAAGCTCCCACTGTGCTGTGCACTACTGTCTTTGCATTATGCAGCACAAAGACAAAGTCAGCAATCAGCTGGTGATCACAGTGGAAAAACACACACGTTTCCCTGAGGAGGTGCTAGAGACCAAACCCAGAGTGGACCAGGGGCCAGACTGTAAACAAGCTGCTGTTAGCGAGGTTTGCCTTATCTACATCAAACATCATCAGGAGCTGCAGTGTTCATGTCATTCACAGACACTACACAGGTGTTAGAAACAGGTGGTGTCCATTTGTGACCCACACCAGCGTCCTGTGTACACAACCCGCCCAGAGGACGTGTTTGGATATAAAACACTTACACTGAGCCGCATGAGCTCTTTGCAACTCACTTCTCGTTAGATGTCGCTGATCGGACTCACAGTTCAGTTTGTGGTTCTTTGTTTGGTGTGTTGTAGTGAAGTGTTAGGGAATGTCCCCACACCTAACATAAAACCACCCAGATCCTCTTAATGATTTCACTAAGGCACTGGCTCATTCGTACTAGTGTAATGTAATAACACACACACACACATTAAGAGTCGGGTTTATTATAAATGAATATCGCCTGAAAAACAGCGTTTTGCTTTTGAATAAGGTTTTGACCGCCGAGCTGTAACCATGGATACGGGGCAGCAAGACTTTACACAGCTCCGTGTCTCCGGATTACTGTTGTGCATCATAAAACAAGAGCTGGATCCAGTCAAAAGTGATTTTTTTTTTTTTTTAAAGGACTGGGACATGCATGTTGTGAAAAGCCACATCTGGAAACATTTGGATTAGTATGAGTTTTATTTACAAGAACAAATGAAGACTTCGATCTCAGGGACATTCCTCAGAATGAGTGTCCTACTTTAGAAGGAAAACACAGCGACTTCATGCAGGTGGTTTCATTTAAGAAGTAAGATGTCAGTGCTCACTACACCTGCTATAACAAAGCAGTCTGCAGGGTTGATATTCCTCCTCTCTGGCTGCAGCAGACTTATGGGAATGATCCTTTCCATCGGATGCCTTTGTTGTTTGTGGAAAGTTGAAGTGGTCAGAAGTATCTGATGAGTTATGGCATGAAATGTATTGTTTTGGCAGCTTGAGGTTGATGAGGTTAGACTGCGCTCTTTGAGTTGAGTGTTTTCCCCACATTGTTTTTAAGAGCAGTGAAAAGGTGGGTCATATTCTGGGCGCGTGTCCAGCTGCGACGCTTTAAAGCTTACCTGCCCGATAAGGCTGACAGTTTTACTGGGAACTGATCGATTATGGTCACATGGGCGAAATACAGAGAGTAAGACCAAAACATAGAGAAGAAACATGTTGTATTGTCTGTCCTACAATGCATGCTCTGTAGTTGAAATCAAAGTCTAGGAAAGTTTTTTTTTTTTTTTTTTTTTTTGGTAGGAAATGTGTGTCAGCTAAATATTTCTCCTCCCAGGCAGGTTAGTCTTCCTCCTTCCACACCACCAGCCAGCCTGCAGTCCTGCACCAGATGCCTCTGCCTTCTCTTGCAGAGCAGCCTCGATAGTTTGTAGTTTTACTTTTGCAGTAACATGTTGTGATTATATTGACTGGTTTAAATTAAAGTTCAGAATGGAAATGAGAGCTGTGTGTCACGATGGTCCAGGGCTGTCTGTGCTCGCTGTGGCCTCACAAAGAGGCTTCTTTTATTAACTCCCGCCACAGCTGACTCACCAGTGGAAAAACTGAACTTCCTGTGCAGGTCCCGACGGCTCTTTGAAGGCGACGCGGATGCTTTGAGTTTCTCTCTGCTTTGAGTTTGAGTTTGAGATGCTTTGAGTTTCTCTCTGCTTAGAAAACCATGAACTCAATGTCATTTTGCTTTTCTGTGGCACAGCAACAGGGTTTCTCTGCAGAGTATAAATGATGAGCAACAGGTCTCAGACTCACTGCAGCCTTATTGTCTATATGTGTGTGTGTGTGTGTGTGTGTGTGTGTGTTGTTCTATGAGTTCTTCATAGAAATGGATTTATGACATTTCTGTCTCAGGATCTGACATTATAACCGATGACTTAGTCACTGCCTGTTAGGAAACTCTAATTTTAATGTTATGACTCAAGCATTTATGAGAAAACAGAAACTCTAAAGACACATTTTGACAGTCACAACCACAAAAACCATTAGCTTTTTTTTTTTTTTTTTTTTTTTTAATATATTTTCCATTATTCAAGCCAAATATTTTAAGCATTTTACAGACTTGGGTGTCTGCTTGATTTATACTCTCAGGGGTATTTTGAGCATTCCTCTGGGCTCGGCTGCTCTCCCTTGGCTCTCTGGAGCTTTAACTCCCAGCATGTTTGGAGCAGTGTGGTGATATACAATGACAAGACTGTTTGTGAACGTCCCTTCATTAGCCCTTGTGTTTCCCCGCTCTGTTTGCTTCGTTGTGGTGCAGCGGCCTTAAAGGATCCTTTTATTGTCTTGGCCACAGTGTTATTTAACATTCAGCGTATGCTTGCATGTGTAGTCCGCCCCACTATCCCACAGTGAGATGCAAGAGATTTCACTAACATGCAGCCTGCTTTATGGCTAAAGACTAAATTCAGAGTCTGTAGCATTGTAAGTAACAGGCGGGGCTTTGCAAGAAGCTTTTAACCACAGCAGAGGAAAGAGCAGTTCTACAAACATGGTACAGGATGTTTTACTGTCTGTTAGGTAAACAGATTTACTCCAGGCTGTATAAACATCATACCAGATTCATCTCATTACTTCCAGGTATACCCAGCCATGATCGAGGACAAGGGTCACCGTGTGACCGACTACTTTGTGGTGGCCGGACTGACGGACAAGTCCACGCCCCTGGAGCAGGACCTATCAGAGACTAAGTCCAGCGGGCCCAAAGCTCCTATCACAGACTTGGCCGTCATCAACAGGTCGGCAGGAGAAACGGTGCCCGAGGGTTTCACGTGTATCGACAGCACCTACAGCGGCCAGCCAGCCAACCTGAACCATGGCAGCCTGAAGAGCCCCGAGCTGTTCCTGTGCTACAGGAGGGGCCGAGGGAAGCCCCCGCTCATTGACATTGGGTGAGTCAGCAGCAGTTTGTTTATGCCAGTGTTTATCTGGTATGTTCACATATGCCTGCAACAGTAATAAGTAGCTTCATTTGTGTGTTGCTTAAAATGACTGTTTCACATTGCATGAAAATAAACTCTTCGAATAAGGAAAAGTAAAACTGCAGTAACCAAGTAGTGTTAGTTTTTTTTGAGTGCAGCTGGGTCTGAATCAGTATGAAGTGTGACCTGGGAAGTCCAGTTGGAGCTAATTAGACACCAAAACACTGGATGAGTCTGGAAACTGTTTATTCTTTGGGCTGACGATCGAATGGCATGAACACACAGTTCATGGAGTATGCCAGGACTGTGCGCTCACTTGAACACCTTTCTGGATGACGTCATGTTGTTATGAAATAAAAGCTGGTTTTTAACATTGCCTTCATCTGTAGCTTCCTGTTTGTCATGTTCAGTTCAGCTTGATGGCACGACCTCTCTTTTTCAGAGGTGAAAGGAAGTAGGTGTGTCGACTGCTTGATTCACTCGCCCCTGTTTCGTCATGGAGTTCTCCCTCTCAGCCACACCTCTTGGCCCCATCCACTGACAGGAATTTTCCCCGCTTCCCTCTATTATCCTGAAACAGGGAACGCCGTGTTGATTTATGTGATCTGGTGAAATAATCCAAACGCTATCACAGCTCTCACTTTCCTACAGAGGAACCAGAACTTTAACCTACCCTTGATCATCAGTGCTTCATAATATACGATGATTTGATAATGCAATAATTTCCCACGCACCTTAGTCTTTGTCTGAAGCCTGTTTGTGTGTCCTGCTAACAAACTGGAGTTTCCAGTTCCCAAAGCCGCCACTCACTGTCTGATGTTGCTCTAAATGTCATTTCACATCAACAGACGTGAACCCCTGCAGCTATGGGTGCACTGAGTACAAACTGCAGATCATCTGTCAAGACATGTTCCCTTTAAGAGGTTGTACAACCCTCATATATGTTTTGGAGAAATATAGAAGCAAATTTACATGCAGGAATTCACAGTCACTGCCAAATTGTGTTTGTAGTTTGCTGAAGCACCAGATCAGCCCGTTAATGAGGCTGAATGAGAGATTTCACCGGGTTCTTCTCTTCTGTTGCTGCCAACAAAGCTAATAAAGTGGAATTCATCACCAGGGTCTTTTGTGTACAGCACAGAATTCGCCTCATATTTTTTGCCTTGTTGCAACATCGGCATGTTCTTCCTCCATCAGCTGACGACTCTTAACTTGTGAGCTGTTATTCCACTGAAAGAAGAAATGAAAACCTCTTAATCATCCTTTCTTTTTTCGGCCACCTCTTCTGTCAGTGAGGCCGACATTCCCAGCCCGGGACTCCACACCGTCACGACTCACTGTCTCCATTAGGGCTCTGTTTTTGTCGCCTAAATGAGAATGTGCTGGCAGCTGTCCTCCTGGCCTCTTTAGGTTTGCCCTGCACTTGTTTCTGGATTGTTATATTGCGATGGCTGCTCTGCTTCAGTCTGAAGAGGACGGCTATCGAAGCCTTCGGCCTCCCGCAGGGCATTGTCCAGATGGAAAGGGAGTGTGCTGCCATAGATGCCCCGCAGACATGCAAGAACAGTCCAACACCACGGGCCACCGATTGCTTTCCTCACCTCATCTTTTATTTGTGTGATTTTCCACAGGAGAAGGGATGAGGAAGCAGGAATGCATCAATTTTTTTGTTTTGTTATATTCAAAGTGTTTATTTTATACTTAGATGGACACTAGAATCTTGATATGCAAGTTTCTCTGAACTGTCTGGGATTTGAGTGAGTCATCTGGTAAATATGTCTGAATCACATCACCCATTTAAAAACTGGCTGCTCACCGCGGCCTCAAAGGGAAACCAGAGCTTTAATGAGAGAGTCGGTGATGCCGACCGACCACACACCGATTGTCTGTACTGCAGGAGGAGCAGAGATAATCCTCAGTTCAACCTCCAGATTAATGTCACTCACAAATGCAGTTTTCCTCACGTTGTTGCTTTTTGTTTTGATGAAATAGTTATTAGCATTAAACTGTCATTTAAATGAAAGTTATTGGTTATTGATTTTACTGTCTGTGGACCTGATGCCTCTCGGCACAGTCTGACTCTAGATGTGTCACGTCACCTTAACAGATTTGGTGTTTTTGTTTTTTTTCTATCAGGGTTCTGTATGAGGGTAAGGAGCGCCTGATCCAGGGCTGTGAGGTCATCCAGGCCACGCCGTACGGCCGCTGCGCCAACGTCAACAACAGCTCGGCCACCTCGCAGCGCATCTTCATCACCTTTCGCCGAGCACCGCCCGTCCAGCCCCAGAACTCCCTGGCGGTGACAGACATCTGCGTCATTGTCACCAGCAAGGGCGAGACACCGCCGCACACCTTTTGTAAAGTGGACAAGAACCTCAACTGTGGCATGGTACGTCTGATTTATGCTCCTCAGGTAAGCACCTTGGCATCATCGGTTCTTGGAGAACACAGGTATGATATGTATGCACCGTTGTCTTCAACCTTACAGTGGGGATCCAGTGTGTTCCTGTGTTACAAGAAATCTGTATCTGCCTCCAACTCCATCAGTTACAAAGCTGGTGAGTGTATTTTCTAATACAGGCTTATTTCTGTTTTGGGAAAATAAAAACATGGCTGCCGCTAATGATATTACTTCTTGTTGAGAAGGTTTTCCAGGGATAATCATCATTATTATTCTCAGTAATTGTTTATTACAGCTGGCATTTCTGAACGGTTATATGACATTTTCACTGACTGAAAGCTTCCTTAACAGCATGGCCTCTAGAACGGTCCACTGTGTGACATAATCAGTGTTGAAATGTATAAACGCACACACACACATACACATGCTGGGTTTATCTTCTTGGCCAGCATTTTTCCTGCGAGGCGGCTGTTTATTCAACTGAGACAACGGCGCTTCCTGTCCCGCCCATTATTTGTGTGCCTGTAGGCGTGTTTGTGTATGCACACGTTCGCACAAGAATGTGTTTGTGTCTTGTCAGAACATCTCACAAGTCGCAATGCACACTGGAACAGTTATTTCCTGAAAATACTGCGCTCCCTTTTTCCTAGAGCCTCTTTGTATAGTTCTTGTGGATGAATAAACCCAGAGGTGTAGGCTGTCTGGAAGCATTCCCGTTCTGGACAGTAGCTGTCAAACGTTAGGATGTGTTACGTTGATGCTGCTTCATGAGCACAGTCCTGGAGTTTATAACCATAATTCATGCTTTCTGTCACTCTCCAGGTCTGATCTTTCGCTACCCAGAGGAGGACTATGAGTCTTTTCCTCTGTCAGAGTCTGTCCCTCTGTTTTGTTTGCCCATGGGTGCCAAGATCGAGTGTTGGGCACCAAACACACGTGATCCTCTGCCTGTGTTCTCCACGTTCGTCTTAACCATCTCTTCTGGTGAAAAGGTGAGACACGGCTTCAAAGAGGAAGCTGTCACTAACTACCACCAGTCAGACATCAGGGTTATAGTTTGTGCTTTCGTCCGTGTCTGGCTCCAGGTGTATGGATCCGCCATCCAGTTCTACGAGTCATATCCTGCGGATCTGCTGAGTGAGAAACAGAAGATCCAGCTGGGCCTGCTCACCGCGGTGGAGAAGAAGATGATCCCCAACCGGCCTGTAAACACCAATAAATGCATCTGCCTGCTCTCCCGCTGGCCTTTCTTTGAGTCCTTCCGCAAGTTCCTGATGTTCCTCTACAAGCTGTCTGTGTCGGGCCCGCACCCGCTGCCGATTGAAAAGTAAGGCTCAAAGATAAGACTCGTTCACATGAAGAATCCTGCGGATCTTACAGCTTGACTTGTCGGATTGTTGGATCAGTGTGTGTGTGTGTGTGTGTGTGTGTGTGTGTGTGTGTGTGTGTGTGTGTGTGTGTGAAAGAAGATCTCTGACGATGTTTTCAATGGCAGCTTTATTCAGCTGTGTTTCTCTCAACAGGCACATATCGCACTTCATGCACAATGTGTCATTTCCTTCCCCTCAACGGCCCCGAATCTTGGTGCAGGTGATTTAGTTTCTTTCCTCCTTTCATTTTTTTTTTTTCTTCCACAAACGCCTCTCAAAATATACTATTAATGCATGTAACATTATCTTTTCGTATTGAATTATTACTGACCTTATTAAAAATGTTCCTTCAGCTCTCGGCACATGACACCTTGACCCTCTCCCAGCCTGTGTGCACACCATTACCCCTCAGGTACAATGGGATTTGCAATGTTTTACAGAATAATTCCTCTACTAAACGTTAAAACATTTATAAAAACATGAGTTGGGATTTTTAGCTAAATGTATCTCTTGTCCTTCAGTACATCTTCTGTACTTCAGTGTATTGTTCCAGAAGAATCACATTTATTCATGTTTTTTTCCTTTTTCCACTGCCACATTGCATAATTTTCCAAATGTGACTCTGTGGCCCCTCCGTGCTCATGAATAGTGCCTTATGTAACCTTGAAAACTTGCAGCAACGGTGATCATCAGGGTTTGTTACACAATCTGCTAATTGCTATTCAACTTGTCGTTGCTGCCACTGTGATTTCCAAGGTTCGGACAGAAACGGAGCTTTGGAATCACTGTGACAAAGGTATATTAGGTCATGGAAAGGTCTGAAACAACGTGACAGCATGTGCAAACACAGAGAACCTGCACTAGCAAATAGAAACGGTGGATGAAGTGGACTCTTGGCAAGGCTGGCCGAATGAAACCTAATGCGATATCACCCTAACAGCATTAGCAGTGACTGCCAGGTTGAATCACCCCAACACATTCTTCAGCTGGTTGAGATGTCAGGATTAAAATTAATTACATGTGCGTTTTGTCCGGTTCCCTTGCTGTCTCCGGTTAAAGGTCCGCTCAAACCACACCTTTCTTTGACAGTCCACCCACCGTGTCTGCTCTTACTTGCTCCCTGTTTGTGTTTCTGTTGTACCTGAGCTCAGCTCATCCATCTCAATGTGTTTCAGTGGAGCAGACTACGGCACTCTGCTGATGAACCTGGGCCCAGAGAACTGCGCCACACTGCTGCACTTTGTCCTGCTCGAGAGCAAGATCCTGCTGCACTCGCTCCGGCCCGCTGTGCTCACCGGAGTGGCCGAGGCTGTGGTGGCTGTGAGTACACTGCAGACCTTCCCTCTGCTGATGACGTGATGTACTGATGTGTTGCTGTGAGAACTAAGTAAATAACACTGGTAAAGTACAGTAACCCTCCTTTAAAACCAGTGGGAGAAGCCAGTTTGTTTACTTTAAGAGCAACTCAGCTTAAGCAGAACTCAAGAAAATACTAATTTTCTAACTCCTCTGTGTGTAATTAATGGATGAATCCTTCTTGCTGGGATTAAACGTCTCTGTAAGAGGAAAATAAAACCAAATCATCTGCATATATAACAAAAGCATTAATTATGAGATAAGCAAAATCACAGGCTGCTTTATAACCATTTATCTGCTGAAATTAAATGTTACAGGGGATTAAACCGTCATTCATACGCCCTATTATATTTACCTTCAGTCTTTAATTAAATAGAAAGTGTATTTAAATCTTACACTGCTACTGTCTGACTGCTTTTACCTGCAACGTAACGAAGCTGTTTCAGTTTAGTCACACATTTCTATAAACAAGTGGTTTCTGCCATAACAAAGAAGAATTCCCATCTATATTAAATATTTCTATGTTTTTGCATTTCACAACATCTTCAAAAAATCATCTGCATTAAAAGCTAAGTCAAATATCCTGAAGAGAATAGTTGCTGAACATAGTCATCTTCACTCCTGCAAGATTCAAACAGCCTGTAAATGCACTTCCTGTCATTACGGATGAATAATTATGTCTGACTGTGCTATTATATCTACTCTGTCATCATGTGTTAAACCCATGACCCCAGGTCAAGACTCATCAGACCTGCAGCGGTAGACTTGTTCATTTTCCAGCTTCATGTACATAGTCAAACTTCAGATGTCACAATCCCCAAAAATCCCCCAGACATGTTTGAACTGACACACTGGAGAGCTTTTTCTATGTAACTGAGATTATTGCATTTTGTCCTTGTTTACTCTTGTGTGCTGTGAATTCTTGTTTTCTGAAAATGAGCCGTTTTCTTCTCACTGCCATTTCAGGTCACTACAACTAAATGGATCCTTGATTTTAAATGTACACTCATGGTACTTTGACTGTTTGTGTTGTTAACTCTTGCTCTTCTCTCTCCTCAGATAATCTTCCCGTTCCAGTGGCAGTGTCCCTACATCCCCCTGTGCCCGCTGTCTCTAGCAGGCGTCCTCAATGCCCCCTGTCCATTCATAGTGGGCGTGGACTCCCGCTACTTTGACCTTTACGACCCCCCGCCGGATGTCGTCTGTGTGGACCTGGACACCAACACTATCTACCTGTATGCTGTGCAGTGATGCTAAAACCACGTTACAGCTTCAGTTAAACCGAGGACACAGGTTTCCCGTTACTTCCAGCTAAACCGCTTGTCTGGATTGTGTGTTTCAGGTCTGATGAGAAGAGACACAGCAACTGGAAGAACCTCCCAAAGAAGCCCTGCAAGAGTCTCGTTAACTCACTGAGCAACTTGTACCACCAGCTGGCCACTGGTACAAACTGCACCACCTCAAAGCTGAATCGCACACAAAGTAGAATGTGGACAAAAAAAACAGGAACAAGAAAGATTGAAAGATAAAATACAAGAACAGTACAAAGTGTGATAGTAACGTTTCAGATGTGTGGCTATTTCATCACAGTCTCAGAAGCCAGAATCCATCAGGGTCGCACCACCTGCAGGACTATTTTATTTAATATGTGTGTTATTTTAATATATAACATTAAAAAATAAAAGAGAACACATCAATGGGCAATACAGTGCACTTGGCCAAATAAATAAAATGAGATTTAAAGCTTTTACACATGTTGTTAGTTTCAGACTCCACAGGAACAATTAAAAGAGTAGTTTTTAAACTTGACCGTGGTTTGTGTTTTAGTTTCGGTGCGGCAGACAGCTCAGGAAGACTCGGCAGTGGACATGACCCCCATCGAGGCAGACTTCACCTGGCACAAGAAAAGGACGGGCCTGGAGATGGAAATCCAGGAGGCTTTTCTCCGCTTCATGGCCGCGATCCTGAAGGGTTACCGCTCCTACCTAAAACCCATTATCCAGGCGCCTTCTGAAAAGGCCACAGCTGCTGACTCCCTGTACGACCTCCAAGGTAAACACGAGACACTCGCACCTTCTACAGGAGGCCACGTGCACGTAATGATTTCTCTATAATGCTGTGGAACCTAATTTGCCGATAGCTTCCTGGCTTTATAGCTCATGCATAATTTACAGCGTTAATTCAAATAGCTTGACCTAATGCTTAATTTTATCGGCATCTTTATCACAAGGAGCAGCAAGTGTTGTTTTTAGAAGTCAATTAGCTGCAATAATAGTTCACTAATGCCTGTTGCTGGGAAACTGGTCACACTTTCATTTAGCTTCACTGTTACAGATCAATGTTTGATACAGAAAAGGATCATGGCTTTGCATATTTTAGCACTTTTCCAAATAGCTGCATGTTGATTGATTGATTGATTGATTGAGGCGGGTCAGTCAGCTACAACAGGCTCAAATGCAAATACTCCTTCACTTTTTAATGAAGACAAACAAACCAAATCAGCCCAATTAGAAAAGAGCGCCACTGGTTTTCAGTGTGTTTTAGAAATGATGCCACAAACTCGCTGTTCCTTCCTGCAGGGTTTCTCAAAAGCAGAGACCGTGCCCACCAGAAGTTTTACTCCCAGCTCACCAAGACCCAGATCTTCATCCGCTTCATTGAGGAGTGCACCTTTGTCAGTGACAAGGACACCGGCTTGGCCTTTTTTGACGACTGCATCGAGAAGGTGATTACTGCTCCAGCCTGGTCTCAGATATGTAGACGCTTGCACGCTGGGTTATGCTGTTTTTGTTTGTTTTCTTTAACCCTCTGGAGGTTTCTTTCCGTGAACAAGCCTTTGTTTTGTTATTTTATTGGCGGAGTAACATTTATCCGCTGGGAAACTGAGGAAGCCAAAATTTCCTCTGATTCATTCTGTTCCCTTTGCTCTCTTTCCTCTTCTTGCAGCTTTTTCCCTCTGATAAAATCACCGACAAGGGCACCAAGGTAATGGTTTACACTGCAATCAGAACTCCTCACACCTTGTTTTTTCATGTTAGCCACAAATGTTAACGGATTTTAAAGGCGAGATAATGCCATCTTGATGAATATTTTTACCATGGGGCATGAACATTTCCTGCTTCTTTTCTGTCCTTAAATCCTAAAATCAATCATACTGCGTAACAGGAAACTGTAACATGCGTGTAGCATCAGACAGGAGAGTGCCACTAACGCTCTGGATGTGCTCCTCGCTGCAGGTTGAAGGAGAGTCATCTGAAGACACCAGACTGCTGGAGCTGGATGAGTCTCAAAAGAGTGAGCACACTGTTTTTGTCATGCCCCCTGAACCACCAGCCAACGATGGACCCGACCCCCCTCCTCGATACACGTGAGGCTGCTTAAACTGTATAAATTAAAACCTAAGGCTGCTGGTATTTGTATGTTTCCACTCAACCTTGTAACAATTTGTCAACATCCAGGTATAAAGGTTTCCCCAGACTGCAGATGGAACTGTTTGACCGTCCAAGAGAGTTACGACCAGCCCTCAGCAGCAGAGCGGCGGGGGCCAGTCTGTCCAGCAGCCCCGCTCTGCTGGCAAAGAGGACGAAGCAGGTGCGCACAGGTTGAGAGCTGGGTGTAGCAGTACCCTAACCTGTGATTGAATTTATCTTATCACACTTCCCATCTGTAATGTTAAAAAATGCTTTACATGTCTGCTCAGGAAGTCAAACTGGCCTACAAGATGGCGAAGCGTTTCTACTCCAACCCACCGCTGTGGGCCCGCTGTCTCTTCAGTCACTGCTACAGCCTGTGGTTCATCTGCCTGCCAGCAGCCGTGTGCCTGGCCAAGTCCAAGAGCCGCGCCATGCAGCAGGCGTACAACATCCTGCTGAAGATGAGGACCACGGAGGTGGAGGTGTTGGATGAGGTACGGTCACACTGTTGATGCTTTTTATTAACTACGCCGTTTCAATCCCTGATCAGTGTTTAATGCTCCCACCTGCCTGCAGGTGTGTTACCGAGTGGTGATGCAGCTCTGTGGTGTGTGGGGTCTTCCGGTTATGGCTGTACGTGTCTTGGTTGAGATGAAGAAAGCTGGAGTACAGCCCAATGCCATCACATATGGATATTACAACAAGGTCAT
Source organism: Mastacembelus armatus (assembly GCF_900324485.2). Lineage (NCBI taxonomy): Eukaryota > Metazoa > Chordata > Actinopteri > Synbranchiformes > Mastacembelidae > Mastacembelus > Mastacembelus armatus. Next base: position 15,610,622 of record NC_046650.1, on the reverse strand, counting down.
TCATGGTTTAACGCTTTCATATCTCTAAACCCAACCTTTGTTTTCAGGGAGAAGCTTAGCTCTGTGTGTGTTTTCCTGCAGGCCGTCTTAGAGAGCCCGTGGCCAAGCAGGAACCGCAGCGGCCTCTTTATGTGGACTAAGGTTCGTAATGTGCTTCGGGGAGTGACCCAGTTCAAGCACGCCCTGCACCGCACGTCTTCCAAGAAGGAAGCCACACTAAGCACCACAGGTGGGAGTGCAGTGTTCAGTATGATAGGGTTATATAATGAGAATCATGACCTGGCATGGCTGATTTTATTTTTTCCCCGTGCAGTGTCCGTTTCCTTTTCTTTACTCCCTGTTTTTCCTGCTGTGTCTTTTAATAGATGAATCAGCAGGCGGGTCAGCAGTCAGTGACACAGACCGTCTGAGTCATGGAAGTGCTGAAAGCTCAAGTGAGGTCAACGGGGAGGAGCACAACCTGTACGCCCACAGCCACAGCATGGAAGACAAAACCGACAACCACTGTAGTACAGGTACTGATTCCCCACAGCTGCAGATTTCAAACCTGAGGCCGTTTCACCACCGAGTACAATAAGCACATTCTAACCTGATTATTTATCGTGTGAATGTGTGATCAATAGGAAGGCAGACTGATCAGGGCTACGGCTCCAAGGATGAGTTACACCAGGAGCTGGCAGAGGCTTCGTTGACAGCTGTCCTCTCCACTGAAGACAGAAACAAAGCCCATGCACAGCACAACGGTGAGACGAGCTGCTTCATGCACCTGTGCTGCATGTGTGTGACAACCCAAATTCCTTCTAGTGCACTGATGATGATGATGATGATGATGATGATGATGATGATGATGATGATGATGATGATGATGTGGATGTGTATGTAACCAGGAGGAGACATTGCTGGCTCGGTGGACAGTGCGGTGGCAGTAGCAGAACCCCCCAGTCCTGTTGATGGGCTCTCGCCTGTTGCTAGTATTGTGAAGCTGTCCACGGGGAGCTTTGATGGTGACACTGGTGAGGAGGAAGATAACACCCAAGTTTTACTAATAAATAACTTTTAGAAAGTGCAGTTGTTACTTGTGGTGCAAAGGCAACGATGCATTTGTTTGTTTTACATTCAGACTGAATGATTCATCTATAAAGGTAATGATTGCAGTTCTGATTAAATATGACATTTTCATTTTTCTGCAGGCAAAGGGAAGCTGTTCAGGAGACTCAGCAAGAATGACAGCGTGTCTCTGCCTGATGATGATGCCTCGCTCGCATCAGGGGATGTAGCCAAGCAGCAGCAGCAGCAGCGGCAGAAGTCCTTTGCTGAGCGCAGCTGCAGCTTCAGTGCTGAAACCCGAGCTGGTATGCTCCTGGAGAAAGGCGTAGACCACATGGCCAGCCAGATGGGCGCTGATGCTCGTATCCTGGCTGCAGCGCTCTCTGCTGGCCAGAGTCCACCCCCCAGCAGTGTGTCCAAATCACTTTTTACAGACTTTTTACAAGAAGAACCTGAAGATGATAAGGGTTTGATCCTTGGAAAGCTGTCCAAGGAAGAGAGCCCACCACTAGATGGGAAGGGAGATGCCAAAGATGTAGAAGGACCTGAAGTACCAAAGGAGACACGAGAGAGAAAGCAAACTGAAACACAAGACGAGGAGTCTGGGGTACGAGGAGCAACCCTGGAGAGGGCGGATGTGGAGGTTGGGGCTGACCCACTTTCCCTCCTGGTCTCAGAGAGTGAAGAGTCGGCCTCCGTCACAAGTCAGGAGCCACCGCGCTCCGTGCCAGCTGTGGTGTCCCGCAACCTGGCCGAGGAGATCGAAATGTACATGAGTCTGCGAAGCCCCCTGGGCGTCAAGTCCTCCAGCATGGAGCTCCAGCAGACCCAAGGAGATGCCACTGACGCCCCCCAACCCAAACAGTCCATGGAGCGGCGGTCCAGCCTTCCTGTGCCTCCTGTTAAAACTCCAACTGGCTCCCCAGCTAACACGCCCAAACGGACCCCTCCCACTGTTACTCGCTCTAAGACATTTGCCGTAAAAACAAAGACCCCCTCCAGTAACCCGGCCAGCAAGGGTTCCAGATCGTCCTCACTGACGGCACTGGTCAAGTCGTCGCAGGGAGGCTCTCTGGGCTCAGTCATTAACTCTATTTCAGGCATCAAGATGGACACTCTGCTGTCGGGGCCCAAAATGGATGTGTTGAAGTCTGGCATGAAGCAAGCAGCAAATGTGGCCAGCAAGGTGTGGGGGGCAGTGGCATCCGCTTACTCCTACTCAGACGATGAGGTGAGTGTCATTAAAGAATAAATCTACTTTAAACAGATTTTTGCCTTTTATTTTTCCAGCTTTGGTCCTTTTAGCACTCAGTTTGTTTTGAACCAGCAGGAACCTGCACACAGGTAAATCAGGTGTCTTACTCTTCCAAGCTGATAACAAACCTTTTTCTGCAGGATGAACACGCCGAGGGAGGGGGAGGATTCCCAGCCCGTCTGGATGAACACATGCTGGCCACACATGACTTAGACCAGAGTCCTGAAAGAGGGGCCATCCCAGGTTTGGTGGCCAACGGCCTGAACCAGAGCCGCACCAGCCTGGGCAGCAGCAGTGGCAGCAGCGACACAGGCCGAGGGACCCACCAGACCTGTAAGCACACTCTCTTCTCTGGTGTAAATACATGATTGAAGCAGAAAGGAAGGGCCTGCACAGGGTCGTGTTATCAGCTGTCAAAGCCTGACTGTGTCTCCATCTGCAGATCCAACCCCAGGACGAGCAGGCAGGGGTGCTGACTCTGAGCAGTGCTCCTCACATCACGCTTCCTCCTCGAGCATCTTCCAGAACTTCGCACTGGAGGTCAGACATAACTTCTGCAGCCGACCACACTGCTGATGCAGCGTTTGCTCTGCCAGCGTGACGTGTCAGTGACTGGGAGCTTGTGTTTCTGTACTGACAGGTGCTGATGTCAAGTTGCTCCCAGTGCCGCTCCTGTGAAGCTCTGGTGTATGACGAGGAGATCATGGCGGGCTGGACAGCCGACGACTCCAACCTCAACACCAACTGTCCTTTCTGTCGCACAGCTTTCCTTCCCTTGCTGCACGTCGAGTTTCATGACTTGCGCACAATGACTGGGTAGGAATGTGCCGCCGTAGCAATTTTATTAAAGAATCTCATTGTTTTTCTTGTGCAGATTGATTAAGTTCAGATTTTTTCCCCTTTCAGGTTCTACGTGAATCCCAGTGCCTCAGGAGACAGTATTCACAGCACCAGTAACCAGGCCACAGCCACTTCAGCTGACAAGACCCCAGACCTTATCACTTTCACTGAAGAGGAGCCCAAGGAGACTGCAGACAGCCATCCTGGAACACAGAAGGGGTAAACACCAAACAGCTGCATGTGAAACATCCAGAGGCTGCTGTGAAAAGCAGTTACCTGAATGACATTATACTGTTTCAACTCAACCTACTTCCTTGCAGCACCACCTCTTCATGAGTTCTTCAGTTGTCTCTTTTTGTGTTTCTAGTCTGATTCCAGAGCCGTTGCAGTCGGACCCCCTGGGTCTCCTGGAGCACCAGGTAGCATGGACCCAGCAGACATCTACCGGGACATCGCTGACACGCAGCAACAGTGTTGGAGGTCCGTTGCAGAGCTTGGACTACTCCCAGAGACCTGGACATGGCGTCTCCACCACCAGCCTGCCTTGCAGCCTCCAGGAGGTGTCGGTCAGTGCCACACTGTGTTGCTAATAAATCTTTTTTCTGTAGCGCAGTGAAATGAACTTGTCCAACTGAGTGTGTGTGTGTTTGTCAGGATGGCATGGGGACCAAGAGACCAAACCCCAAGCCCGTGTCTGTACCGTACCTCAGCCCGTTGGTGCTGCGGAAGGAGCTGGAGACCCTGTTAGAGAACGAGGGGGATCAGGTAAAACACTGACAGTATATAGACGTTCTGACAGCGTGCTTTAAGACCTTTGTTCCTCATCTTCTCTTCATGCCTCCAGGTGATCTACACCCACAAGTTCCTCAGCCAGCACCCCATCATCTTCTGGAACCTGGTGTGGTATTTCCGCCGCTTGGACCTGCCCACTCACTTACCCGGCCTCATTCTTACCTCTGAACACTGCAACAACGGAGTGCAGGTTGAAGACCTGTCATCTGTCGCTTGTGTTTTGCGCAGCAAACTCATACCTTCTCATGCAGTGTTGTTTAGAGTTAAGTAGTTCCATGTTGGTAATACGCTGTGACTGAAAGGTTTGTCTTTGCAGCTGCCCCTGACCTCACTGAACCAGGATAGTAAACAGGTGTATGTCCAGCTCCTGTGGGACAACATCAACCTGCACCAGGAACCTGGAGATCCCCTCTACCTGCTATGGAGGACCTTGTGTAAGTGCCCATACATTCTTAGCATTGCTATGATTGCAGCATATTTTATACTAATAGTTCACAGCAGTGAGTTTAGTAATGTGGAATGCATTGTTTAAAAGTCCAGGGTATATCAATAGAGCTATGCAGGTCGGGTTAGATATGGGTGTTGTACTCAGGTGGTGCTTGAACTTTGCACCTCCTGTGTTGCAATTTGGTTGTTGGCCAGAAGAGGTCAGGATCAGGACTAATTATTGAGAGGAAGCTATGCTACATCAGGCTTTTTCAGTGTGTGTGTGTGTGTGTGTTGATTCGTAGTGGAGAAGAAGGGGACTTTGGCTCCAACAGACCACCAAGAGATTCGTACTCTCCTCAACATGATTGTTCGCAACATCCAGACCAACGACGTCTACGGACCAATCAACCTGCTGATCCGTGAGATCAAACGGCGCCCAGAGGGGGTCAAACGGCAGAGGTGAGCTCCGGTCTTCCTTGTTTTCGTGCACTTTTCTACTCGTTTAGTGTCGGTAAGAGCATGTCTTCAGTCTCATATATGCTTTCTGAATCTGTCTCAGGAGCATCTATAGAGAAATACTGTTTCTTTCACTGGTGGCCTTGGGACGAGAGAACATTGATGTCGGTGAGTGAATGCATGAAATGCCACTGAGTCTGAAGGCTGTGATAAAGACTGAAATGTTCCAAAATTAGGTCAGGAATGTTTTCACTTTGTTCAGCAGATGTAGAAGTGGTTTATCATTTCTTTCTGAGCGTGATATGAAAGTGCCTGTATCCCTGCAGAGGCCTTCGACAGGGAGTACCGCCTGGCTTACGACCAGCTGAGCACCGAGCAGCTCAAGTCTCTGCACCACATCGATCGACCGCCCGCCCCCAACGTCCAGTGGTGCCTTAAATGTTTTGGAGCCCCCTTCATCTGACCACCTACACCTACACCTGCAGCAAAGAAATCTGACCTGTCACAGGAGGAGGGAGGGTCCGGCCGGTGTCGTAGGGTGTGAGCTGAAATGTCCTGATTAAACACCTCCCAATGCCCAAACATGGTACTTCGCCCTGACCTGGAAGACGCCTGTTGTCTCCTTTTCTACAACCTTAAGATGCTTGTCATACGTTTTCTGAGCAGTCGTTATCTGCCAGGGGAGGTGCAGTAAACCTTTCTGGACTGAGGTGTGTTTCTCTACAGCTGGTGTATGGAATCACTGTAGAGCGAACTGCCTGCCCCTATGGTGGAGACATATCTGTGTGTGTCTGTGTGTGTGTGTGTGTCAGGGAGTCACTTCCCTGCCTTACAGCCTTTTGCTCGCTTCGCTTAAACCTGTTAAAAGTCTCCTCAGATTAGATCAGTTCTGTGAGACCATGTACAGTCCTTTGCTGTTCCTGTGTGCACTTTCAAAACAAACCTTGCAAAACCATAAGTCCACCTGTCCTTATGTACATATGTTTTTTTTTTACTTGGGGGAAATCTGAATCCAGAGTTGCCTGTTGTTGTGTGTTTTTTTTCAGAGGCAACGAGTCTTGATGCTGTGACGGCTCGTGTGTTCAGAGTCTTAATGAACGTTCGGTTTGACGTGCAGGTTCATGGGGGAGCCTCTCTGTCTGTGTAAATATGTGTCTGAGCAGACATGTAAATGGGAGAAGACTGTCATTGACAATCACTAATTATCCATCACTAAAAGTGATTCACAACATTCCCTGTGCCCTGCAGTCACACATAACTTAGACCCAGCTGTTTGGAGAGGGAGCTCATCCATAAACGGGAAGTGGGAGGGCGTCCCACACTACTGATCCCACACGTGTTCTCCAGCAGGGAAGGCAAACAGCAGCAGTGTCGCAGTAATCTGTCCAATCTGTGTTTTTAGTATTTTTTTTAACAGTAACATACTGTTTGTGTTCAGCTAACATGCCTTATGATGAAACAGATCTGTAACTTACATGTACTGGGGCTTTTCCTTATTCTATATCATAGAGTGAGCCTTTAGGTGTTTTAAATTGGGTCTGTTATTTGTCGACAGGGTGGCTTTTTATGGTTTACACACAGTAGCTTTGAGTAATAGTGGCAGCATGTAGGGCTTTAGGGCTTTCTATAGCAAAGGGCTTTTCGGTTCGGCCGACACTGTGTAAAGGAAAAGCCTCTGACATGACATTCCTCTAAGAGCTGAACCACACGGTGACGTTAAAAAGTAACGCGCTGTGATGACCTGTTGGGAAATATATGTAGATAGTCCTGTTGTAGACTTGGGAGAGCGACGCTTGTCCTTGTACAGATGAGATAATGTAAAATACTCAGTTTGCACAGCACAGATTGAACCATGATGAGATAAAACCACCTCTGGATATTAACAACAAAGTAGTTTTTCCTCCAAAACAACAACAACAACAAAAAAAAGCAACTCGACTATTTATTTTTGTAATATTGACGGAGACCACAGACTGTAGTGACCCAGTTTTAGGACTAACCCCCTCCAGCCGTCTTAAGGGATCCCACCCTGTACTGACTGTGTGTACAGAAGAGACTGTTCTTTAACAATAGATGAAATGATCTCTCACCGTCCTGTGGAAAGAAATTGAATGTCTACACGTAAAGTGAGCTGCAATAAATGAGTTTGTGATCTGATTGAAAACAAAACGTGTCTGTGATTGAGTCTCTGATCATGTCCCTGTTTTTTACTAAATGTACTAAACCCTTCACAGGGTCACCTCCTCCAGCTTTGTGGTGTCTTTATTTAAAAAGGACTTTATTTTATCTGGAAAATGGAAATTCAACAGAAATGAACATTTTTTTTATAATTGCAAATCGTTTGGCTAAATATTACCTGGTTTATTTGAATAAAGAGTCACGTGACATTTTGGATTTGTAACACATTTATTTTACTGAAACGATAGACAAACATTTATTCTTCTTAAGCAGTGAACTCCAAAAACGGCTGCATGCTTTTATGATCCTGTGGGACCTCTTCTCACGTTGATTTAACCGTATCCTTCCGCCAGGTAACATAGTCTTTGAGGAACCTCGTGAGCGCATGGATATCTTAATTATCGGTGCGCCCTCAGGTGCGGGTTTTTAAGGAACCCGGATGTGTGGTGCAGGTGAGCTGAGTTCGGAGATCCTCTGGAGACAAGATGTCGCTGAGACGCGCCAGAAACGCGGGGACCGTCCTGGATAAATCGGAGCTGAGCCGAGAGCTGCGCCGCAAAAACTTCTCTCTGTTCATCCAGCAGTTTGAGAAAGAAGGTTCGGTGGTTCGGGCCGAGGTTTGACAAAATGCAGCGGTGTCCACCTTTTTCCTAAAAGGCTCATTCGTTTTCCCTTCCAGCACAACTGCGCATGACGGAGCTGGAGGGCACGACGGAGAACATGTTGGCCACAGTTGACAAAGTGTTTAAGGTGGAGCTGATGAAGCTGCCCCCGTCTCTTCTAAACGCGCGTATCGGGGACGTGATTAGCGGTGAGTCCAGTTCTTATTGGTGCAGTGACTTTACTGTGGTTGGGTGTCATCTGTGCGCCCTGACGCACCTTTCCCCCCATCTGCTCCCCAGAGGAGGCGACCTCAGCGAGTGACGTGTCCATTGCACTAAGGGTGAGTCGGAAGTGTTTATTATTATTATGCTTAAAATCATCATCATTATAATTGTTGCTTTTATAACAGCAGGTCCAATTGTTTCTTTCTGCAGAATGAGTGTCCTGAGATGCACCAGCCTCTCAAGAGGGTCCCCAGTAAAAGAAGTGGGTGAAGTTTGAAAACCCTGATATTTAGTCATTTAGACCATAAAGTGCACAGATTAAATACAGTTCAGTTGTTTTCATTGTCTGCTCTTTTATTTTTGCAGTAAAATCAACCGATTCCACACCAGATCAGTCTGCCCGAGTCCAGAAGGCCCCATCCAAGACCTCAAAGGTACCACCTCAAGGGGAGGACAGCCCTTAGCTTCTGCTTTGAGTGACATAAGACTTTGGCTGCAGAAAGGTGTTGAGAAATGCATGTTTCAGTTGCATTAATGTTCCTGGGAAGATTTAAAACCCTGGATTTTAAAGCTCATTATTTAAAAAGATGCAGAAATCAAAGCCAGTGTTGCTTCTACCATTCTGTCCAGACCTGGTTTTGAAGGTGCCGTGTGGTTGCTGCATCACCGTTAACTTGTTTTCTTTGTTGCAAGGGGGGAAACGGGACAAAAAAGACCAGAACACTAGCTGGCAGTAACAGCGCTGGAGACCTGGGGTAAGAGGAGACGCAGCGTGAAGTTGAGCAGTGTTTGGTGCCTTTAGCTGGCGAAGGTTGACGCAGGCTGTTGGTTTCCACAGGGGCACCTCGGTCATTGTCAAAAGAACACAAAGCCGAGTGAACAAGACCAGCGACCAGACGCGGACGCCCAAACCTAAACTCAGGTCTGTCGGGGGGCTGGAACATAGACCTCACACAGAGCATAGAAAGGGGTTTTCATCTCTACGTGTGATATTTCTACATTTCCAGGTCTGTGGTCTCAACTGGTGACCTGAACTGTTCGATGGTGGGCTCTGCTGCACACATCACTGTGACCACAGCACAGGGACAGGTACGCTTCCTGTGTTTCCACAGTTCCCCCACAATACACACCTGTCTCTATTTACTGCTGATATCCTGAGTGTGTGTTTGTGTTTCTTCCTTACAGACAGTCAGTTTCTCTGATGAGACGAAGCACGACATTAACCTGGACCTGCTGGATGATGTGGCATGGTGTCAGATTCAGAAGCTCACGGTAATCGGTGCTCGTTTGTTTGTTTCAGTTGCTTCTTGACCGGGAAAGAGCTTAAATGTGTTTTTGGTCGTTGGACTTTCAGAGGCTGATGGAATATCTGTCCAGGAAAAGTCGCAGCAAGCAATGAGGATTTTCTCCACTCGTTTTGTTTTTTTTTTTTTAAACCTGTTTGTGATATTTGCTTTGCTTGTTTTAAAAAATGTAATAAAGCTTAAATGTGTTATCCTCTACTGACTGTATAAAATAACTTGTGTGCGGTAAAACACTAAATCGGCATCTGACCAGTAGTTTAAAAATCTTGATTTCACAGGAAGGGAATCTGCGTTCTACTTGTTTCAGCGCTGCAGTTAGATTAATGAGTTGTCAGTTTATTAGGAACACCAGGCTCAAACTAAAGTCAGTCCAGCAGTGAATCCAAGTCAGCTGTTACTGGGACTGGAGTCTGGTCCATCTGTGGAGGACGGTGGGGTCACGTTACATGATTTGAACATGACAAATGTGAATTGAGTTCAGATTATTTTATTTAATACAACAGGTAATATTGGTCACCACTTTAACTAGAGGGGAAAAGAGCCAGTAACTACAAATACTTGTTTCTGTAAAAAGCAGCACAAACTAACAGATGAATTAATGAATGTTTGACTATAAAACTGTATCAAGAACCAACAAGAGACATGATTACAGCAAAAACTGCATTTTGAAGAAGTACAAAATGGCAGAACATGGAAGTACGATCACTGCTTTATATCCTAATGTGATCATGACCCAGTCATGGGTTTTGTCACAGAACATGAAGCAGTGTGGGATCATTGCTGCTGCTGGGACTGCAGTGACTCCATCTCCACCTCCATGGGCTCCTCCCTCTGTGGCTGTGTGGATGGGGCGAGTTCTGGTTTGGCAGGAGAACCTGGTGTGTGACTGAGCTCAGGAGCCATGCGAGGATAGAAGGGCCCCACCAGCCAGTTGAGCGGCGTGTTGTTCACCAGGTAGTCCATGACGTTGTCAAGGGAGTCCTTCATCTTGCCCAGCTGGACTCTGCTGCTGGTCAGCACGTTGTCCGACAGGTCTCCCAGCACCTTGGCCTTGCTGAAGTTAGTGTAGACCTGTGTGGCAGAGCGGCTGAGGGACAGCGCCTCCTGCTGGATGTTGCTGGGAAGGCCCTGCAGGCTGGAGACCAGGACCAGGCAGGTGGTCTGAAGCTGCTGGGTCAGGGTCCGTGCCAGAGTCAGCGTGCGAGACTCAATGACCTGAGTGGAGGGGTCGGACAGATTTAAATAAGCTGCGATGATGTTTATGTCCAAAACCTTTAAAACACATATTACACAAGAAACAAACTGGACTGGTGTGTTGGTGCAGCCAGTCTGTCCCACACCTCCTTACCTCTGCCTTGTGACCGTCTTCCTGGTTTGGACCATTGGACTTCCACGCCACCAAAGAGTTCAGCTTGTTGTTTAGCATCTGGTTTGTCCCGTCAATATTCTTCCTGCCATATTCAATCTGGAAAAACAAACAATTATTTATAGCTGTCCATGAGCGGTGACGGGACTTTTCCTGTTTATCACTGAGGACAAGCAGACCCACCAGGTCCACGGTGGTGTTGAGCTCAGAAATGAACTCCACGCTGCGCTGTTTGCCATCTCGGATTTTGGCCACAGCCCTGGTGTACGCCCGCTTCCTCAGCTTGGTGGAGAGGGAGCCCAGACGCACATAGTAGCTCGGCTCCTTCCTGTCAAAGCCTCTGACGGGTTTGGCCTCGAGTTCTGTCATGAGAGAGTGAAACGAGTCCCGTCAAAAATGACGACAATGCTGTAGTGTTGATGTTTTGCACGTTACAGTAGCAGGATGATTCGTGATAATAAATCCTGAGCACAGAGTACAGGACTGTTTGGGACCGTTTGGTAGAAAGGCCTGAAGTCTGTGTGTGAAGGCCACAGTCCGCTCTTAAACAACTACTCCTTTATCGATGGAGCAAAAACAGAGCCCTTATGCAAATCCACATTCTCAGAACAGCATCAGGCCTGTTTTCCTTGGAAACTGGACCAAATCCATAGTTTACAAACTCCAGCTGCCTCTAAATAACTGACCCATGATACAGCTCGTCACAGGAAAACAAGCTTAATCTCATGAGCCTCTTAGTTTGTTTCTGTATTTACTCAGACATCAGGAATAAATCTGTTTTTTTTTTTAAACATGTTTATAAAGATGTGATATACACAGTTTGTGGCAGCTGCAGGATTTTCTAGATTTTCTATTAACTTCAGATTTCTTTACAAATCAGCTCCAGTTTGTCTGGTTGGGACTAAACTGGGAGCAGACCCGTGTTATTTCTGACGTCTCTCACCCAGCTCATCCTCCGTCAGAGGCAGGTACTGCTCCACCAGGCTCTCAGACGTGCTGAGGGCCGTGTCCACGCCGCTGCTGACCAGCCGGCCCACTCGGCTCTCCAGCACCGTGCTGACGCTCCCGCTCACCACAGCCCTGGTCTTCTCCACCCCGCCCTGCACCGCACCCCTGGTTTTTTCCACCACGCTGGTCAGAGTGTCCGACACCGTGCCCGTCACGGCATCTCTGGCCGAGTTTACCACATCCTTGGCACTGGACACGATCTGGGTGGTGTGGAAACATGGGTAAATACATTTCGATGTCCTCACTGATTGCAACAAGGCCCGAGTGAGCCAGTGAGGAGACGGGCGTTGAGAAAGACGGGACAGGGGTCAAGGCTGAGCCCTCAGGAAGTAGCCAACATAAACTGTGAGCTGGGACATTGTGCAACTCGGCTTGTCCATGGCTTCAGTGCTTACCTGCTGAGGAGGGTGGTGAAGAATTGGCAAAGTTCTCTCAATCCTGTCCAAACCCTTACAGGCCAGGTCGTTGGCCACAGCAACTGGAGACAAGACAAGACGACCAGAAGTGACTAGGCGGGTTATGACGTAACAACAACTGGGTGAGAGATCATGATGATTAAGAGGCAGACCTGAGCTTCCTGTTTCACGCTGACTCAGCTGGTCAGTACTGCACTAGAAACTACCTACACATGGACTGAGAGCACAGATGGGATCTTACTCTGGGGCTCCAGCTTGTCCATGATGGGTGAGGCGGTGGTGAGGGCCACGGAGGTGATGGTGCGGACCCCTTGCTCCGCAGCCTCACACACGGTCTTGATGTAAGGGTGGGTGTCCTTGGTGTTGAGGTACATGCTGGACACCAGGCCGTAGGTGGAGCTGACCAGGGGAAGGCTGGTCACCCTCTCCACCACACTCTGAGAACAAACAGCAGAGTTTAAGCTCAAAACTCATTTCATTATTAATATTAGGACGTTTCCTTTTAGTATTTCACCGATAAGCGAAGTGTTTCTGCCTGTTGGACAAAGGAAGTGTAAAGAAATGTAACTCGATGTGTGTCGGAGACTTTGTAACAAACTCACCTGGTTTGGAATAACTTCCGCTGCTGCCATTGCTGCGAAAACCTAAAGAGGAAAAAGACCAAAAAAGACCAAAAAAGACCAAAACCAAACAGGACTAAAAGTTCCTAATAAAGACTCTTCCTCACTTCTCGTCGAGCTGATTGAAGCGTTAGAGACGACTGCGGCTTTATTTATATTCTGCAATTATCGCGAGATTTGGCGACAAGTGTTTCTAGGGCAAAGGTAAAAGGAGGAAAAGTTTAGTTGGGGAATTCCTGTGAAATCACATGAGCAAACCATGACACGTTAAACATTTCATAAGCCAGTGACTTCATTCTGCTCATGAGATGATTTGCCCTCATGTCTACGGGCTGTCTGGTCAAACATAAGACGACACTGATCGATCGATCGATTGATTGGATTTATTCGAACTTATAAAGAAAAGTGTGAACAATGTTCACAGAGAAAAAGACTAAATACATATATAGACATATATACAGTCTATAAATAATATACATATGGTCATAAATACTAAATCCATAAGAAGAAATATATACAGTACATAAATACATAATTCTATGTGTACATAAATACAAAATACATAGATATATGTACAGTATATAAAGAATATACATGTGTACATAAATATGGATATATATCTCTGCATAGTACACATAACAAGGACTCATATACATATATACTATTTGCTCAAAGGGAGTAGGAGGAAGTAAAACTTATTTACTCCCACCCCCAGTTCATTCCCTTTTATTAGCTGATGTGTTTGCAGCCATGACAGTTGTATGACATCATAGCCATTACATTAGGTCCCTCTCAATAATCACAATGATCTAATATAATAAACCTCCTTCATTAACATTTTCATATGTCATGGTATTTATGATAATCTCCTATTATAATTTTATATCCCATATCCCAACATAAACCCAGTAGAATCTGTACTGGAGGAAGTAAAACACAATATTAGTGAGGACCCTCATTTCCTCCCAAACCATTATAACGCAGGCGACAGAATCCACATTGCACCTGTCTCATTCCTGCTTTAGTCGCTTGATGTCTGTGTTAGAGAGCAGGTGCAGCACCAGTGGTTTTAATCCGGGGACTAACCGACACCTCAGCAGGCTCTAAATGTGCTGCTCACTGACATTATCCACCCAGAGCACACATTTATCATCCGCTTTCAAAACAGAAGAGTTGAACCACACATGTGCTCTCTGCAGGAGTACGAACACAGCTTGTGTGAGTTACACAGCAGGTGTTTTTGGCTTTATATATACAGTATATATCAGTGTCGGCTGTAAAGATCAACACACTGTGTAGTGGATATGACACTTTGAAGCTTTCAATGGCAAAATGAAGAAAATAGCCTCAAGGATCTTGTATGAAGCTAAATACACTCATACAGGAAGCGTTTTGACTTTTCACACGTATGTTTTTGACTCCAGACTATTTCCTGGACGTCAGCGTAGAAGCATTTTTTAAAACTAACGTACGAAACCAGACCAGAGTACCAGCTCTCCCATAATACATTTCTGATGACTCCATTTAATGACCTCATTATACGTCAGTGGTGAACCCACAGGTGGACTGGTTTTTGCGTTTGCCTCGTCTGAGCCAGACGTGTGGTCCCGGTTCTAATTTCAAAGCTCCTCGTTATTTCTCTGTGCTCATTTCGTATGTGTTATTAAAGAGGTCAATTAAGTGTTGATGCAGTATTTCTGGATGCACATTTGGAGACCACATGAGGAAACTGGTTTACCTCACATTCTCCAGTTGGCCAACACATCAGGGCCCGTGGTTCCTCATTTATCAGCCCTTGTGTAACATGAATAGACCCCATATGAAAATGTTGGCTGCAGTAAACCACAGTCTCATTTAACATAGATTTTAAGATCTGATTTATTGACAGTGACGGTACACTGTAATATACAGTATGTGGGTCTATGTGCACATACACAGATACCACGTTGTAATGGACGTTGATCTGATCATGTTTTATTGTCCACGTCACTCCTCTTTAATTGCCTCAGTCAGCCGTTATGGGATTTGGTCGCAATCAAAGTGCAACATAGGTCAGGAGTTATGATCATCAGGAGGATGTGATGAAATCAACGATGTTTCTCAGAGGTACAATGTGTGGTTCACAGTATTTCTGTGATTCTGTCCCTTCTAAAGTGAATGTGCTTAAAGGACTAATCCACAACAAGACACCTGTATAAAAAAACCTGGCAACATTATTTACGTGAGGGACCACATAAGATCTAGCATTATATTTGTACCCAGCCCTTAAATCATTGTGTTTATGAACACAAATTCTGAGGAGCAGACTATTTAAAGACACTTTACACATAATGAAGCTTTTGCTGTTCAGCTCTAAGATCTATTGACAGAAACCCAACCTTTTGAAATGCTTCACTTATGGATTTGTACATGGAATAAATAATAGGTTTTGTGCATCATCTGCACATTGTCCTTGATAAATTAAACTGAACTGCTGCAGTTTAGTTGTGTAGGATGAAAGTTCAGCCACAAACTAACACAGAAACTGATGTCACAGTAAACCTGTTAGTGTTGGAAATCATTATGATAAGAATATATCGACCACGTGTGTTAACAAATGTAACTAATAATAAATCAATGCAGCATATGGAAAAAATAATATCCATGTTGTGACAGCATCATTTTTACCTTATGGCTAAATCAGTCCTGTTGCAGGTATTTCACATGCACTAGTATTTACAAACCTTGTCCACTAGATGGCACCAAAGTAGAAAATGTTCTTACTCATCTTCAGTATGTCTGCCTCCTCTTGTAACAAGTGTTAGTTTGCAGATGAGGAAGAGTAGCTCCTTCCTTTTTCTAAAAACATATACATATATTTCTAGTAGGGTTGTTTCTAGTGATGGCAGGTCACCGCTGTTTTGTGCTGTTTCAGGTCTGAGCCAGGTTTTGACTCTTTATTCTACAGAAAGATCAGCCATGGAAGCGCTGCCCTCCTGGTTCACGTGGGGTCTGCTGATGTCCAGGTGGCAGCGGGGGTGTGGAGTCTGGCAGGACTGCACAGGAGATCCTCTATTGTGCCCTCTCAGACAGGTAAGGCTGCGGGCAGCTTGCCAAGGCTCCCGGCTGGGTAACGGATACCTGTGGGCTACTGGGAAAGTGTCACACCTCCGGATCACACACAGTCAGAGGCACTGAAGAAAGAAGCGAGAGTGGCAGTGCTTTCATGCTCTTTGGATCATGAAGACAAGAGGCAGAGACGTAGCTTTAGAGCAGGAGAGAAAGGACACCACATGTCTCTGGTGCAGCGGTTTGCTTTGGTTAACTCTACACTGCAGGTGCTGTCAGACGGTGACAACCACTAGTCCGCAGCAGGAATCCTTCAACAGGGCCCTGCAGCAGATGATAGAAATGAATCTATTTCCAGGATTTTTCAAACGATGTCTTGTGCTCTCGACTGTTCTGAAAGCAACACACTCAGCAAAAACCAATGAAAGCAACACACTCAGCAAAAACCAAAAAATGATTTCAAAAGCTTGTTCCCAAACCTCTGCAGGCGAGATGGTGATTGCAAAGTTAGTAATGTAGTTATGAGAGGGGGAGCCAAAACGTTTCCCTTAAGGTAGTTTCTGGTTTTTTTTTTTTTAGCTGCCAGACAGATAGTTGCAAAATGTTCAGTTTGTGTGTTGTCAACAGTTTGATGTGATACAGTGGGATGACAAAGGAAAAAGGTTATTCTCAGAAATCCTTTTTGCAAATCTGCAAATCGATTCATGCCACTGATGAATTTGCAGACATTATAGTCACGACTGCAGCTGTTTGCTGCAAAAACCACTTTACTATTATATACTACAGTAACAACCTGGACACGAATGGAACATCATCAATAAACGTCTGAACTAACTGCATTTTGCTTTGAGTGAATTTACACTAAACTTGCAACACTGAGACCAAAATAGCTGCGTCAGGTTTTTGAGTGCAGCTGCTAAATTTGGCTCCTTTATTGTTCCCAGCCTGGCCCCAGCCCTGGAGCCGGAGAGGTCGTGCATGCAGAATTACATCTTAACAAGATAATGGCTGCCCTCTGGAAATAACCATTACTTCAGCCTTTAATAAAGAACGGATCGACACAGACAATCGGGGTTTCGCAGGCTAGTAACCGCAGATTTATTGCAACAATACAGACAAGGGTCTAGTGAAGCAGGGCTCTGTGCACCTGTCAGATGTAATCCTCACTTAATGACTCAGGCTCATTAGTTAAAACATCCAAGTTAACGTTTCCCACTGGGAGGATGGAGTCAGACAACAGTCAACAACTGTACAGGGTTAAAAGTGTGAGAGACTGTTTTTACTTCCAATACAAGATCCTTCATATTCCCGCAGCACTCCCCCTCGACCCCACTTCCACCCTGATGATGATTTTCTTTAATGGTTTTCTCAGGAAGAAAGAAAAAAGCTGCATTGTTGAACAGAGCTGGTCGCTGACCTGTGAGGCAGCAGGTGACCGGGTCAGATCAGGGGTGAAAGCTCTCCTCTCGTGCGGCTCCGGCACCGACCCACATGACCCCGCCGTGTTTCGACAACATCCCCTCACAGGTCATTTTCACAGAGCCGTGCTGGATTAGCAGTGAGGCTGTTTGTGCTGGCAAACACGCAGCGTTTCGCAGCTATATTTTCTGGGAGCTGTTGCTGACAAGCAGACCGAGGCCCAGTAATTATGATATAATTAAAAATGATCTAAAACCAAATGTCTGAGCTTCGCCGTACGAGCCAGTGTTTACAGAAAACAGCTGCTTAAATAGACACTTAGAGGGAATTAGAATAACAGTGTGTGAGTGTGTCTCTGTCTGTGTGCGTACAGGCGTGGGTTGGCCATTTGGGCACCTACACAGACAACCTCTTTGTTTTGGAGGTTTTTTGCTGAAGTCTTTGGAGGCCGACAGGAGCCAAGAACAATGTGGGAAATGGACCCTTGCTTCATTTCTGCTTTCTCTCCTTTGCAGCAGTCTGTCAGACGGACATCCAGCTGGACTCCGACACAGTACCTGAGGCATGCAGAGACTTAGAGAAACCAGAGGAGCATGAGAGACATGGTAACGAGAACCGAGCGGCAGCTGACAGCCGGGCCAAGGGTCTGTCATTTCCCTCTTCTCCTCTGTCTTTCTCTTTCATTCGCTCGCACACACACACACACACACACACACACACACACACACACACACACACACACGCACATATCGTCCAGACGAGACCTCTGCTCAGGTGGTCTGTGCAGGTAGCCAGTGGTGTACAAGTCTGAAGCAACCACACTGGCAGGAGCAGAAATGAACCCTGAGCCAGCACTCACCAGGTCCATTCAGGAATTAGATTTTTATTTTCCAGAAAACAAAGCACCAGTCGTATGAATCGTGATGTTAAGCACATGTACTGGCATCCCACACACACACACACACACACCTTACAGGACACCTGACAAGTTACAGCGTAGTGGCTGAGATGTACTGGAAAAATCAGAATCTGACCTGTGTTATTTTAGACACATATTAATAAACTCCTTATGGATGGAAAATAAACACTTAATGGAGAAAATAATGATGTTGCCTGCAAGACTGAACGCTTTAAAGACTGAAAGCTTTAAAGACTGAAAGCTTTAAAGACTGAAATCTTTAAAGACTGAAATCTTTAAAGACTGAAATCTTTAAAGACTTAAAGCTTTAAAGACTGAAAGCTTTAAAGACTGAACGCTTTAAAGACTGAAATCTTTAAAGACTGAAAGCTTTAAAGACTGAAATCTTTAAAGACTGAAATCTTTAAAGACTGAAAGCTTTAAAGACTGAAAGCTTTAAAGACTGAACGCTTTAAAGACTGAAATCTTTAAAGACTGAAAGCTTTAAAGACTGAAATCTTTAAAGACTGAAAGCTTTAAAGACTGAAAGCTTTAAAGACTGAAATCTTTAAAGACTTAAAGCTTTAAAGACTGAACGCTTTAAAGACTGAAATCTTTAAAGACTGAAAGCTTTAAAGACTGAAATCTTTAAAGACTGAAAGCTTTAAAGACTGAAAGCTTTAAAGACCGAAAGCTTTAGAGCATTAAGTTTTCTTAATAAATTCTGCTCTGATGTGTTTGAGACAAAAGGCAGAGGTGAAAGAGAAGGGGAAGAACATGCTGGGGCACTGATTTGCCCAAAGCTCGCAGATGAAACCGATCCCGGGGGATGTTTAGTCCTCAGCGCCCTAAATTTCATTGCTCAGCTCTTCTGCCAGGAAGCACCCTCCAGCAGATTGACTGAAACAATAGACACCTTCATCTGCAACATAACAGTGTCCTTTCTGCTGTGGCCTCTTTTTACTCGCTGTGGTTTCCACAGAATTTACATCAGATGCCGTGTCTCAGGTTCTAACTGTGACGTTCGATGACAGGAAATCCTGGATTTGTGTAGTGTGATACTTTAATGTTATTGCACTGAACTTGAGTCCGACTCATTCACGCCTTATGAATATTCATCCAGCAGAATATTTGGTTTTAGCTGCATGCTAGGATTTGTAGGTAATTAGATACTTCCCTGCAGAAAAAGAGAAAAGATTATACCCTTGTGTCTTCAGACAAGCTGACTGATCACTGGCAACAGACTGAGAAGTGTTGTGCCCACTGTCTACATATTTGTCTTGTGGTTTGTGGCACGATGCCCTCAGACGACGCGTACTGGATATGACGTGTGTGATGGAGCACGATGCCTGCGGCTGAAACAGATCGGCAGGTTGCTGCACCCGGAGCAGGCCTGGCGTTCCCCGGACAGAGATGGCAGGAGCTTTTCCTCCCCTCGGACGCGTGAACACACACATATACAGATGGTGTGCCAAATTCCACAGAGCAGTAAAGACGATCAGGCACAGATGGGACAGGCGACCATGTGGTGGTAAACTGCAGGCTGAGGGGCTGGAGGCCACAACAACACTCAGAGAAGTTTGTGCTCTTCACGTCAGAAGAATAATTTGACACTCGAGGAAACGTTGCTGAGTGATAGCACTAAATATGAAGCTACAGCAAATAGCTAGAAATGTTTCAGTCTTTAATGCAAAAACAAGCCTGCTGGAGTCCTGTGAAGGGCCTCTTCTCCAGCTGGTATCTGGCAAATTCCTGCCCTCTCTTTGAACACATGTGACAAGCAGCGCTTTGACTCTCAGGCCAAATATCCCTGATCAAACAGCTCTGCCTGGTGTCGGCTGGAAGGACACAACCGGGTTACTCATGTGGCGGGAAGTGACCTGCTCCCAGTGTGTTTGTCCAGGGAGCCAACACATGTACTGCACATACTGAGGCCCTGTGAAGTCATACTTGTATGTTTGTGTGTTCACGCAGATAAACTGCAGAGTAACTGAGCATCAGTGCATTCAAACAAAAGCTCTCAGCTGAAAGACTGTCATTAGCTGCCGCCTCAGCCCCGTGTTTGTCTCCCCACACTGAAAAGTCCCTGGAAGATCTGTTGCACAAACAACTGGCAGACGCTGTGTGAGCTCATAGACTCCCTAAAAATACATCGGTGCCGGGGGCAGTGGTTTTGCAACTGTGCTGATGGGAGCTCTGAGTGAGCGGTCGCACCGAACACGTCACCGTCGCTTCATTTATTTAACAGGAAACATTAAAAGCAGCAATCGTGTTACAATTAATTGGGCAGTTAAAAACAGTTTTTCAGCAGGTTCCTGTTCTGCAAAGAGTCACGAACACAAACGAAGCGTTTTCTTCTGCTTGCACTGGCTTCGTGGATGCCTGTGGTGCTGTCAGGGTGCAGGGGCTTCCTGGTAAGGGCTTTGAATTTCATGGAGCTGGGGAGGATGATAATTCAACCCAGAGGTGAAAAGGAAACGATTCCAACCCCCACCTCAGTGTTAAGGTAAAGATTTTTTTTTACATAAACATTTACATTCCTGTGTTCAGTGTGTTAATAGAGATTAAGCTGAAATGGGGCCTGCATGTCAGGCAGTAATTCAGGTAGCTCATACCATTCATACCTGTACTATTGTGTGGCTCTCAAAGGGCATCTCTCTCTCAGCAGCTCCCTTTGAGCCTGGCTGAGGACAGATGACATTTTCTAAGAGCATTGTTATTACTGTGGCCCTGGACGGCTTCAAAAGCAACAAGCACATCCTAACTTTCCCCACCACCACAGGCCAGGCTTCACAGAGCCCACTGTGTCTTAGTTTAATGAAGACATGGGATCAAAAGGAAGAGGAGTTGCCAACTCCATGCATCAGTTATAATACAGGATTCCTGACTTCACTCAAAAAAGTTGTGGTCTTTATTAAATCTGTAAAAAAAAAAAATATATATATATATGTGTATATAGTTTCTTTCTAAACACGATAGAATCAAATAACCACAAAATAGATTTTCTGTTACATTTGTGAGCACAGTTCATTTACTGTACTCAGAAATTAAAAACATTTCAGGTCAGACCAGCATTTGACCCTAATTTGGAGCATTTGTGAGCTGAGGGAGGCGTTCATGTCCTAGGATACAAGGCAGACCTTCATTAAACTCTACGAAAAACAGCCGAAACAGAAGAACTGCTATTTTTACTGGAGCCGAAAAAGGAGTGACATGGGTCTCATCAAGGTAAATCAGAAACAACAGCAGATTTCAATCATATGCCAGCGAAGGCAAAGACTTTGAGTGTTTCTTTCCATCCTCTTGCTCTCGGCTCATAAGCCGTCAGAGCTTGATTTAGATAAAACTCTTCTTGACCTTAAATGGCGCATGGCTGGCAGTGCCGAGCGCCTCACTTGAAAGGCGGATGCGTTTCATGCTTGTGACCAAATCAGTGAAAAAATGAGTGAAGTGCCGAGTTGGTGTATTTTCTGGCCTGGAGCTGGATGAGCAGATTGACAGCACTCTTGTTGTGTTTAGCATGAAGATCAGAAGTGAGGTCAAACCAGCTGTGGCCAAAGGTAACACGTTCATTAGTTTTAGAGATGCTGGGAGTCAGATTTAGTGATTTTTCTCCCTGTGTCCAGTTCTTTTGCTGCATATTTACTACATAAACATCAGTGTGTTATCCATCTAATGCTCGACAAGAAAGTTAATAAACGCTTTTCTGAAAATGTCAAACTATTCCTTTAAAGTTTCCATTCTGCGTGTAGGGGTTTAGTAGCTGTGGGTGCCCTGTGGTTGGTTTTTCTGACAGCTCAAGACCTAACAAGGTTTGTGAAACTGAATCTGTAGCTGAGATTTTTAGACCAAACTAAAAACCAGCAAAAAGGTTTCCAGGGTTTAGCTTTTTTTAAAGTCGCCACACGAAGCACATAAAGCTCTGTTGTATAATGCCATACAAAGGTCATGGGTCTTAAGGTCTTTTGCTACTGAAAAAGTTGAAAAATATTCTTGTGTAATATCAAACAAACCTGCACTGGCTCAGTGGAACCGCATGAAAGCAGGAGCACATTTCTAAAGGACCCGAGGCTGATTTTCCACTATGTGGTCCTGAGTTGGGTACTAGTGTGTGTGTTTGGCTGTTTGGCAGTGTGCTGGTGACAGTTTGTAGAAAGCCTTTGTGGAAACCAGAGTCTTTCGGAATATAAACATGAGTCAGGCTACTGAACTGCATGGCTTGTTTACATGTGGCCTGATCAGACTGGTCTTGATGGTTTTGTAAGGTCCAGTAAAAACATACAGTTGCGTCTGTGCAGCAGCAGCAGCAGCAGCAGCAGTGGAGCAGTGACAGTATCTGTGCTGACTGTTCTCTGGCTAAATCACTGCAGCCTTTTATTCCATTATCCTGCACATGAAACCAGAAGAGCACCAAGCATCCCCGTGCACGCTCCAGTCCGCATGCGTGTGCACAGTGCAGCCCATCAGCGCTGAACCGCCCGGGACTGTGTTTCTTTAAGAATGCAAGGTGGGTGAGCCCCTTTTCCTGACGCACGGCTGGTATGCAAACATAAATTTAGTAGCAACGTGTTTGCTGGGAGCAAGTGTCATGTCGTCTCCACCACTTCTCGGCTGACTTGTGCGTTTTTGTTTTGTTTTGTTTTTCTGCGTGTGAAGCGGAGCCGGAGCCGGAGCGCGGAGCGGACAGCGGAGCGGACCTTTCTCCCGGAGCGACCGGACAGTCCGGGCCAGGCGGCCACTCACACTTGCGTCCGTGCAGTTTGAAAACACTGAGTTGATCCGGCTTGGAGATGACAGGGGCCTGCTGGGGGACCACTGCGCTGGTTCTTCTCGCAGTTTGTGCGGAGGTGAGCTGCTTCCAATTCATCCAACTTTTCCAGTCACTTCATGTTTGAGAGGGAGGCGCGTCACTTTGACACAGATGGGAAAGTGAAGTTTACGCACCATGAAGCTGCTGTTATTTTATCTTTGGACCTTTGCTGTTTAGACTTTTCACTTTATATTAAGTGGTTACCCAAAGGTGCACAGTTGTTTTTATTAGAAGTGGTTTGTTTTATCCATCTCTAGTTTATTGCAGGGCTGCTCTAATACCACAGATTAATCCAGGTCCCATACACGGTGATGATGTGCGCATGAGCTTGGCACCTAACTGAGAAACTCTCGGAAAAAACCCCTGACATTAAGTTGTCAGATGAATGTTTGGTTCATTTTGATTGTGCGTAATGAACGCGTACTGAATCCCACGTTCAGCTGTGCTCATGCTGCACTGATACTGGAGCAGGTCCAAGCTGCTGTGCATGAGAGGAGGAGTGATTTCTGGGAATAATCAGCAGTTTGAATTGAATCTGCGGGAAAATGTGCCATGAATTTTGCTGTGTGTTTAAATGTTTAAATGTCATCTTGGATTTAATAGGGTTATCATTTGATTGGTGCAGCTCGTCAGCCCTGCATTAAACTCAGCCTCCACAGGAATACTTCTGTTTTCTTCCACATGCACTGTCAAAGTTGTGTAAAAGCTGACACATGATGGCACAGCAAGATCTGAGGTTTAAAGTGGGACACAAAGCAGTTGTTTGGCCTGCAGGCAGATTTCAGGGCAGGACGCCGCTGTCAGCACGTGGAAATGACCACGACAGGTGCTAATAGCACTTCAAGGTGATTTAGGCTTTAGACACCCTGGCAGCCGAGCACGTCCACACTGTAATCAGTGAGTGTCAGCGACAGAGAGGTGCTCGAGGCTTTGCAGCTCTTTCCTGGCCACTGTCCAGTTTGTGGTTAACTGTGTTCACTATCAGGAAGAAACTCGTAAAATGCTTATTATTTGTTTTTCAGTGGGTGCAAACATCAGTGTTGGACTGCTGAGGGTTTGACCTAGGACCTTTGAGTAAATTGCCATAGTTTTCACTGAGTTCTGGGTTATAACAAGCAGAGGTTGTTGGTTTGTTTTGTGTCACATTGCAACACTGAGCTTTTAGCTCAAGTGGTGAAGTGATTGCCTGAGCATGACAAGTTTTCCCATCTGTGCAATGGGTGGCTGCGCAGCCTGAGTCAGCAGTGGACGTTTATCTGTTCACACACATCACAACGACCCAGTGCATCAGCTTCACAGAGCAGGGATCAACAAGTGCTGCCTCCCGGGGTCTCTGCTATGCACTGGCCTTTTCTTTTCATCCTCTGCCTCACAGTTTAACGACAGAATGAGCCTCTATATTTGTGTGCATGGCTGCTGGAAGTTTTGTGATTTACGTGTGTGGGCCAAATGGCCTGTGGCTCTGACTCAAAATGGAATAGACCTTTCTTTGTGGGTGACATAATGACATACCTCGAGCGATTTTTAGAACGTCTTGCTGCTCCCACTTCGTTCCCCTGATTTGTGCAGTAAAGTGGAACCGTCCAGAAAGAGAAGTTTCCCCTTTGCTCAAAGGTAGTTGTGTGTGCAGGAGGAGCCCCAGCATCTTTGTGCCTCTGAGTTTTTTGTTTTGTTGTGTAATAGTTGATCATTTAAACATATAAACTTTGTATTTTCTAATTTATCAGGTTTGACTTTCCATTAGAAATGCACTGATCTGACAGGGGGAAGATCTCCCAGTCTGACCTTTTGACCAGTCCTAGTTTTGCAAAGTTTCAAAACGACCTGAAAAAGAGCAGAAAGTAGATTTCTGGATTAAATGACTTTCCCTTTTCAACATTGGATGGATATAAATCAGCTGCCAGATGTTATCTCAGTGTCCAGGTGCCACGCTCACTTCACTACATGCATTTCTTCTCCTTCGCTGCTGTTCAAAAGAAAATATACCACAAAAGCAACAGATTGTGATGTTTATTCGAGGAAATGGTCCCTCTCAGTCCTAATGCAGTGAGCATTAACACAGGAGTGCATTGAAGTCCTCAGGGTGGGGAAGCTTTTGGGTCTAATGGCAGGATTAAGTGGGGTCACGGCGTCCAAATGGTCCCAAGTGAACGTCTGTCAACAACAACATCGCTTGTTCTCTGAAACGCGCTGCTCGGCCCGACCGCTTGATCACAAAGACCACAAACTATCCAATTAGCTTCCATGAGTGGCTTTGTTGTGGATACAAGTGGAAAGGGAAGTGAATTAATTTTGAGAGGGATCGGTCCCACTCGAGGAGTAAAGGAAAAGGCTTCAGAGAACATCTGGCCAGTGATGGATGGATGGAGCAAGTTTTTGGAGTGTGTTAACAAGACAGACTGTTTTCAGTTACGCTGCAAAAGCCTTCATACTCATCTCATTGTTCCCATCTGGGCTTAATCTGTGGAGTGAGACCAAGTGTGTGTGTGTGTGTGTGTGTGTGTGTTTGCATAGTTCAAGCCCAAAACTCACTGGTAGCCTACTTACGTATGCACAAATTGCCAAGGTGCCCAAATGCTCCCCTTCCCACGCAGTCCCCCGAGCGTTCCTGGTAAAGGAGCCATGTTTCCTGTGTTACCTATTCAGGTGAGCTGGGATTCATCTCTTCTGACTCTGGCAGTCCTGGGAGCAGGCAATTATCGCTTTCAAGTCCGGCCAAAGGGAAGCCACTTCACACCGTTCTCACTGGGCCAACGAAGAAAAAGTCCTGCAGAACAGAACAAGAGATGGCAGCTTCTATTGGATGTTGAATCCCAAAGAAAGTTCAGTTTCAGTATTTTCAATAAGCCAATAGCTCGGCTTGGATCTTGCACTCATCTCCAATTTGTACTTTTCCTTTCCCTCATTGCAAATCCTGGCACTGTCAGCTCATTTAGTTCAGAGAGGCCATTGTAGGAATAAAAATCCTCAAGCAGAGATTTCACAAATGACACGACCTGGGAGAAAATATCCAAGTAGGCCCACAGCTGTGGGGATGAGCTTGTCTCTGGTATTGTAATTTGTAAAAGGATGTTTTCCCAGTGGTCGCTCACACTTGTTCCTACTCAAAAGGCAGATCAGCAAAACTCAGCAGAGTGCTTCTGACTCTAGAGCCTGATTTTTAGTTAAAGAGACCGTTTGACATGTTCGGAAATATGCCTGTTTGCTTTCTTACCATAAAGTGGCCCCACTTTCATGTCTGCAATCTATGGCCGCTGTAGGGCCACGGTTAGCTTAGCTTAGCATAGGGGGAAACAACTAGCCCTGCTCTGTGCAGGCGTGACCATGTCTGAAACTCAGAAATAAACCACTCAGACCTGTTCAGTGTCAGCTCCATATTTAACACACAGGTCTAACTTTAAGGGAGTGTTATCAATCTTCTCCTGTCACTGCTGCCAAAAAAGTCAATCCGTGTATTATCCCGTAACGTCAGGAGATGATGAACAAACCAGGCATTGTGAAAATTGAAAAGTTGTGGAACAGAGAATATGGTTTTTGTTGTTTGCCTTTCAAATCTTGTGAAACTCGACGTGTTCCTCAATCTGTTGTTGCTGAGCTCCGATAATGTGCTGTGCCAGTGTGAAAGAGGGCATGTGTTTCAAGCAAAGCCCCCTCTGATCTGCACACTGCTGTCATGCATTGATACAGAGCAGCCAGTAGATGGCAACATTACAGCAGAAGGGCCTTGCATTGTGCAGCTGAGCTAAGGTGGCCCCTGTGGCTCCCACGCCCATCGCAGATCGTCAGCTCTATTGTGATTTTGCAGGTGGCTGCCCTCTGCCCCCCCCCCTGCTTCCTCTGGAACACTTTGTGAACATAATTGTTCCTTCGTCATGAGGTTTATTTGTTATTGCCGAGCCTCTGGCATCCTGTTCCTCTGATGAAACATCTTGGGCTCCATCTGCAGCGAGCCCATGTCCCCTCCATCGCTGGGACCGAACCCGAACGTTATGGTGTTATCCAGCTCAAGCTCCTTTTGCAGCAGCCAGTGCTCTCTGTGCATCATCTGGCCTGCACATTTTTCACACACTGCTGATCTCAAAAACCGCAGAGCCTTGCAGTCGAGCGCCTCTGTCTTGGCTGAAGCACACGCGTCTAGTTCTGCCTGTTCTGCCCCGGCTTTGACCTCAGATCTGTCCCAGGGTGGGATTGCAGCAGGAGTGCCGGGGAGTGGTGCTAACGAGAGGGGGGAGAGGCAGCGCTCGGGTCCCTCTCGTGACAGCTAATTAGAGGGGAGGGCAGGTAGGAGGTGAGTGTCTGAGTGGACGCTGCACGGGGAAGGAAAGAGGAAAGGAAGAAGCGAGAGGGCAGCACATTTAAGGCAAAAAGGTCAAGACAAGATAAACAACCATCTAACACAATGATACTTGAATCCTTCAGTGGTGGAGCGAAGGTAGAGAACAGTTCTTTGAGGAAAATGATCTACTAATATGAAATAAATGGACTCACTGGCCAAAGAGAAGACTCTCACCAGATGTAGCAGGGGAAGAAATAAAAGTGAATAACGTCTTTGTCAGTTAAATAACAGTGAAATATAACAAAAGCATCAGATGGAGAACAAGGATGGAAGATGAACGATGGAGAGGAAGAGCGGAATATTTATGGAGTGATAGTGATGTGGATTTAGGTGAGAGCAGGAGAAGAAAAGGACACACGCAGACACATTGTTGTCTGCTGAAGAAAGAGCAGAATTGATGGAGTGGGAAGGGAAGAGCTGCATGAAACATGCACGAAGAGCAAAAGGCCAAGCAGCAGAACAAACACACCAGCACAAAGTTGGAAAATAAAACCTGAAACATTCAACTGTAGGAGAAAATGGAGATGCAGTGGTTCCAGGTTGACTGACTGGTTGTCAGGCATGAAAAACAAACAGAGCACCAGTTGTCTTTCTCGCTGACCTCACTCCTTTTGGGAAGGGACGAGGAGGCTGCGTGTGAGTGTGAGAAAAGTTATGTGTTATGGGGAAAACAAAGCATGGCCAGTTAAATCCACTGGAAACATGATTGACTGAGGGTCTGCAGTGCTGGTGTCTGACAGGGTCTCCATGGCTGACTGCGGGGAATGTTTGTGAGGCTAATGATGCTTCCTGGGGTTTTCACATCTGCTTCCCCCTGTGGCCACATGTGCTTTGAGTAAACGCTGCGACGCCATGACTAAACACCGGAGACCCCGTTACAAATGATGTGTTATTAGGATTACTATGCATACACCACAGCAGCAGCTTGATGAGCATGCAAACTATTTTTAAAATATTTTTCAGCAATCTTTCTATTATTCAACAGATCCTTTTCCCACATGTTCAAATATTGACTCAAACATTACATGGGTTGGGAACCAACATCAACCAGAGCAGAAATCATAACTTTAAACAAATGGTTTGACATTTCGGGAAATACAGAACTGCCATGTGCCACAGCCTGCAGTCAGTTATGTTAGCTGAGCATAAAGAATAGCAGCCGCACGACCGTGACAAGAGTCCGGGATAATAATGGCCTGTTCAGAAACAGCTGTTTCCCAGCTTTATGCTGAGCTGAGACAGAAGAAACAGTGGTATCAATCAACCCAATCAAAATCAATCAAAATCAACCCTTTACCCATTAAATCAGTCTGTTCATTATTATTATTGTTGGATTTCATTTAATTATGTCTTAAAAGCTGATAACATGACCTTTATCTAAGAGGGAGAAAGAAACTGTTGGTGAATAATTATAATGGACTACAAAGTACAGTGTTATATATGTACATGTACATATATATATATATATATATATATATATATATGTGTGTGTGTGTGTGTGTGTGTGTTAATGTGTTAGTGTGTGTTTGATGTCCTGTGGTGTCCTCCACTAAGAGGCCTGTAAGGAAGCCCCTGCTTGCCAAACGTGTGTAAAGTATATCTTAAGTGTGTTTATGTCTTTGTATGCGTTAGGGGTTGATGTAGCAGCTGGGAGGTCATGGGAAATGAAGTCAGCTTTACATTACAGTAAACTGAAAAAAAAAAATAAAAAAGTTATTTCTGTTGTGACTCTAGAGGCAGGTCTGAACAAACAGTAATCATGAACATGAACTTTAAGTAACCTTTATTTAAATTTTGATGTTTTCCAAAGGCCTGTACGGTCTTGTTGTGCACTGACTGACGTTTGACCCCTGACGATAATCACCCCTGTGAGAAAAATGCACCCGCAGGTCACTTGGCTTCAGTCATCGACTCTCTGACGGCCTCTTTCTCACCGTGGCGTTACATTTGAAGTGCCACTGAGGAATTCTGTCCCAGCATACCTCTGCGCAGTGACATCATGCGAAGTGGCATCTCGAATCTGATCCGTGCACCAAAAAATCCAACCTCACATGCACCCGGCTTGTCTGAATCTGTCGTCCTCAGGACGGGCACCTCCAGAAGTATTTGCCTACCATGATCTGGAGAAGTGTGTGTCCGTCCGTCACTTCAGCTGGATGTGATGCTTTTCTTAAATAAGGTCTCCTGCCTTTTCTGTCTGCTTTCTTCTTCTCTCATCTCAGCATGATTTGCCCCGTAGCTGGAATAGCTGAGATTGTGCTGACCAGGTGGCCTGTGAAGCCAGTGAGTCAGCTCTCTGCCAAAACTGTGCGTTCACATCACTTCAGCTCAGTGCCGAGAGACAGACGGACTGACAGATGAACTGATAGACTGTAAAGTAGCTGAGAGTGAGGTGCATGTCAGGTGAAACCTCACTCTGTCAACACGCTTCGCATCTAAATCTCGGAGCAGCCTGATGTTTGACATCTGTCATGATATGACGCACCGAAGGGCTTGATGCAATGAACAGATAAATAAAGTGACTCTTAAAGGAAGAAAAACAGCTTCTGTGGTTTTGAAACTGCATTGCTCATACTGAAACAGCATTACCCTGTGATTCTTCCTGTCAGGGGTCATCTTTAAATATCGTTGTTTTGGTGAAATCTGTGATGCTCGTCTGATAAACCTGCTGACCATTTACTGCAAACATCTGTCACTCTGAATCTCACACAGTGTTTACACCAGGTGCACATTACATCGCGTGAACATCATCCTATACCAAATCTATTTGAATAAACCTTCAGTCGACGCCATTAAAAGGCAGGGGAGGCTGCCATACCGCCTGAGGTGAATTCATCAAGACATTCAGTTTTAGTGTTCACTCGTGGTGTTTCTGAAAGAAATAAAGGAGAGGTGTGCTGGATTTAGTTTGACAGAGATAAAACAGGGATGTTTTCACTGAGGGGAAAAAATGGCAGGCTGTGTTGTGTATATTAGTACATTTACGTGATTCTTCTGAATGCAGCAGCGAGCTGGTGAAAGATGCGTGTGTGGCAGTTGCTGCTGATTGGCAGGAGGGCGCAGCAGGAATGCGGCTGGCTGCAGCGCTGTGCGGGACAGGTACAAACCGCTCTATCATCGCACGAGAGAGTAATCGTTACGGGCAAATCATTACATGATCAGAGGGAACCAAGTCTGTGCCAAATATGCACAGCCCTGGAGAATTTTTTGGAAAGGTGGATGTGAGCAGTTGTGAGGAAGTGATGGAGGAAACTATGCATCGTAAACAGAGAGAAGGAATGTGTGATGCACACAGGATGGTTTTTTGGTGGGATTAGTCTGAAAGGAGGTGGGAGGGTTACTTCGTTTTTTTTGGGACACACCCGAATCATTGATCCGATTTATATTAGAGGGATTTGAGGGGAAATCAGAAGATTTTTTTTTTTTTTGGGACTAGTGGAAAGTAATCTTTCGTTATGAGGATTTTAAATCTTACATTTTCATTTAACCCTTTTAAGATGCTCTGGGTCACACCAAACAAAAACAATCTCAGCTCTTCATGGCACGATCCTCCACAATAAAAGCCCTGCTGTATTTTTCCAGCTCAATGCGTTTAAAGTAAAGCAGTTACAGCAAAAAGAAAATGACACATGTCCTGCTCTTATTTTCAGTCTTCACACAAATGTTAATATAAAAAAGGGACACACACATTTCCTGCTCATCTGTTAACTTTAGTAGTTAAAGCAGCAGTGATTTTTCTCCCGTATTTATCAAAATAAACTATTGCATTGTAATTTGACAACATATGTTTATGTTTGACTCCCATAGTGCTTTGCTCTCTCTTTGCTCTGCAGAGAGAAGAAAACCTCCATTATACAGTCTGGATAATGTCACTGGGAAAATGCATAAAAACGTTATTTTCCCCACAGCACACAACTTGTTCATCAGACGTCAACTTAGCAACAGTTGGTCGATGAATTGTCTGAGCACATTATAGCTCCGTTTAAATGTAACTGGCCATTAATCTTTTTACATAACGGGTTTGGAATTTATTGCATCTGCCCAAAGCTAACAAAATGCCAGTCTCTCACCTCATATTGAGTGACTCACTGTTAATATTACAATATGTGCTTGTAATTGCAATGGCTTAATCCATGCTGACAACAAATATTTTTGCAGGGGAATATTTTCCTTCAAACCAGACTCAGCTTGTTGACTGCTAAATTATACAGCAGATGTTGAATTGGCCAATGCTGTAGTAGTAGGACTCTTCTATATAATGACTTTATAAATAAAACCATGTATTGCATGCACCTGAAGCTACTGGTTGCATACTGGCTGTTAGGTGACTGGAGCTAGTGCTGCGTGTCAGGTATGAGTTGCATGTAGGTTCATTTTCAACACAATCTGCTGACACTGTCTCACTCTGGTACATGAACAGGCTTGATGTGTGGCCTTGCGTGGCCACTGGCTGACTCCCTTACCCCCCTGCTGAGCCCTGCTCCTGGGTTTGGGGGTTCATGCACAGCCTCTCCCTTTTCCTGGCTCTAACCTACTTCAGCTCTCAGGCTTCCTGCTCCTCACTGGTCAAACTCGGAGAGACTGTCAGCGAGAAAGAGGGAGGCAGGTGACCAGTGCATGCACTGGGTTGTGTCTTCCTCTGCAGTGCTGTGCAGCATGGAGGTGTGGAGCAGGGCCACTGAGGGCAAGATGATTTCCTCCACCGCAGAGAGAGATGGAGGATCAGGAATATAGTATTAGTTTGCCCAGAGCTAAGCACATTCTCATGTCAAGTTAAGTTTGTGTTCCATGGAGGGTGGGAAAACTGGACTCAGCATTCATGTCTGTTTTACACCCCACCTTCAGTCTCGTGTGTGTGTGTGTTTGTGGAATAACTTGTGTTCATTTCAGCAAGCTTAACCTAATTCTACGACAGTATCTGATGGGAGCTGTACCTCCCTGCGTGCAATGAACTCGTTATTGACGAAGTTCCCAACAGTGACGACAAATTTGAAAAGACATTTCCCCGCTTTTATGTGACGATCCAGGACAAAGGATGGATTGTTTTTCTTTCTGCTGCACTAATCCAGGTTGTTGCAGAGGCTCGGCCTGATTTAACAGTGCAAGTCGACCCACCAATCACATACGCACATGCACAGGGCAGCAAACGCTCCTGTAGGTTGCACTGCCAGACATGTTCAAAGCTGCATCGCTCAGATCTACTTGTGCAAATCACCCTCAGTGAACTTTTGCATGTCCCAGTTCTGGGGATGCCACTGGGGAGTCTGGGAAGATCTACTGTCTACTTATCTCATGAATATCAGGCACACCAGCTGTTGTCATGATGCTGGTGTGTGCACGGCCCTTTGTGCCTCCATCTTCTCCTGCTTCATCAGTAAAACTTGAACTACTCAGTGACTATAATGATCTAACTCTCCTTCTCCTGTGCTCTGCTGGGGGCACAGTTGCCATAGTCAAGACCAGAGAGTGTTCATGTTAGCGTTCTTCAGTTCTTTCAAAAAGCCAACAAAGTAGTTTTCACATTGGCACCACATTTCAGGCAACAAAAATGAAACCGAAGCAAATCCAAAACCCAGTACGACAATCTGTACAGTTCAGTAAAGCCGACATGCACAGCACACACAGTGCTGAAATAATAACAGGCTGTCCAGAGTAGTTTAAAAATGCAGTTTGTGGTTCCAAATGTGCTCCACACTTTATTAATGTGTTTTTTTTTTTTTTCATCAGCTGGGTTGTTTTATTTGTCGAGCTCTTGGTCCATGAGAATGTGACCACAGAATATGATTTAAATGAGTTTTCCCTACAGAAATGGGCTATTAACAGTCCTGTTGCTGAAAGAAATGGACACGAGCAGAGAGAGATGTTGAAGTTTGGAATGAAAATTCTCTGGAAAGCCATTTTGAAAATGAACGAAATGCTTCAAGTTGACATTTGTTTCTGAAACAGTTGAGCGTTGTGGTTGTGCAGAAGAAGAAGAAGAAGAAGAAGAGTTCAAACTTAGCACAGATGAAATGAAATGAAATTTTGCACAGTCTACAATAGATGTTCATTTTGGCTCCTTTTTCAGTCTTTTGACCAAAGCAATTTCCTGGTTTGTTCCAGCTGTTTTCGAATCAGCTGCTGACCTGACACCTGCTGACGGCGTCTTCACTAGTCCACCACATCTTTACTTCTCTGTCCTTTCCATGACCCATAATTCCCTCTTTCCTCCTCTCCTAAAGATTAACAGACTGCTCATTACCTGTCCACCTGCTGGCGGCATCATGTTTACGGGGTAATCTCAGGGGTCCAGTTGGTTCTCTAATCCCTGGAAACAGAAAGAGACAATGCAGCCAAGGGCAGGCTGTTCACTTTCCAAGAGGACCTGTTATTGGAACCGCCATTGTTCAACTTGGGAGGCCGCCTGTATTTATTTCTAAGTTTACTGTGCCAGGATATGGAGTTTTCTTAGCACTACTGTGATATTACAGGATTGAACACTGGACATGAGAAGATGTAGAAACTGGCAGTGTTGGTTACTATAAAGGTTGTGTTCCTTGTTTCAGAGCTCTTTCCTGGACTTTATTCCACCCCCATGACTCTCTGTGTCACCTGGATGTCTGTCGCCAATGTGAACCCCACAGATTGTGCAGCCATCTCTCTTACACACAGCAGCGACAATGGAAGGGCTGCTTGGAGCACATTTTGAAGGTTTTGGTTGCAGAAGCAATTTTGGAGCTATCAGATTGAAACTCAAGATGCCAGAGCAAGTCATTTCTGTCAGGAATCTCTGAGAGGGTTGTGTGGCTTTTCAAAGAAACTTTCTTAATGTAAGGAAGAAGAAAAAAGCCTTTCATGAGCCTCTGTCACAATGGACCTGAAGATGCCTCTGTGAGGTCTCAGATGTCTCTAATATTTAAAGAGTTACGTCTTTAAATCTGAGGCCGTCCTTTGCATTGGTGGCCTGAATGCCTTTGATAAGGAGCATCATATTATATTTCCATAAGGAGATGATTTAAGGTTGAGGTGAAACATTATTCTCTTCATTTTACAGGCTGTTATCTGTTCTGCTGCTGAGCACAGTCTAAAACTCAGCAGACCCTCTGATTCTCAGGTTTTAGGGTCTGGTGTCTCCTCGCTGTACTTCATTAACTTGAGATTTTCTTGTTCTGACTGCATATATGTAACACGGTCTAAACTAAATGATGTGTGTGACCTCCTCTGGTGTGTTAGCACAGTAAGTCAAGCATGTTGCATATCTGCAGAGCTGTATTCCTGCAGGATTGTGGGTATGAAATGGTGCAGATGCAGGGCTCCCAACCACCCGCCTGTTCTTGGGTTTCATGCCACCAGGGGTTTGGTTTTCACTCAGAAAGAAAAACATTTCTTACACAAACCAAAGCCACAGCCAGTGAGTTTTTAGAGACAGATCCTGCATCTCATAAGGTGAAACCTACCTGCCCTCCCCAGCTAAACTGTCAAGTCTGTCCTACTTAGAGGGGGATGCTAGTCGGTCTTTGAGGAAGGCGGCTTCTGTCGGCACTCAGCTCAACAGAAAGGTACAAGAGCCGGGTCAGTCCGCCCCAGAGACGGGATGGGAGGAAAAAAAGGATGAAATGATGTTTTATCAGGAGTCTCCTCTGTGAACTCCCGTGTTTCTGAAAAGGGAAGGGCAGGGAGAGGCAGGCATCAGTGATCCTTTAGCGGGCGTGTGCTATATCTGTGCCCGGCAGTGCCAAACCCCGCACCCTGTCGAGATGACCCTGGGCACACGCTCCGGCTGTGCAAACACAGCCACATTGCTGAGCACACACTCACATTCAGCCTGAGCCAAATCCAATTATTTGCCTCGCCTTCAGCCACTTCTTTTTCATTTCATTACTCGAGCTGCTCTGCCAGGCTGAATGAGGCTGACAGATGCTTCTTCTGCTGTGTGAACACTCCCCTGCTTCATCCGGTTTTTTTTTTTCCTCCGTTTTTCCTCCCCAAAGCTGGAGTGTGACAGTAGGCATGTGTTTTGTTCGAAGGAGACCCACCAAAGTGAACAGGGAGGGGACCGGAGCCCTTGGACTGTTCGACATTCAACACAGACACCAGGTAGAACAAATGGACATAAGCCTCCATCCTGTTGCTGGTGTCTGCAGACAAAAAGCTGCTCGCTGCCTCTTCTTGTCGAGAGTAAAAGCAGCAAAAGACAAGTCCTGAATATCATGTTGCCATCAGCTCGATGAGCAGCGAGGCGGCTCGAGCTGCAGACGTGAGCTGACATCTTAATGGCTGCAGCCTTGATTTTTCAGCCTGATTTAGTCCTTTTCTCTTCTGTTACATGTTCAGTGGAGGAATATTACTCCAAGTATCTTCTTCCAGCTACAATTGCACACACAAGAATCCTCATATGTTACCAAACGGTGAATGTGCTCAGTGTATCCTGCACCAGAAGACAAGACATTTTACCTGCTGTAAATATCACAGCACTAATTCTACAGTCAAGGCCGAATATTTAGAATTTGTCCAGCACACGGAGGAACAGTACTTTATGGATGCTCAGTAATTCTCCCCACGTATTTGGAAGCTGTGGCTCTGTGTGAATCACCAGCTGTTATCTTTACTGACAACAGTTTGTTTGGAAAAGAATTTCTTCAATAGTTTTGGGTGAGATCAGCGCAGTAACACCCTCAGAGTGACTCTTTCCATTTCCGATGCACCGACTTGACCTGGTCTTATACCCAAGCTGACCGTAGCAGACAGCAGGAGAAGCTACTTTTGGCTCTGCTGTTGCTTTGCAGCTAAATGATTTTCCTGAGATAACAGAGCGCTTGTCAGCTGGGCCCCCGGGGAGCGCTAATGTAAAAACAAACATACAGCATGACATGCTTTGAATAAAGTGACATTCCTGGGATTTTCACACATGCACACACAAGCGCAGAAACTGAGGAAGATGCGATGAAGTAGAAACATCAAATCTGTAAATCCTGATAGGGAAATAAGAAACAATGCACAATTTACGTGAACACACATGTAGTACATAAAACTAGTCGAACAGGGGCCCCTCCAGAGTGGACTAAATCTCCCATGGTGTGCTTAACAGTTTGAGTGGCACCTCCAATCCATCTCTTTAATGCAAAGGGAATGTGCAGGGTGAAATGTGCCAACTAACCACCCAGCACTTTAAACGCCACTTTGGCTGCGTCCCAGACGTCATGGACGTCATTCATCAAACCGCTCCCTCACTCAGCAGTTACGCAAGTATGGCAGAGATGTCAGTTACTTTTCTCCACGTTCCGTCGTTGTCACAAGTCCCGGCAATTACCCTGCATCATGAGCGTCAGCTACCGAGGCCCACGACACCGGCGAGACGATAGATGTACCATATTAATCTGTGTCATCATAGACTAGTCAGGAAGACAGCAGATACTTTGTGTGTCGTCTTTAGAAGACCCTAGACAAATCGCTGGGTTTCCCCTGCTTGTGTGTGTGTGTGAGCGATGATGATGATGTTGTGGTTTGTTTGGCTGCAGGACTATGTTGAGTTAAGTGGGGGTGTCTGGGAGCGCCTGTCAGGCAGAGACAGGGGCCCTTTTTAAAAGTGAATCAGGTTATTGTCAACATTTGTTCTGGTACTGCAGGACAATCTAACCTGACTGTTAGCAGACATGTGACATTTTCTTGGCTAAAGTCGGCCATGTTAGAAAAATGTTGTTCTAAATGCCTTTCTAGATACAGAAAACATTTGAGATTGACACAGTATCAAGATTAATGCTGTGTGTGCGTGTGTGTGTGTGTGTCTGTGTGTGTCTGTGTGTGATGATTTCTAAAATCTATTAGCCCGGTCCTTTCATTATCATTTAGGTATTTACAGTGATTCTTAGAAGCTCTTTTTAATATAAACACATCTTGTTAAATGGATCCATATCTGAGATGAATCATCAGTGCGTGACTGACGCAGCAGAAATGAGAAACGCAAACACTTAATGTAATGACCTTAATAGTAGGTTTCATCCTGCTGCGATGAATGCTTTTAAAAAATAAAATCCCTCTGGGCGATGATTTGATGATTTGGTTTCCATAATTTATAAACATGCTTCAAGAGCTAAATCCTACAACATTCATTTTAGCCAGTCGGTATGACACTCATGGCTGCAGCTCAGGGTGCACTCACTGTGACGGAAAAGCAACTGCAAGTAAGTTGGAGTTTTAGAAAATGTGGCTTAATGGTAAACATCCAAAATTCTTTCCACTTTGTGCCCAGTGTGCAGCTGGCTCCCAGTAATGCAGAACACAATTATGGGATTATGGTGCAGTGCTGGAGAGCTAAAGATGCTGCACTACAGGCAGGGCAGCGTTTCATTATTTGCCTTGCTGCCAGCCAGATGAGATCAGGGCTCAAGAATGCTGCAGAAATATGGAAATTAAGATTGTTCGATGGTTAGGCAACTCCACAAATGAGGGGATTCATTTGGGAGCAGGAGTGCAACAGTGATTTGTTGGTAGCCGTGAGCAGCGCTCTATAACAGCAAGGCTTTCATGTTGATATCGGCGAAAACAGTTTAGGAAAGTCGCCAGAACAAATTAGTTGGCCTTTTCTGTGGTGTGAGAATGGGTTCTTCACAGATTGTGGCTCCTCTCTCGCTCTCGTTCTCAAGATGTATCCTGCAGAACCCTGTTGAACACCACCAAGGTTGAGTCTGTGTGGTCTTGATTCAGGCCAACAGCTTGCCAGGTTTGTTCTTTGTCTATTTCAAAGAAAACAGCGGATTACTGGATTGGTCTTCTGGGAGGTCTGGCATGGGTGGCTTGCATGCATTTCATGGAGGGATTCAGATTTGGAGCGTTGCCACTGTCAGTACTGCAGAGTCTTACAATGGGATGTTGTGTTGAATATATGGATAAAATTGGTGCTACTTTAGTGACACGCCTGTTCTGCACCAGGGGCCAGTGTACAGAAAGAAATACTATGGGACAGCCACATACAGGCAGTGCAATCCATTATTTAGAATTTATTTTACTGTGTGTGTGTTTCAGGTGCTACTTACCAAAGCTGTGGAAATCCTAAATATTTGTATTAAAGTCATGCAAAGGTAGAAAAGTACAGTCTGTGTATGTTTCATTGAAGATAACAGTGAGAGAGCAGGAGGGTAAATCTCACCTTCTGGGTCAGTTTGAACTTGGTTGTGTGATCACAAGCTGCTACTCCTCATTTTGTGATGAAATGCTTGTCCTTGTGCGTAGCCCCAACTAGAGGCTGCGTTTACTTTACAGATCTGATGTTGATCATTATGAAGCTGAGCTTTATGCTACATGTAGCGCAGCTACAATTTAAAAGACTGTGTCAAATTAAGATCAGTTTTTAGTTCAGCTCTGAGATGAAGGCAGCCTTTCTCTTCGGGAGCGAGATTAAAACCTGCATGGAAAGAAACCACTGCTACAAAACCCTGTAGAAACTGTTATCATCAATCATCCAGTGACCGTCACCTTAATGTGTGAAATTACCCCGGTGTTTTGAATCAGCCGTGCAGGAGCACACATGCGCTCCACAGTGAACTCGTTGGCCCGATACATGTGGAACATTGTGCTGTAACTGTGCCACCCAGCTGTCAATTATAATCCCTCTATGAATTTTTATGATGGAGGACACATGTTTGTATGTGTGTGTGTGTGTGTGTGTGTGTGTGTGTACTGTATTGTTGAATGAAACGCTGTTACGGCTCCCTTGAACACACGACTACAACATTAATCAGTGTAGCTGCTTTTGTCAGGGGCGGGCGCTCGTGTGTTCACTCACAGCTTCATTACTGATAGAAATCCAAGATGGCTGTTACTTAACACTGACAGGTCTGCAGAGGAGCCAGAGAACTGATCAGACTAATGAAGAGCTGTGAGGCAGAGCTGTCACACAGCTGCCCATGTCTGATGGATGGACTGCTGCCAGTGCTGTGTTAATGTGATAGTCTGCAGCAGGGATGGTTTTCAGCGATGCTCTTATGGTTGGCTGCAGCTTGTGTGTGATGAACTCAATGCAGTTGTTAGTTAAGTAACCAAATACTGCATATTAGACTGTGCACAGTACACATTTCCTCATTATAAGCAACATTCACATTGCAGGGATCAATAATAATAATAATGCTGATAATTAAAATGAATCTGCCTTAAAGAAAAGCTGCAGCTCCACCTTTTAGGACTTAAATGATCTGCAAATTTTTTGGGCACCTTCTTACTGAATCCATGGCTCAGTGGGTCGGAGGTGTTTTGGTAGAGGCATATTTGGCAGAGGTGGCTCTAATGTGTGTTTAATGTGCACACTAACTTTGACAGGTGGTATTTTCCTGGAATAAATCAATGAAACCTAATAAAAAAAGTTTGAAAAAGTCTTCAATGAAAATGTGTGTAATTTTAGCGTGTTGCACCAGTGCAGTGAGCCAGCCACAGATTAAAATATTCTAGTTGTTGAGAAGCTCCACTTGTTGCAAGCTGTTTTTGAGAAACTTACTCTATCTCATCCTCAGAAAACCTGATTTGAGTGTCACACTTTTACATAACCCTCCCGCCTGCATTACATGCTGGACTCGGCGCAGGGCCAAGGCCATCCATCATGGGCAGAGGCAGTGGTCAGGAAAACAAGTGGCTTTTTTGTCTTTAAGTGGGTGTGATGGAAGCTGTGAGCTGGGTGGATGTCTTAACGCAGAGCAATTATGTCAAAGCTGAGTCCAGCTGAGGTCTCTCAGCTGCTGCTTTTCCTTTCCCTCACCGGACGGAGAGCTTGGCTCAACAGAGTCGGGCCCCAAGGGAATAATGACAAGAATCTGCTGATTCGCAACTCAAACCCAAGTCAGTGCTTTGATTTAATTGCAAAAACTAGTTTGTTCTAGAAATAAATGAATTTTAAAACTTTTTTTTGTTTTTGTTTTGTCGTGAACATTAGGAAGATGTTTTGGTTCAACATTCCTCCGGTGCATGGTACAGAACTTGGTGCGTCGCAGTAAGAACCGGCATGTTTCAGGAAATGAAATGAGATGTGTCCGGATGTGGTTGTTCCCTCCCCCTGATCCGTCACTCTGTCCTCACCACCATGTGGGCCTGTCGCTGTTTCCTGCAGCTGGTATGTACGATGGAAAGGGTCAGTAGTGTCACTCCCTCATCTGGCTCGTCCCTGTGTGCTGTTGTGACTGTGGCTTGTGTGCAGGAGGCTGTTTAATCCTTATTTGTGGGGTTCAGTCAGCACCATGACTGCTAGCTGATCTGGTTAGGAAGCTCATCAAATTATAAAGAGCAAAAGTTCAGGGAATTTGAATGATGAATCATTTTTCATTGGTTAATCCATCCATCCATTTTATCTAAAAAAAGAGGAATACTGAAAAAATGGGGTAAAATATTTCCAAATTCTGTTCCATCTTAATTCATGCTATAGATAATGTGATCATAAAAATACATAGAGGGGTAATTTATTTATTTTTAGAACAATTCTTAGAGAAAACCTGTTTCTGTCAGTCCAGTTTTTTATTCTCCAAATTGCTCGTGTTAACTATGCAGCTCCCAGTAACAACTAAATCCAATGCAAATTTTTTTTTTGCACAGCTGCTTGTGTTCGTCAGCTTAAACCTTCACCAGAGTCCTCCAGCATCGCAGAGGTTTCCTGTTGATTTTCCATTTGATTACCACTGAGGAAGAATCATGCAGAGTCATCAACACAGTGGCTGTGGTGTGTGTGTGTGTGTGTGTGTGTGTGTGTGTGTGTGTGTGTGTGTGTGTGTGTGTGTGTGTGTGTGTGTGTGTGAGGGTGTGTGTGTGTGTGTGTGTGTGTGTATTGCATTAAGAAAATACACTTTTGACTTTGCGGTCTTAGTGTGTTCCTGTATTGGCACTGTCACAATGCTCTGTGCTGTTTGCCGAGCTGTCAGAACTCTTTTGAGGACCTCATTAAAAACCTCTACATTAAATATAATAGCAGTCGTTACCTGAGCTGGAAACCACACGACGTCTGCTGCAGAGATTAATGTTAGTGGTAAAGCTTTTTATGCATTAGGGATGTCTCTTATATGGTTAACGGGTTACAAAGGCCTCAGCAGATAATTTCATGGCTCCATCTGTTTGTGCTGTAAACCAGCAGAGGTCGACATTGGTGTGTCCCAGCAAATAATTAGCTCTGAACTTGATGAGAACTTGGGCGCTCACACATGGTCAGCAGGTGGACTAACCTCTCTGTGTCGCAGGAAATATGCTACCTGCTGGTCAAGCAGCTCAAGTTGCAGTCAGCTTCTGGTCAGCTCAGGAGTGAAGAACAGCCGGTCTCAGAAATACAGTATTTAGTGTCTGTTTGTTTTGCAGACTGATATTTTGAGGTCAGGACAGATGGAGAAAAATGGCTGGTGACAACAATAAAATGATGGATGGTGACCACTACAGATGAGTTATCCTGCTGCTTTATCTAAGTCTAAGCTGTGTTACAGGCTCACAGTCTAAGCTGTGTCCAGAGTTGTTTGGAATAAAATATAACAAAGGTTAGCTTTTATTTCGAGCAGGCTCTATATATTTAAAATGAAAAATCCCAGGATACAGCCCTGATGTGCACCAGTATCTTGTTTGGACAGAATTTACGTCAAATCAAACAGGTAACTTGTTGCTTCATGAAACGGCCGTGTCAAAGAAGCGCTCATGCGTCATTAGGAAGGTGCCACGCCTCATTATGAGACATTAAAACATGGGAGTAACCGAGCGTAAATGTGAAGGGATGTGATGACAGGGCCAGGAAAATTTTTCATCTATCAAAGGTAGATTTTTTTTTTTTTTTTTTTCCTCTTCCCCCAGAGGTTTCTCATTGCCTGTGCTGTTGAACATGACAAGTGGTGGGAGCTGAAGAAGGCAATGATGAAGACAAGTAGAGCTCTTTGCCGCTCTTCTGCTAATGCTCACAGGACAGACTGCACTTGGGAGACAAAGATCAGTAAATCAAGTTGAGAGAAATCTGGCAGAGCGGTGGTACATCTTCAAAGGCCGTCTGAGGAATAACACTCAGATAACTAAATAATCCGTCAGGAATCGGAGAATGCGATGAAAGTGGTGTTTCAGTTTTGTTTTGCTTCCCAGCGAGCTTTGTTAGACCTGATGCTTTGGAGGTATCATGTGTGAAAGTGAAAATTGCAACCAGGAGTGTTTTTTCCTCTTTTTCACAGAAGGGTGTTTAGTTGCTTGAGGCCAGCCAAGACTCTGTCATGGGTTTTGACTTCTACCTTTATCGGTCTCGAAATCCTGAAGTAGCGGTGGGCTTGGGCCTATAACAAGCAAATATTAAACTAAGTGCATCCTAATCCCAGGGCTTCTTCATGGTGGACGGAAAAATCCTGTAAGGGATCGATGTGTGGGGGCCAGGGACGGATATGGCAAAAGTCTCCAGATGA
The DNA here is from genome assembly GCF_900324485.2 of Mastacembelus armatus. Classification (NCBI taxonomy): domain Eukaryota; kingdom Metazoa; phylum Chordata; class Actinopteri; order Synbranchiformes; family Mastacembelidae; genus Mastacembelus; species Mastacembelus armatus. The sequence goes on along the minus strand of NC_046650.1, from coordinate 15,568,202 downwards.
GAAAAAACAAGGACCTTCTTTCCCAGCCACGATGTTTCCTCCATCAAAATGTGTTAAATGAGAGTTCACATAAATCCCCTTGAAAGTGGATTAGCAAAAATATCTTTTCCTCTTAGGTTTCATGCAGACAGGAGCCAGTCTTGAAAAAGGGCTGTCCTTATCTAAACACTGGATGAAATCTTATTCATCAAAGGCAGCAGTGAGTGTAACCTTAGTCTAGGTTTGGCCTAGTGTAGCATGGTAAAAGTCGCTCACTTTTCACAGTTTCCACCCAAACAGTGGAAGCTGGCACCACGTTATAGGAAAGCTCAATTATAATATCAGGTTGGATGTTATTACTGTTGATTATGTGCTTTTGAAGACCCGACTTGGCCTTGAGTTCACTTCCTCCCCTCTCCCCTGGTTGAGACATGGTCTTTGAAATCAAACTCTTCTTGGAGGTTAACGAATCACTGGCCTGGCTTTACTTTCACCCTTGCCCTTTGTCATATTGACACACACGTAGATGCTCAGTTTTGAAGAGTCGGATGCCAGTTGGAGTTGTTTTAATCACAGCTGCGTTGTTTTCTTAACCCCCGGTCATCTCAAATATACTCAAAACACTACCTAAGTTAGTGCACGCTTGTGCAAAAGCTAACACATTTGTTATATCCAATACAGGAAAAAGGGTCCATGTAGTGGCATGAAACGGGACTCCCACCTTAAACCTATAGGCTAACCCTGCAACCACAGGGCCCCTAGTAAAAACTATGTTTTCTAACAATGACATGTGTTCATGTCTTCCTGAGTAATATTTTTATTTTATTCATTTTATTCTCCACCACTTTCTGAAGGAAATGTCTGACACTTTAGCGGCTAAATGTTCTGCTTTGTTTACTTACTTTGCTTGCTGGTTTGTGCTGTGATGTTAGCATACAGAGACAGAGCTAAGAGTAAAAACCAGTCTCCCTGTGGCCCTGTCAAGGTCTAAATGTTAGCTTGCTAACATGCATGCTAGCCTCAGCATGCTAACATGCACTTGAGGACAATGCTATCACGCTAATGTATAAAGTTAGCAGCTAAGGACACCATGCCATATAATCCTGGCATGGCAAATGGGAGCAGCTTTAAAGTTAGTGGTGGTGTTTAAATACTTAAACCTTACAAAGGATGTGCTAATGTTTTCAGCATTTAACCAAAACCTTTACTTTGACCTTGTGTGTTGAGGCCTAAATCGAACGTGTGAGGCAGAGGACACAAGTCCTGGGGTGTTTCCTATTCCCCTTATTTTATCATTCCTCGTTCGACCCGGACAGCGTTCTGGCCCGTTTGTGATTGGACACTTCACATTAGGGGTTTAAGGGAAGGACGTCTCATGTCTCTTAAAACATGTTTCCTGGCTGCTGTGTTCTTTTTCTCTTGTGTTGGAGGGGCTAAGATGCCAGGAAAAGACACAAGTGAGGGAAACATGGATGTAATTAGTGGAATTGGGAAACACCCCTGTACTAGCATGCTTTACCTCCCCCCTACAGTTTCTCAGCTGGATATGAATGTCATATATTATTGTGTGTATTGCAGAAAAATGTTGCCAGCGAATGTAATCCAGGGATTAAATATACTGAAAACATTTTTGGCAAACACGTTTGTAAATGTACTTTGTTGCATTTGCCAATAAAGGATGTTCTCAGCACCACTCCCCCCCTTTTCCTTACATGATAGCATAACCCAGTTCTTGGCCCCTCTTTGGAAATATTGATTCCTCTGCCAGTTCCTAATGGTTTAGTCCAGTGGGGGTACGCAGGATGCTTGACATGGCCCTGAAAAGCCACTTTGTTTTCTTAGGGAAACAAGTTTGATAGATCCCTCTTTTAAGGCTCCAGCAAGGGAGAGGTTAGCTGTCATGCACAATTAGCTTCTAGTTCAGTCTGGTTCCAGCATATCCCACGTCTTTAAGGAGGAAGGAGGCAAACTTCAAAACGACAAAGGAATGGTTGTTAGAAGTGTGTGAGAAAATAATTTTTTAAGACGGGGGGTAAAGGGGGGATCTTTTGAGGAAGCCGTAATCGGCATGCATACGCCATCTGAGCCGAGCCTCCATTTAGCCTTGAGCAAGGACATCTGGTCACTCAAGTGGTTTTCAGTACATCGTAGCTGTACGATGTAGGCAGCAGAGCTTCTCTTGGTGTTCGTACACTTCACCGATGTTTGCTTTACCCCTGGCTTGTGGTTGTGCAACATTTTAAGACCTCGCAATTAAATCAAAGAGACCTCGTGTTGTATTCGGACATTCAAGAAGTAGTCTGCATTGGGGGAGATCAGTTGTTTAGATTCCTAAATACATTAAAGTCTCTTGGAGGTATTTAAGATGTTGAGACATTCTGAGGCTGTATTGTATTTCCAGCAGTGTGTTCTACCAGATTCCCACAGGTATCAAGTCAGATAGGTTTTTCATTTCATTCCTTTCCCACACAGGCTAATTATAAATATCCCCACACAAAGTTTTATTTAGAATTCAGAAATGTAAATTAGGATTTTATACGTGGCACAACAGCCGCCACATCTGCAGATCCACAGCCAACACAGTGGTCATCGGTGGAGGCTTTTGCTCGCATTGTACTGCAGTGACTTGTGTGGCTCTAGAGCTTCAGACCAGATTTGATTTGTTCCTGTTCCCACAGGAAGCTGGTGTTAGGTTTGCTGCAGTTGCTCAGCAGCACTTTTCCTCACCCCTCAACTAGAAAACTGCAGCCCCCTGCAATGTGAAGAACCTCAAGTACCCCAGACCCACATTCCCTGCTCTGCTTTGCTCTGCCTTGGCACAGACAGCAAGTTACAGGGTGTTTATGACCCACAGAACACCTGAGGGCCCCGCTCTATAAATTTGTATGCCATTGAGAATGCGGGCCCTGCTGTGCTGCTAATGGGGCCTATCTAAGATGCCCCTCATCCCCTACCTGTCGCTCTGATGAGGTGCATCTACTGATATCAGATTTGTCATACTCTATAAATTCCCATGAGCCCAAATAAACTTAAACGCTCAGTCCTTTTAAATGTACTACAGTTTACTTACTTTTCCCATCATCACCACCGCTGCAGGGGAGAGTGGTGAAATAGCATAATGAGAAACCAGCTGGTTTTAAACTGCAGTCAAAATGAAATTCACAGATTTATGTAAAATGTTGATGGTCACATGCAAAAAACCCACAGAATGTTTTGTCTTAGCCTCACTGATGTTGCTCTGGGTTTTACACATATTTTTAATCTTAAGCTGCAGAGACGGGGACACATAAAAAGAGACTATCTCTATTTTTCAGGTTGCTGTATGGGCCAATGATGGGGATGCGGTGTTCATCAGAGAGTTCACGCTGATTCGACGAGACCACCTCCCTGAAGAGCCTCTCCATGACAGCAGCCAAAAACCAGAAGACCCAGTAAGTGCCTGATCAGAAAACACTGCGCATACAGTTTTTTTTGCACAGCACTGAATTCCCCCAGTCTGCTTTTTAATTTCAAACATAAACCCCAACTTTCTCTCTTCTGTAGCTTACATAAAAATAAATTGAAATGTCAGATAAAACTAAACCAGCCAATAAATCTATTGCAGCGTGTTTACGTAACACTCCACACCAGAGGAGTGAAAAATCAGCCGTAATACGCCGCAGTAATGAATACAAGTGAAGGATGATGGTGGGACACTGGGAGTGGAGGTGCAGTCTGACTGCAGGCTGACCCAGCTTGATGTGAAACAGGGCAGCACATGCAAACACACACTCAACACTCACAGTAACACGCACATGTTGCACGTTCTAGGGCGGGATTGCTTTTGTACATCAACATTACTCTGTCATCACCTTTGATGAGACGTGAGTCCTGGCTGCAGCCGCTCCACTTCGCCGATCTCTCCCCCAGATGTTTAATCTAAATGGGCGGGAGGGAGAGTTGAGTTGTGATGGGACTGGTCCTGGTGTAATTTTACAGGAATCTGTTCAGATTGATCATTGTGTGTGTTTTTAACAGTATTAGGTTATTGCTAATAGCAGTGCTATCCCGAGGTGAATTTTAATGTGGCGTTTTTTTCTATTTGCTGTGAGGACATTATGGCTCTACGCTGGTTTATATGCCTGTAGATAACCTCAGTGAGGGGGAAAAGTCATTCCTGCACACTTTTCACAAGCGTCCACGCTTGAGTAAATGACCCATTAGCCTTAAACATACAGACTCCACAGTCCTCTACATCCTTTGAAGACCAATAAAATACACTGACATTTCTGTGGGAGGCTTATGTGAACATTAATGGGTGCGGGACAGACTTATAGAGGTCATTTTCAGTTTTAAGACGGGATCGCTTCTTCTTAATTTCTTATAAAGTGTAATATCCCTCATAACCTTGCTCCATTTGTTTTTAAGTAATATAGATTTCTTTCTGTTATATCTCTGGGGCAGACTTAATGGAAAAACCATGTAACACCTCTATTAGAATTTAAATACCACTGTGCATGGTTAAAGTGCTGTAGTTAGAGACCACAAATAGCTGTATGTACAGAAGACATATCATGTTGTAACCAGGCATCAGTGTGATTTATGATGCTCTGACCTCAAGCAAATTTTCGAATTTCCATTTCTCACAAATTACACAAAGTGACTTTATGCTGTCAAAGCCACAGCTGCTCTTTGTGTGTCTCATTAGAGTTGTTATATTTGCCATCAGTGCACAGGTGCAAATAAGGTGCAGTCTGTTGAGATATAGTTAAACTACACAACTGCCTCTAAAATCACTAATTTGGAAGGATTTGGAGGTCGTCATGCTAAGCTAGGCTAGTCACCTTACAGTTTTTATTTTAACCGTTTTAACTTGGCTCAGTCTTAAATATCAGAAAGCTGCAATTTGAGCTTTAAAAAGCAGGAAAATGAAACAGGTGATTTTTATTGGGTTTTCAGGATTAGAAGAGAACGATTAGTCTTTAAACCTGATGTAAAACGTATTATCACCTATATGTTTCGGGAACGCCCCCTGCTATGTGTGTGACGCTAACACGGCTTCATGTGACGAGACTCCCAGGAGCCATACTTGCGATTCTTTCAGCACTATGTTGGATCTTGGCTCAATATATTAAGTTTGATTCGAAGCCAAGACAAACGCAGTTTAATTAGCAGGCCAACCCAGAAGGCAGATCTCAGAATCCAGCGTATTCGCTTTCCCTTGTTTAACTTACATGAGCATGTGCCAGGGTTGGTTGGTGGGCAGAGAGACTGACCTCCACAGCACCCTTCACCCTGTCCCCCATGAGGGCCACAGATGAATTGTTCGCTCTGGAGGAAAGTGTTTTTCCTGGCAGTCGCACCACGAGCTACTTGATGTATAGGATGGAATAGAGGAATAGAGCTGTCTTCAACAGCTAAGGCCTAACATACCTTTCTAAATTAACCCATATTTATTATGTGATGGCAACCATGTACTGCAGTGCTTCAACAATGTCAGCGTTCATAAACAAATATTAAGTAAGTTTATTAAGTTGAGAAGTTCCTGAATCAAAGTGTGTGGGGGGTCTGATCACCCAACTCTCGGCCGCTCGCTGAGAAAGGCTTTTTTTTTTTTTTTTCCTAACGTGACTGAATGAGTAAGACTGAAGATAAACAGAAAAGCTGCTCGTAAATCTGGCTACAACTATTCCCACTCACTGTTTGGCCATGAATGAACTTTTCCAGCATGTTAGTTTGATCTCCTGCAGTTTTAAGAGCTGTAACTCACTCAAAACCTGCAACGTTTGTTTTAAAACGGTGACAAGCACTTTGCTAAGTGATCAGATTTATTTAATTGCGGGGAGAGAGCTAATATGTAATTGTTTACCTCCATGAAATTCAGACTTCAAAGGTTAAAGTGACGTTTGAAATTGGTTGCGGCTAGTCCCGTCAGTATGTTAAACCTCTGATCACTGTCAGAAAGTGGCAGGCTCTGGACAAAAGAATAGAACAGCGATGGAAAGACAGACAGCATACGGTTTTCTCCTCAGTCGGCCACTGTCTAGACAGCAAATATGATCATCCTGTCAACAGGCAATGTGAAAGTGGGTTACTGAAAGGTGAGCCATCATTTACCAAATCAGGGTGTGGTATGTGTGTGTGTGTGTGTGTGTGTGTGTGTGTGTGTGTGTGTGTGTCAGTTTCTAGTTGTATTTGTGACCTCAGCTTGTACATGTAATTGAAGCCGTGAACACTTTGAACATACCTATCTGCACCATCACACTTGGCCTATCCGCTGAACCTTTTTTGATTTGTCAGGAACACATCTTTTGCTGCATCGCTAGAAGTTTTTTTTTTTTTAAATGCTCACTACACATAGTCTTTGTTTACCTAAGTTTTCGTTTACCTTCCCAGATCTCACCTGGGCTCTAATCACAACTTGTATTTCTAAGAGTCGAGGTACAGCACTTACAGTAAAGGAAGTGGAGACACAGACTACAGCAGCTGAGGCTTACAGAGTTCTTATAATTAGCTCTTTGGCTTTGTAAACCACTTTTTGCTTTAGTGGTGCAGGACACACTGATTGCTGTGCATGGATGGCTGGGATATTATGGGTTGTGACAGTTAAATGTGGGTAATGATGGTCATTAGAGCCCCACTCTGAGGTATCAGCTTCAGACTGGTGTGAGGACACTTCCACTCTGCCAGTCTTTACATGCTTCATAGAACGGCCTCTAAGCACTGTTGCTCGACTCCCTCACCTGTTCTCACTCTCATCTTTTTGTGAGATGTTTTGTTAGATGTCTCATCTCTCTCACTTCACCACATGCCAAACAATCCGGGGCCTTAATGTTTTTACATGCTCTATTGCACCTCAGGCAGGAACAGTCAGGGGCATTTTTCTCTCTTTTTAAAATCCTTCAGGGTGAACAAGTGCCGAGACGGTTCCGCCTTCTGGCACGGTGTCAAGGTTCGCAGTAATAAGGGCTGGACGAGTCGGGCAAGGGCCAGTCAGGGTGGCAAGCAAGGGGAGCCCCCAGGGGCCGAGGTGGTGGCGGCGCTTGCAGAAAGAGAGAGGCCCGTCACTCAGCTGCAGGCTGACTTGGCAGCTGTGTTTTGCATGTTGCGCCAGGTGGAAAGGGCAACGGTCTTGCACAACTGAACACTTCATTTGTCTTCATTAAAAGGATGGGCATGTTAGTTTTGTCAGTGACACAGGATGTTTAGGTTTATGTTGTTTTTTTTGGTTTTTTCCTATGCCCCCTGGTGTTAACACCACTGGAAAACCCTTTAGCTCTCTGGAGTAAGTAAGACAGTAAATGTTTGTGGCCTTAATGTGCTTAGAAGGAGGAGAGAAGCTGGATATGAAGTACGCAGATTTCAGATTCTTCCAGAGTGATCAGTGCTGCAAATGGGAATGCACTTAACACATGTGCTAGGCCTGTGTCGTGCACACACTGCAACACAACTTTAACGGCATTGTAACCACACCCACAGGCTACGTTTAAAGGAACAGTTTGGCGTTTTGAGAAATACACCTAATTTCTTTAATGCTTGGAGAGTTGGAGAGTTGAGGAGACTGATTATGTCTCTGTGATAAATATGCAGGATCCAGCATAAAGACTGGAAACAGGGAAACCACCAACCGAACCCAAAGGTTAAACCAAAGTAAATGACAATTAGATTTTCCAGCAAGGGTCATGTTCTGAACTCTTCCTTGACTGGTTTCTGTGCCAGCTGGACAAAAGAGTACTTGCCTTCCTGTATTTCTGGTTTTTATCTCATCCCTAAAAAGCACAATTTGTCCCGACACTGTCTTGGGGAATCATTGTTTTTGCTCATACTTAATCATTTTTTGACTTGGTTTCTGTAGAGAAATTGGTTCTCTGGATCTGTCCACATTGCATGCAGCTGCTTGAGTTGTTTATTAGAAACATATATTAGGATTGGAAAACCTTGGGTCCAAGAAGCGACATGAGGTTAGTTAGTAACTGCTGTGTGGTGCCATGAATGCCAGTGTTTTTGCAGAGCCAGCAATCTGAAAGATACACTGCTGTTTGTGAGACAAGCCAGAATAACAGTTTATTTTTGCACAAATGATGTCCGTGACATTTCAAATAACAACAAAACAGGGACCGAACAGGCAAACATGAATTAGGAGCCTTTTGCCTTCTTGACTTGTTCCCTTTGGCTGGCTGACTGGTGTCTGGCACAGGCCAGAGCTGTTTGGAGGCTTGTTCCCAGTGCTCGAGAAGAAAGTGCTGAGTGCTGGTGAATGTGGTGTAAAGCCACGTGGCTTTGAACTGGGGATCTTTCTCTCACCCCTGTGTTTGTTCCACCAACATATGTGTTCAGTAAAGCCTTGGCTCTCGCAGTGCCACAGTCAATGTCTCCCCCCATCTTGATGTGGTCCCACTCCAGTACCCACAGTGTACTGGAGTGATGCTGCTGAGGCAATAACACCAGGGACAAGACCTCACCACAACGCCCACATAACAAATGCGGGTGTGCTTGTGTGTATGCATGCAGCCAGTAGTGTGTCTGTTGCTGGCTACTGATGCGTGCACGCTACCCTCTGCAGAGCGGAGCCACATGTAATCCCATAGTGTTTGTCGCTGACGTTCATATACTGTGCTGTGCAGTGCAGGGATCCATGTGTTTGTGATTTCGACGCCTACACATGCACAAGATTTAAATCTGTGTTTTTCATTAATGGGTCAAGCCCCCCCCCCCACGATCTCCTGCCTCCCCTTCCTCTCCCGTCGTCTTCTCACCTCCTGCAGTATCTGCTCCACCTCGGCATGTGAAGGCATGCACACATTTTGTAAACGAGTGATTGATTTCTAATTGTTTACATTTCAGGTCTCGGCTGTCTGTTGCAGATGGCTGTGTTCTATTCCACGTTTATCATGCATTTACACAGCCATGCACACACAATAGGGATGTGTTGATGCCAGAAGTTTCATCCAGGAATTTTTGGATGTCTAAACTCTGGGTTTTGGCACTGCACATACTAATTGCATCCAAGTGGAGGCAATTGTTAGCATTAGGCCTCTTATTTTCTGGTTCTTGGTGTGTGTGTTTGTGGATATAGATCAGATGTTTTAAGACTTTTGCCTTATTTAACCAGACTTAAATAAGGGTGTAATAATCTATTTTTTAATTTTGCCGCAAGACATTGCAGCCAGGCAGTAACAAGTTCTTGCTTTGGATGAGAATCCCCCCCCCCCGCACCAAACTCTTGGACTTCAATGCTGTTTTAAATAAACTCATATAAAATAGTTTGGAAGTTGTTTCACCATGTGGTTTTTCACTTGAAATAAACAGACTGTCTGTGGACTGGCAATTAGTACCTTTTGATGCAAGTTTTAGCAGCTTTGGCTTGTGCACCCTGCAGTATGTACTGTAAGCAGGATTGTTATCGTCAGTTACAGCACTAATTACCTGCTGCTGAAGGATCCCTGCCACCCACCTCAGCAGTGTTTAGGTAAAGCAGTACTCAAGGTGCAACCTAAAACGGATCTCTACTCTTTTTAATGTGGGCTCTAATGGCTCCGTGTGATGGTGGTTGTGCGTATATACGCTGCAGTAGCAGAACAAACACACACATACACCAGTGCAGCCGGGTGGTTTGCTGGAAGGAGGGGCTGCAATTTAAAGTAGGCAGATTTGACAACAGTCAAAGCGACATTCAGCACTTTTGTTCTGTTATGCAGTGTTGTCTTTTTGTGTTAGTCTTTTTGAGGAAAAATAAATCTACCAGGTAATAAATATAGGACCCACTTTCTGAAATGAAACCAAACGAAGTAATCAGTGTGTAAATGAAGGCTGAAAATAACCACCGGTTTGTCTTTAAGTAGTCTGGTCCTTTTAAAGGTCTTTTAGGCTGGTGTTTAATTCAGCATCTCTGGTTGCACTGGATTTACTGAAAGAAGGTTTTGGTGTGAATGTGGTGGTCTCCAAATGGTGCATACTGGGAACAGGTGTAAGTACTCTGAACATAAACACGAGAAAATCAACACTGTGAAGAGTCAGTGTGCAGACCTACAGCAGCACCACAGACACACACCCTCCTCTGCACTCACACAGTTTCAGCTCTCAGGGAGAGGAGTTAGTCTGTTCACAAACCACAAAACTGAAAAACCACTCTGACGCTGTTCCAAGCACAAAAGTGAACAATGCTTCCAACACTTAGACCAAATCTTTATACAACGCGGAGGTAAGCCTTTGACTTCAAACAAACATTATTTAAGGATCTCTTTAGGTTGTAGCTTAAGATAAACTTGAGTCTGTTCTCTCTCTCCCTCACGTACATACACACTTGTGGAGGCTGCCAGTGTGTGAAATGTGTAGTCTTGATGAAATTCTCTCTGGTTGTGCAGCATTTAGCTTATACACGATTATTATTATTATTATATTTCTTGCCTTTGTAAGACAGAGAAACTGAACTTGTGTTAGCAAACAAGGCAGGTGGAGATGGATGGGCGAACACAGGCAGGTTACTAAAATATGCACAGTGATGTCCAGTCAGGCGTCTACACGCTGTAGATGTGCGAATAATGTCCCAGGCATGAAACAACCCTTATATCAAATTAGACGAAGTACAACCAAAGTTGATATCTGTGTTTTTCCTCCTGTTTTAAGAGGTCAGAGGTCAGAGACTGAAAGATAAGCTGATCAGCAGTTTTTTTTTTTTACAGATCTCACCTGTTTTAACTAGATGGACTTGATGAACAAATAGGTTCATTTTACGTCACTGATTTTGCAGACCCCCAAACTAAATTAGATTTATTAATAATAATTAAATTGTTTGTTTGTTTGTTTATTAGGAGTACTTGTGCAATCAGACAACACATAGACGTCCACCAAACAATTCAGAACATCAAATGGAAAGTTTAAATATATATCAGTGACTTGGGGCATAGTTCCCTGCAGCATTAATATGTAAAGGTCAGTCAGTGCATGATTTTCAGTGTCTCCTAATCAGCAATATGCTGTTATCATCAACGTTTATAAGTGGAGGCACCTTGTTTTAGATGGCATGGCCTTGTGGTCCTCCACAAATCAGGAATGCTACGCTCAAGTTGTACAACTAGCTGCCTGTGGTTTAATTGTTCCTGCCTGTGAGCACAGAGGAGCTTTACAAAATGCTCTCAGGTGATCGGGAGCATGTACCAATCTCTGATTCAAACACGAGCACAGAAACCACAAAGACTTCGAGAAATGGGGACCAGCAACACGGTATTTATTCCAGTGATGCTTCCCAGATGCACATACTGCAAAATGTATGATATGTTACGCACAGCGAAATCTCATATGTGCAGGAAAAGCAATTTTAAAAAGATTAAGATTTAGGGCTGTGTCTGTTTTTCCTGACCAGCTTTATGAACAAGCTAAGTTTGTGCTTTGGCACATTTAGTTTTGTGTATATTTTTCATTATACTTACTTAAAGACCTCCATCTGTAAGTGCTGTGTCAAAGCAGCATCTGGATGTGCATCCTCCCACAGTATGGATGCAAACTTCCTGAATTTCCCAGTGGGTTTTTTTTTTCCTGAATCCCAACCCAGATCACAGTGAAAGGTGACAGAGTGGTGAAGTGTCCAAATTTATGTGTCTGTAGAGCAGGATGAAGGTCCTGCGATGAAAACGTTGCCTGGAGGCCTCGGGCCAGCAGCCAGGGTGTTCACTGACAGCTATTCAGGCTGGTGTTATTTTGTCCCCTGATGAAACGTCTGCAGTGCGTCTGTGAAGAAGATAGTCTGTCTGTGATTTATGGTGTTAATCTTTGTATCACTGTGGAGCCAAATGTGAATATCTGTGGTTGCAATATAAAGCCATCAATCATTTGATCATTGAGTGAATCATTAATATTGTGCAGAAAGCAAAAACTCATCATCTCTATTGAATTACAAATAGTAAAAAAAAAAAAAAAAAAAAAAATGCTGGAAGAGAATTTAAAAAAAAAAAACCTAGCGAAACATCCTTTTCAGCATATTCCTGTTGACCTCTGCAACAGTAAGCACAGTTTTATTTGCTCAGTATTAAGAATGTGCTGTAAACTGCTGGGTTATGATTTGTGGCGCCTTGGGGTTTTACAGGTTGGACCACAAGCAAATGAGCAGCATTTCTCACAATCAGCTCTTCTGAATGACCTCACCAGGATAATGATAGGGGATGGAGTGCAGCAGAGGAGCTTCTCCTCCGCTCCGTCTCACTGGGATGCCATACGTGATGGAGTAATGGGAGGTGTGTGTGTGTGTGTGTGTGTGTGTGTGCGGAGGGGTGGTGGTGGTGGGGGTGTACAATGGATGATGGAGAGGTTTTAAAGCCTGGCGCTGCTTTGCCCTCAATTGCATGGCGGCACGAGGCAAAAGACACCAATTAGAGGGAGGCGCAGAGTGAAGGCCTTGTAGATGAGCTGTGCCTGCGGCTCCTGTCTGGCACACACAAACACAAGCTCCAACAGGGGCCCCAAAGCTGCTTTTCTCTTCAGATCATGTTTGTGTGTGTCCTTACGCTGCGTCTGTGTTTCGTGACAATAGGCGACGGTTAAAAACGTGTGTGATATATGAGCAGGTCTGCTCGGTCGGGTGGGAGTGAGGATTTATTTTAACACCCTCTTACTCTGTGGCTCATGCCAGGAGCTTTGGGTTTATGTAAACCTCTGCCACACATGAGAGGACAGACCACCCCAAACACTTCACACAGGCCTCGCCAGCGCCCGTCATCCATCTCCCGTGGACTCTGTGTATGTGCACGTGTGTGTGTCCAAAGGTGCTGCAGGAGGCAACTGGTTCTTGTTTTGGTGTTTCAGAGAGACTTTACTCCTGTAATGTGTGATTCATGAATATTTCATTGGTCTGTCCTGCTAAGAAACGTCTTCTTTTACTCTGTGAATGTCAAAGTTAGAAAGAGCTGCCATTTGCTCACTGACACTCACGTAGCTGTAATGAATAATGTATACAACAAAGTCATAACATGAGGTAAGCTGAGTAAGCACAGTTTTGAGAAGATGGATGAGCACTCTGTTGCAACCTGGTGAACGTCTTTAGAGTTGAGCTTCAGAAGGACTTGTAGTTTTGTTTTGCAGACACAAGATGCTGCTCTTGAGCTGCAAAGGCTGCAACAGAAATTCTCAGGCGAGAGGTTCGTTTTCTCTTTTCCTGCTGTGTTCCTTCTCTAACCTGTAAACCTAACCTCAGCCATCACAACCACCCAAACCAAACTTAACCTTCAAAAACAGGCCACAGAGGCAGCAAGCACAAGTGAAAGTGTCATCACTGTGAAGGTTTAAAAACAGAAAAGGATCACACATCCCAGCGGGCGGAGAGAAACCTGTATAGGTTCACATTTTACAGCTGTGGAAAACAGCTTTCTCTCAGCTTCAGCACTACTCGCCCGTGTTTGGCACGTGTATTAATGTCACTTTGTTTATGTGTCACTGTTCTATTCACTTCGGACCAACTTCCATTTACTGTGCAAATGTCTGAGCGAGGTTTTTTCAGTGCCTGGAAAACAGCTCTCCTCTGCTGCTGTTCACTCTTACTGTGCGAGCTGCTGCCTGTATGCAAACAGCTCGCTGGTTGGGAGTTCACTACAGTAGCATATTTAGACAGCTGTGAGCCCTAAAGCTCCTGGGAAAACAGGGTAGAGGGGTTTTTATGTGGAAGCGGGATGGGCTGGGGGTGAAGTGATCCATCGCAGCCCTTTTCCTGTGCGGTTACTCTTCAGCCATGCATCTAAATGTTTCCTCTGCCTCTCCATCACCTGGGCAGGCTTTGACTTGACACTGACCTTAAAGGAGGACACATGAGGTTCCTTTTTATGAGCTTGTACTTGGTGATTTTGTTTTGTAAACTGTAAAAGAGAAGTTTGATGTAATTTGCACATTTCAGCTGCACCATAAAGGAACATAGCCCAAGGCGTGAATTTTGCAATATAAACCAGATTTTCTCAAAGAGTATTCAAAGCAGTGATGTATTACTTGGCAGACTAACATGCATGATCTAGCTGTTACACACTTCCATTCAATAGGAACTTATTATTTTTGCACAAAGCCTTAAAGTCCATATTACAGATCATTTTCTTGTGCAACCACCAAAACTCTGCCCCTATTCTCTACCCACAAACACCTGCAGTCATTAAAACAAGCATCAACACAAACATTGACATGTTAAAGGGTTTTTAAGTTCAGTTCTATACATGCATCTAATGTGGTCCAGCATTCGAACTACATCTACTCATTCCTGAGGAGGTATCTGGCTCTTTAGCAGCTTCACGTTCCACAAAGATGAGCTGAAAGACACACAAAACCCCAGACACCTAAAAGGACCTGCAGAGTCAGGTGCTCATTTAATGCTCCTGTTTCATGCAAAGCTGTGATATCAGCTGTTTCTTCATGGATTCAGGGTTTTTTGTTTTGTTTTCCAAACCTGGCTTTGCTAGAACAGCCTCCTGTCCTGTTTCTTTCCAGAGGAGCCTTAAAGCTCCACATCACCACCAGACAGAGTCTGTGGGGAAAACTGGAAGGAATAATTAATAGTATAGTATTTTTTGACTTGTAGTCTTCGGTGAAAAAACATCTTATGTGTCCCGTGGGCCACGTTTCTCTGTTGACCTACCAGCCAGTGTGTTTTTTTTTTTTTAAATCTCATATACCAATGGTTTTGGAAGAAAAGGGCAGGACAACAGGTGTGTGACTGCTCTTTTCCATGTAGATCAGTGAGGTGCTCAATAGATTCAGACAAGCTGAGCTGAAACACTATCCAGGAAATTTTATACAGGAGGGATAGAAAGAGAAGAGAAGACGTGATGGAGCGTCGATCAGAGGAGAAGCTTAAAGGAAACGTGCCCATGCATGTGTGCTTATGTCACATCTCCTAAACCCAATAAACTAAAGGTCAATAAGATGTTGACCTTGTTACAACCAGCTGTTATAGTCAAACTAATGTGTGTGTGTGTGTGTGTGTGTGTGTGTGTGTGTGAGGGTGTGTGTGTGTGTGTGTGTGTGTGTGTGTGTGTGTGTGTGTGTGTGTGTGTGTGTGTGTGTGTGTGTGTGTGTGTACTCCAGTGTCTCACAGAGTGCAGACATGTCTTATCGTACGTTTACGGTGTAGCATTTAACCACAAGCCTGAAATTATTTCTGAACTTTATTTCACAAGTTCTGAATATTATCTGACCTTCAGATCGGCCTTTAGAGAGCCAATAATATTTTGTTATGATAACTTGGATTGTTTTGGACTACGTCCTTCATCATGGAGGCAGAAATCATAAAAATCAGCACGCTTGCATGAGGAGTAGAAAAGCCCGAGGTCTGAGGCAGTTTTCTCAGGTTTTAAGAGACGAGCCTCCTTCAGAGAACCGCTTGACAAGTGCCTCGCTGAAAATCTAATTGCATGCACATAAAAGATTTGGTGATTTCTGGGTTTCTCAGAGGGAATTGGAGCTCTGTGCTGGAGGTGTCATCCATCTTTCTTCTTTAATCGGTTCCATATTTGTGGGTCAGGTGCTGGTCATAACAAAGAATCGATGCGCACACGTCCCTCCTCTCTCCTCGCTCTTGCATCGTTATTTAACCAAGTGAAAAATGTCAGGACGCTCCGAGGGTTAAAGCCTCCTTCGACCACCTTCATCATATTACTATCACTTTCTCCGATTGTCCCGGGGCCAAAGACAACACACAATACATTTTCAGCAATGAAAAACACATGTTAGTGATGTGACTCTGTTTGGGGGTTAAAAGCAGAAACCTTAGCTGTGCGTAGTATAAACTGTACAGGAGATCAGACCCGTCTCTTTGTGGCTAGAAAAGTTTCGGCTTTGCTTTGAGTGAAAATACTCCACACGGGCACATCATGAATAATAAGCTGCTGAGACAAACCAGGTGCCTTTAGTTTGGAGCTGCTGTCTCTGCTGGAAGACTTGCTGCTGAACTGTTGTGTCTCGTTCTGCAATTATCAAAGAGGTTAACAAGAGCCTTGAACCTTGTTCCTCGTAGCTCATGTCACACATGCGGTAATTCAACAAGATGTGTGTCTTTTGGCTTTGTGCATTGCTTGAATTAGCTGTTTGCTTCAAGTAGATAATTACAGGCTTCTACATGTTTTTGACTATTTATTTGATCAGTTTTCCATTTTCTATAAGCTGCTGTGGACCCTGACGTGATCACAGATGTCATATTTATAGCTCTGCAGACCTGATGGAGGCTACTGAAGCCAGAAATCTTTGGTTTCACACTGCTGATTACTGCAAATGGTTGCAATATTTTTTCATCATAACATGCAATTACCCAGACAGGCTCCTGAACAATGCTCTCAAGGGTTTATATTCACCGAGAGACACAGTCAGCTGGTCCTGCTGGTACGCTAAGGATGAATTTAGCAAACATCTTAACAAAGAACACGCAGTGATGCTAAGACTTCAGCTTTAGTCGTAGTCCAAAGCTTGATTGCTGTCACGGTGGCTGAACTATTCAAACACCACCACCAGAAGAGATGCCAAATCATGAGCTTTGACAAGATTTAGTTCCCGTCTGCAGAATCCTTAGATGGATTGTACCAGTCGTCCATTAGAAAGAACAGAAAGAGCATTAACGTCTCTTGCTGTTCCCCAGACGTGGATGTTTAACCTAGCAGATAAAACCGAGCATGTTTATTGATTACGGCAATTACAGTTCCCTCTTGTTATAAATGCTGCTGCGACTGACTCGTGGGATTATGTCACCAGATGGAGATTCCTTTATTAGCCTGTGTATTTCGTCTGTGTCCACAGCATGCATGTAACTGCAGAGACATTTATTTTGAAATGCATGAGGAAACCACAACAAAAGAGTCACTCCAACAGGAAGGAGCTCGGGGGAGGGGGCAGTGTGTGTGTGTGTGTGTGTGTGTGTGTGTGTGTGTGTGTGTGTGTGTGTGTGTGTGTGTGTGTGTGTGTGTGTGTGTGTGTGTGTGTGTGTGTGTGTGTGTGTGTGTGTGTGTCGGTTGTGAACAACCCCAGATGGAGCAGTGATTTGTTCTGTTCAGATGTGTTCATGCATCAACGTCAACTCCAGAAAAGAGCTAGTATTTTCACTCTACTATCTACTTTTATTCTACGTGCTGTTCTGTTGTTTTAATAGATCATTTAAAATCCACTTCAGGCTGATGTTCAGTCTAAGTACTACCTTACCACACACATTGGTACCTAGTTAACTCACTCAAATGAGATTAAATAGCATAAAGCAGACCACCCTGGAGATGTCCAGCTATGGGACTGTACTAAAAGAGAGAAGTGTGAGTGATCAGAAAGATGCTAAATGTTCTGTAGATCCTGGTGATAATTCTCTTTAGCTTGAAGTCAGTCACATGCTCTGCTGTTAATATAAAAATATAAATTATAGCCACTTTAAAGTCAGCGAGTTTTATTGATTTGTGTTTTCAGAAAATGTATGTAAACTGAAAAGCTACAGTATCCAGATTATATGACAATGTGGTCTCCATTTTGAAGCACGGGGGAACTCGACGCTGGTTTGGAGTCCATAAATAAGCTGAGGTGCGTAGTATCTGGCCAGTTCTGGCTGCAGGTCCCACGGTCCCCATTTCCCTCCAGCCCACCTTGGCGGGCCAGTTTATCCAACTCCAGCGGCTTTACACGGCTAATTTATGCCGATCCCCTCCTGTCATACCCTCTTTAAAACGCCGCAGTGGTCGTGGTTGGGTTTAAGCGGGGAGGCCTGTGGGACCCTGACGGAGTTAGCCTGTGCGATCACTAGAAAGCTGCTAAAACATATGAGCTCTCCTGGATGTGCTAATGGGAAAATCTTGGCACTGAAACTGAATGAACACAGTTTCAGGAAGCAGTAAATGTCACTGCTGATTCTTAATTACGTGGCCTATTCCTCCTCAGTGCCATGAGGTGTGGCCTGCTAGTGGCCTGCTCAGGAGGGATCAGGTGCTTACTGCCTCGCTATAAAAAGTACAGTAAATTACTATAAAATATTTGTCTTGAGTATTAACTGCCTCTTAAAGTATGAAAATATATATTTTTATTGTATTAACATCCCTCTGTGATGAGAGGACATTGTATTAGTTCATATTCTGATCATGTTGTTGCTGGATGTTGTTTTTACCTGGTTTGAGACTGAAATGAATCAACAACCTGATCGACTGTCAATGGATTCACACCTCCTCCTAATCAGGAAGTATAACAGATGTTTCTACTGTGGACTAATTCAGTTGCGACGTACTGGTACAGTCGTTGCTTCATATTCTTTGGTGTTTTTTTTGGAACAGATGTAAATGATATCGAACATTGTGAAGTCATCCAGCACATCCTCACCGGATGTTCCCGGGCTGTGCAAGATGACAAGACCCTATTATGTGGTGCTGCTCTGAGAAACGAATCATTGTGTTTTCATTCATTCTGTAAAAGGTCCTGGGACCAATATCCAGGCAGAACGAATGTCTTCCTCTGCAGCGCTGTAGGGGGGTACCGTCTGAGAGTCCAGCAGACATGGGTCTGTGTCAGGCCCACTTAGCATTTGTCTTGGGTTCATTATTTATCCCTAAAGTGGCCTTGCACTGGTCTTTCTCCCGCCTCGGCCATGATAAGGTGTGTTTGTACTCTGCATATCTGTCATCTTCAGATTACCACAAAATACTAAGACCACATATCGCTATCACTTACACAACTGACCACACCTTCACATACAAATGAAAGACAAAAGAAACTGCTCACCAAAGACATTGAGGAATTAAAGGAATAGTTAGGGAGTGTTTAAAGCACTTTTTAGTGCTTACTTTGACTTGTACTTTCCACCTCCCATCTGGCTTAAATTGGATTTAGCTGATTGTCCGGGAATTACATCTTTATTTTCATCTCTGGTTTTGGGGGTGGGGAAGTGTGGTTGACTTTCAGCTGCAGGTCGTAAAAGCCCTGTCCTGGTAAAACATTTTATACTGTGGCCCAGAAAGCTTTTTAAACAATGGCTTTGGTGTAAATCATTCCTGGAGCACACACGTTGTTGGTGGGGGTGGTGGGAGGCACCATCTATCCTGCCTGAACCATTTAAGTCTTCTTGTGGGAGACGAGGGTTTTAGCTCTCGAGTGTAACTTCATGTCAGACCCTGGTAACTTTAGCTTCTTTTGTCTCTGTTACTGAGAACTCTGGGCCTGTTAACTCAGTCCACCACCTCATAACACGACAGTCTCCTAATCTGACCCTTCCTTACTCATGTGTGAGTGATGATAGAGGCAGAGATATTGATTGGTTGACTTTCATTATTATGTCAAAAAGTGAAAGCAACAAATAAAGCAGCTGTCATTATTCTCTCAAAACAAGCATCAACAATTCAATTTGTTCAAGTTAAAAGCTATAATTTGTATGTCAGCACATGGATGAGTCCTGTAAATATAACACGAATAATATATCACTGCTACATTTTACAGTTTTTCACCAGACTATCATTTGGGGAAAATAAAAGCTCTAAGAAATAACTGCCAGTAATAATTTAGAGCTGTGGTGCAACTTCCTACATCGTGGTCATTAGTTTGAAGGTTAATATCCTTCATTATTTTCAGTTTGGACTGCAGAAGGATTCGAGAGGCACAGTCTGCTATATGAGCGAGGCTGTTTAGTGGTTGTACATTTTGGACTGCAACCTCACCTCCTGTATAAATAAATCATTTCAGCAGGGATCCTGGGAAGAGTTGGTCCTTGATGTCTTACTGGCAGGATCCAGACGAACTCCCAGGTTAGCCAGATTTATTTTGAAGAGAAAACAAAGGTGAACCCTAACGTTATTATTCCAACATTTATCACTGTGCATGCAGGTTTCCTGCACAAACATCTTTCAGTTTGCCTCCAAATGACAGGGCCTGTTTACAACCTGTGTGGCTGCTCGTTTCTTGCCTCATTAGTTCTGGTTGTAGTGATTTTAACTTGCTCCCAGATGTCAGCGATTACTTCGGGGTTCCCAGAGTTATCATAACTGATAGGAACGATGGCCGAAAGTACAACAATAAGACCTAAGTTGTGACACAGCAGGATTATCTATTAAAATACTAGACCTATGTCTATGGACAAATAGACAAATTATCTGGTTCTCTCAACCACTTGCATGCTTCCCTCGTGTAACCTTATATCCAAGACTAACCTTGTGTAAAATAACATTGCACTATATCATTTTTTCTCACCTCATCTTCTTCATGGATTATTGTTTAAACTGCGAGGAGACACCTCCAGCATTGCTGTGGTAGAAAACTGGCTCCTAGTGCGTGTCAGTCAAACGCATTAATTTCCTCCTCTGGTGTTTAGTTTAAAACTCAGTGCACATCACCGATGCCACGGTTTATTTTCTGTAGTCATACATTTGCAAATACGAGAAGGATTTCTTCTGAAAGCAAATATCGGAAGGTTATAGATTAAGGGTGCTTGGAGGTACAATTTCTGTGTTGGCCTGTGAATACGTGCACGTCCATGTCCGTTCCCGCTGGCAGCAGGAAATAGACCAGGGTTAAGTGGATAGCTGAGTGTGTGCATGGTTTCTTGATATAATTCACCAATTTGCAGAATGTACAGACTTTCCCTTCACCCAATTCAAACAAGGCAAGTCCCGTACTGTCAGCAGCCAGTTAAGACTTCAAGACAGATTTGCAGTGGAGAAGTCAAGTAGAAAAAGTGCGTGTTTGTGTATGTACTGGTTAAGTGTTGAGACACCCGCTCCCTTGTTGTGATTAGGCTTGCTGACTGTTTGCTCTCGAGTGCAGCACATTCCTCGCAGCCTTAATTGATAGCAATTATGTGGTTTTTGATTTGGCGTTTGATTGGGAGGCGGATTTGAAGTCTTGATTTGAAGGGCACAGTCTTTGGAACGCCGGGGTTGGATGCCTGAATGCTGGCCCGCTACCTTGTTAGTGACAAGAAGGGGCACCAGTGGGTTGGCACTAACTTTGACTGCACTTTTTCTGCTTTAACTTTCTCTTTCAAGCTTTTGATTTTGTACATTTTTCTTTCAAAACTTGAATCTGGAAAGCTGCTCGGGGGATTGTGTATTCCCTCTGTGCCAAGAGCTGTCCATCTTACTGGTTGTTTTTCTCTATAACCGGAGGAATTGTCCCTCCAGGGGACACCTGGCTTGTTCCCCACCTCCACAGTGCAAATGTTCCCTGACTTAAACTGCCAGATGTTATGAAAGGCTCTATTGAAGTGGACCTTTAGCTCATAAAGACCCAGGAAAAGGCACCATGACTGAGGAGTCTGTCCTGATCACTTCATCGACCAGACTTTGTCATTTGATGGAGCTCTCACACGTAACTTCTTGTAAAGCAAAAACACAGTCAAGAGCCTGATCTGAAGTCAATATGTCTCAGGTTTGTTCAGATGTGTGTTTGGAGTCAGTGTTTCTTTGTATTCTTAAGAATTTCGGACGTTTCCAAAACAAGAGTGCTGGCAAAAGACAAGACGAAGTGGTCCAGAGCTTAAAAAACAGGCAGAGAAATGAGAAACAGTGGCCCGAGCAAGAATGACAGAGGACTAAAATGAGACACAGGAAGGAAAACGGAATATGAGAGACATATATTTGAGATATTAATAGAACAAATGGAAAGAACCGAAGGTGCAAGAAAATTGGTTTCAAGTTGTTTGTCTGTCTACAATTATTTCTACTTTGTGACTGAAACGTGTGAAGTTGCAGCTGGACTGAATCCATGTTTGAACTAGCACGCTTGACTAAGACCCCTTTATTGATTGATTGGCTGATGTATAAGACCTGAAGACTCACTGGGCTCAGATCCTTCCCCCCCTCACACATGCACAGATTTACACACACACTCCTCCCACCATCCACTTTCCTGAGTTACTCCTGAGAAAGGACGGGAGCGAGTCAGAGAGGAGACGGCAGGCAGACACAGAGCATCACACACGTACGATCACACAGAGCCGGAGGGATCGACTCACACTTTGAAAAGTTATGGAGCAAGATTTTTCATCTTGCAAGCTCCTGGTGGCAACTCTTCTCATCCTGGTACAGTAATTTTATGTCCATTAAAAAACACTTCACCCTTAATCTGCTTCAAATACTTGTCACAAGGGTTTGGTGACTCTACTCATCCTGGACTCCTCTCAGGACTTGATTTAATAGTGATGATGACATGAATGATGAATGATCACAGAAGTAGATTTGCATGTGCAGGTCATGATGCTGTTGTGTCTGAGCTGAGCTGAGGACTCTGTTACGTTACAGTGACTACTTTGCTTGTGGCATGACGGTGAGTACAGTGCAGTGCAGTGCCGAGCGGACGACAAGGGATTTAACAGATGTGCAAATATCGTATGTCTTGCCAACTGAAAAGGTCATTGTATGTATATTGACACAGTCTGCAAAAGAAGGCATCAGTCTCAGGTTTCTTTCCCCTGTCGAGGAGTTTTCCATCTTTAAGGAAAATGTCCTTAGTCTCAGCTGCTGACAGGTGACTTAAATAGGACCTGTCCCTCAGAATAACATATAATACCTAGTGAGTGGTCTTTTATCATACGCTCATTTCCTCTTTTCCGCTTAATGTGAAAACACAGGATCAGTGACAACCTGGGGCTCCTTTTGGTTCTGTTTTTCTCATAGCAAAAGAGCCCAAGAATAAATCTGTGTAGAGAGACATGCTTTGCTGTAAATGGCGCTTTAAAGAGCTTGAGGTGACACTGTGAGTCATCTGTGGAGGGATCTTGATATGCATGGTTCCTGCTCCCTCCATGAAGCCACCTAGTGTAAATAAAATCCTGACGGGATCAGAGCAGGGGAGGTGGGACAGTGGAGTGAAGGAGGGTCAGGAAGCCTCCATGTGGATATTTGAGCCTTTTTAGATTATTGGATCCAAATCCCAGCAGGACAGTCGTGTGACTAGTGGAGCCTTGTGCAAAGCTGGACCTTCCTCCACCTTCGGTGAGAACAATAGCAGCACAGTTAGCCAAACAACCTCCTCATCTCCATCCCTTCATCAGCCTCCCCTCCACTTTCTTCACCGGCCTCGTTACGCCTCTGCCTCTCTTGGCTTTGCAACACACAGCTCCCAGCTGTAATTGAGTGCAAAAATCACTGATTTTCAAAGGAAAATGAAGCTGGTGTGCTAACGGGCTGCCCAGAGCACAGCCTGTGTTTATTTACCGTGGATCCAGACATCGAAATAGTTGGCCTGTGCAAAAAGTAGCGCCATTGCCACAGCCGATATGTTTGGCTGTATGCTCCGCTGGCTGTGTTTTGGTCTTGCTGTTCCCCTCTGCTGTTCCTCAGGCGTCATCAGCACTGACAGCCATTTATATCAGTCCCTACGCACTTTTAATAGTGTGAACCCACTTCTCTGCTGCACAGAGCACAGAGTGGTTGTTTTTGCTACCTCGACCCAAAGAAAATAATCAGGGCAGTATTATTGCCTTGTATCTGCTTTCCTCTGCAAGATCCATTCATCTTTGTAGACGAAGCACAATGCCATGCTGTTGGGAGAAGGGGCCAAAGAGGTCAAAATAACTTGGCATATCCAGACATTTTCCCTCTCAAGGCTGTGTATCTCAAATGCAAGGCTGGACCTTCGCTAGAAACTCTGTCAGCTCACAGGGCATTAATCTTTTTAGGAGCAGGTGTTACACATAAAATTTTCAGTCTGCACGGGCTAAGTGGGCTTGTTGTGCCTCACATTTCATTACCAATCTGCAGGGTTTGGGATTTTAAAGTGGCAGTCAAAAACTCAGCTGCATGTGCAGGAACTAAATGTTGCCTCGTGGTGTAAAGTCTGTCTGAAACATGCAAAACTCTTTTTCTGTCATCTTAAAATATTCTTTTATGGTTCACCAGCATCAGAAACACTTCCTACATTGATCGTATCGTGGAGTATATATTTTCTTTCTTCTATGAATCTATTCTTTTTTGTGACCTTAAGCTTATTTCATTGAATGTGTTTGTACCTTCACTGTTATTCTGCTACCACAGGGGTTGAATGATTTGGCCCGGAGTCAGATCCGAGTCTGTTTTTTACAGATTTCATTCCCTAAACAGGTATAAGCCCAGTGTTTTTGTAGCCTCACTGGCAGCTTTTGAGTGAAATCCTTCCTCCGCTGAGCTAAGCTATGCTTTTTCTAGATAGCAAGAGCAATCAAATTACCTTTTCATTTCATCAGAGCCTGGTATTCAGGCAACAGAGCTCTCTAACTTCATTCAATCAAAGAACACTCAAACGCAAAGCCAAGAGGAACAAACATAAATCATATTCAGCCATAGATGATCCACATGATACGACAGTGCCAGCCTTACAAATAAACACCTTCGTTAGAGCAAAGTGAGGCAGCTGGGGCAACTCTAATCCAAAAACACAACAGGCATTGTGAGGGAAAAGAGGAGTGAAAGAGAGCAAGACGGAGGGGTGGAGAAGATCTTCATTTTTTGGCTGTCACTCTACATCTGAGATGCACATTGTCCTTGCACTTGAAAAATTCATCTTCCCATAATATTGATTTTGGCCTCTGCAGTAATATCCCTGCTCCCACTGCCAAATACAGCACAATGCAATTAACAGAGAGACACACAAGTGAGGTCTGAAGCTGAAGAGAGCACTAATATTTCATAATCTGTGGATGACTCAGACATTGGAAATAGGCAAAAGGGGCAAAAGTCAAGAGTTTTAATTACTTCCCGTTACCATCGCTCTCATCCTGCCACATGCACACTAGTTTTCAGCAGCCTCCAGAATGAATTTCAGGCTTTTCTTATCAGCAGTGCTGCTTTTTAAACAGTTGAATAGCAGGAACGTTGCCTGAATAGCAGGGTCAGATGAAGTGATAAGGAAGCTGTCATTACAGAGGGCCGATAAGAATTTAATTAACTCACTTTCACCAAATGTTTGCACAGTATCTCAACGACCGTTCCCTCAAAGTGAAAGAGCTGATTCTCAACGGAGTTCACATAAACTGTGCGCCTCCTTTCTCCCATAAATCACGTCTCTTCCTGTGGTGTGCAGAGCTCGCGGACGGCCCGATCAGAGGAGGACAGAGACACGCTGTGGGATGCTTGGGGCTCGTGGAGTGAATGTTCCCGTACCTGCGGAGGAGGAGCCTCCTACTCCCTCCGACGATGCCTCAGCTCCAAGTAAGGCTTTCCACAACCCAGATACGCTGTACGTCTGTGTTTTACTGTTAATTCTGCATCACTGGACACAGTCTGCTCCTCCCTCCTTCAGTTATTGGATCTGAGGTACATTGGATTCAGATTGCAGAGTTGGCACCATACATTTGTCAAGTTGCAGCAGCCTTGTGTTTCTTACTGAATAAACCAGCTGTCATGTTGTTTACAGTATTATTATTCATCACTGTGCAAACATTCTCTCTTCTTTCTGTTCTCTAAACATATATTTGTACCTTTGACTGCACACCAGGAGGCTTGTTTGTGTGTCTGGTCCTGTGTTTAAAATGAGTAAATAAAATGAAACCAGAAATAACTTTTCTGCAATGCTAGCTTCATGGTTCTATGGATGGTTGGGCCACCACTTTGGACCTTGCTGCAGTAGCACTAGTACCATCTAGTACCATATGTTTAATATGGATTGCATTGAAATTTAGTATAATCAGTGATAAACAGCCTAAAAACAGCTCCTGGATTGATTTCCATAAAATGACTGTACTGAAAAATGAATTGTTCTCCCTGTCAGAGCTAATTAGCAAAGGTTAGCATGCTAACGCAATAAGTTAAGATGGTGAAGTTGGTAAATAAATCAAATTTCTAATTATCTTCCACAACTGTGAGGAATCCAAAGAAACATTATTTTCTAATACAAACACTGGAGACATGTTTGAGATCTGAGATACTTAACTACAAGACTGGCCTGTAGTAAAAATACAGTGAAACCCCTGTGCTCTCAAGTGTAATCAATAATAATAATCATTATTATCATGTGTCATTAGCATTAAGAGATTTATAGTGTATAATTTCACTGTAGAACCTCGGTGGACTTCAGATAAATGGAAACATCCCATGGGCAGATGGTAAACGTGAGCTCCAACACTATTCTAACTAACGTCTTCTTTTGAAGAGCAAAGTCCTAATGGGGGTTGGACTGGTTTCCATTAAAAAGCCTCATGAGAGGGAATGAGGAAGGTCATCTTTTTCTATTGCTCATGACCGATCTGCCAAATCAACCCAGACAGCGTCCCGAATAATGTGGGTAAATCTCACAGATCGCTCCACTTCCATTGGCTTTAATGGGGATGCGTAATATACATATGGTTGCTACAAAGCCCTGAGTGGTCAGCTGAGATCACAGCCCATCAAACGGTCTAGATGGCCATATTAGTCCAGATCCTGGACTCATCAGTGACAGTAGGAATTTTCAGTGATGGCCCAAACATGTTTCTTTACAAATTAGAGCATAATAATCGATGTCCTTTGCCAAAGTACACGTCACGTTAAATAACTGTTTCTGTGATGACGTTCTCAAGCTCCGAGCCTGATGTCAGGTGACAAACTGGAAATCCTGCTTTTGGCCTGTTGGTCCTTTCACCTGGTTGATTAGCCTCCAGGTTAACCCAGTGGACTTCACGATTAAAGCCTGAGGCCATGAATGCTGCACAAAAAGGATTTGAGGAGACAGAAGGAGTGAGAGGGTATGTTTTCCATAGAAATACTGTCACATTTATAGTCTGGGAAATAGCTGCAGGGTGACTTCACTGCATTCCTGTAGTTTACAGTTCCCAGAATATATCGCCCACTCTATAGGGTCAGCTTTGCTGCTAAAGTCACCTCTGTTTGACTGCTGAGGGCATTGTCAAAAAAAGACACTGACAAAACAATACAGATCATATTGCTGTCACAAGTGAGGTGCACAATAATGTTCTTCCAGCTCTTTCCATCCATAAATCTGTCTGCACTGGCACTAAGGAACCAGGCTGAAAAGCATAAGGCTGTCAAGACCTCAGACTCAGTACCAGACCCCTCCCTCTCTACTGCACTGTAAACACTGGGAGTTCATTTCATGCTATCAGCAGCAGCCATTTCTCTCTGCTTGCCCACATTTTTTTGGTCAGACAAGCCTCAGATTATTACTGGCTGTAAAGGCAATTGACGTGTTAAGAGGTGTTTGGGGTTTGAGCTCCATGTGAGATGGAGGCGCTGGGTACATGTGTGGACACACAATGCTTACGGAAGTCCAGGCAAGTATGATTGTACGGTGTCCTTTGGCAGTAGCAGTAATGTTTGGGATTCTTGAGCAAATGGTAGGACCCCCTGTCCCAGTTAATCCCAACTCACCCCTGCTGCTGCTGCTGCTGCTGCGTGGGAATGAGGGAGCAGTAGCCTGGTCCCGGGTGGCAGATCAAACAGTGTCATTAAAAAGCACAAGGCCCCTTGTGTGTGTGTGTGTGTGTGAGTGTGAGTGTGAGACAAAGAGGCTGGAAACAGGCCTCCAACACCCTCCAAACCAATACCGCTCCAACTCTCTGACCTCTAAACGCTCCACTCTAGGACACACTGCTACTGCAAAAATCCTCCCAAATGGGCACATGAAAAGTACAGGCCTTACACAGATGGCCTGGCACTCGTTAGTCCCACCGGCTCCGTTATTAACAAAGCAGCGGTGGATTGAGGCGAGTGTGGACACATACATTGGGTGTCAGGGCAAGAGGTTGCAAACACTTTAGCTATTTGTCGTTTTTGTGGTTTCATTATTCCATAATAACCTTTATCAGGAAATACAGATGTGCAGAAGAAGAACAGGTATCCATATGTTGCAAAAATATAAATCTCATTATAAGAGATGGTTTTACCGTTTTAACTGATGTGAAGACATAAACAGTGACATTAAATGGTTGTGGCATTTTGGCATTTCACAAAACGGCACGCCACAGCGATGTTTAAAGGCAATTGAAGACGAACGTTCTCCAAATCCATGAATTGTCTAATTAAGTTGGCCTGGCACCATGCTTATGTCGGAGACCAGCACTCTGTGTGGCCTGTGACTGCTGAAAAACACCTCCCTAGCCTGGAGTAGCACTGAGCCCATGTCAGGCCAGAGTCAACAATAATCTGCAGTCAACCTGTGTCCTGACTATGGAGGATTTAAAACCTCATCTCAGACTGCAGTTGTAAAAGGAAATCTGTCAGAATAAGTGGTAGAAAGAAGAGATTGGGATGCTATCAGCCACAATGTGTCTACACTCTTCAGCCATCATGGGTTCAAAATGGAAATTCTTCTTTCTGTAGAGAGCATTAATGTCATCTAACCTGCAAGTGGAAACTGGTTGCTCTGCAGAAACACTTTAGGCGTTAGAAAAGCATCAGGATTTATTCTTAGGGAAACATTATGATCTAATAGTAAATCAGATGAAATTCAGCCATTTCTTTGAAGATGCATATTTTAGTGGGTCAAACTGATGCTGGCACAAGATAAAAGCACAGAGTCACTAAAATCATTGTGACTCATCCCCGAACGACCATCAACGTATTTATATCAAAGTTCCTGACAATCTACTGGACTGTGAACAACCGTGCATGACTGATCTCACTTTGCCTAAACTGATCAGTAGTAGAGCTCAAAGTGAGACCAAACTGTAGGTATTACAACCTCGGCCACGTTTTCATGTGCCCACTATCAATATTATCGTAAAGGTTCTGGAGCCCTGCTCACAATTACTTTCAATCTAGCGAGAAGAGCTGATGACATGTATGGACATTATGAGCCAGCCAAGCTTTACTGCATGCTCCAGTATTATGAGAAGTTATTGCTGTGGATTATTCATGGTTACAAAAGATTTTCAGTTCATGCCTTGTCTCAGAATGAGGTTATTGGCATGGTAGTTTTACTCGGTGCAGTCTGTGTTTTTCAGTGATGAGATAGTTGTGATTGTGTTTGTGTCTTTGGGCATTTTCAGTAGAAATGAGCAGTCGTCACAGTCGGTGAGTTATGTGTTATGTGCTCCAGGAATTCCCCCCCCCCCCCAACCTATGATGACACCCTGATGAATCCCGAGTCCAGGACCTACTTCTGCTTAGCCTCCACTTTGTAGCTTCCAAAGTCAAGAGGAAATGGAAAGGAAATTTATTTTATTCCCATTGCCTCTTTTTTTGAATGTCCATATTATATATTGCTTGTCCCAGTGTGATTTTTTTTTTTTTTTTTTTTTTTTCCATACTGATCCTGGTCTTTGCTACCTGTCTCTCAGCTCCTGGTCTATGAAAGTCCCTCTTCCGGGCCCATGACCTGCTGTTTGGCTTGGCAGAGGAGGCTGTCTGGACTCGTCTCAGGGTCTAATGTTCTTGCCATGCCACACGCTCCACGTCCACTCCCTCTGCTCTCTGGAATAATATCATAAAAATCCTTAAGCCCTCGTTCAATCACGAGCCGAAATTCTGCTGTGTTGCCTCCAATCATGATTCCAGATTAGCTAAGGGCAGATGACACTGGAATTCCTCTTATGTTCCCAAACTCAAAAGAATATCCTTTGATTAGATTCCACTGGGGTCATGGATAATTGGCCAATCATAGTCACCATCAGTGGTTTATCATCACTCGGCATCAAAACACAAAGGAATCTTAATTTTCAGTAAGTGGTTAGCTCTATAATTTGGCCAAAGACACTGCAGACTGTCATGGGGAGACTCGTGATCCAAACTGCTCCAATGTGTTCAGCAGACACGGCTCAGTGGGCTGTTTTTTTTTTTTTTTTACTTCTTTCAGTTTACCTATTGACCCCTGTTTCCTCGCTTTGCCTTTTCATTTTTCCTCCAATCTTTAATTTGCATTAATCTTATCAGTGTGTGTGTTTATTCCACTATTCTTATACAAAGCTCAACAGGAAGCAAGTTGCTAATTAACCCGCTGAAGTAAGTTTATTTTAAGGATTGCATTCACAGTTCGAGTTGAAAAGTGACGATGATGATCAGTGGTTGAAATAGCGTCAGGTCAGCGACGTGCATCGTGGTGTGTTCAGCATTTATCCTCTGAAACCTGTTGATCCACATGTCCATTTTTTTCTCCTCCAGGACCTGTGAAGGGCAGAACATCAAGTATCGCACATGCAGTAACGTGGTAAGTTCAACACAGTCGCCTTTATGTAAATCAGTAAACCTTCCTGCTGGTTTCTCTTGAAATTATGATTGAGGATTCGGTGAGGTGGAAGAGTAACATATGGCCACAGGGTATAATTGAGTGAGATGACGTGGTGATGGGGGTCCATATATTTTGCAGTGTACCTGTAATATTCTTGCCTGTGTTTCCGTCAGGACTGTCCTGCAGATGCTGGTGATTTCCGTGCCCAGCAGTGCTCAGCTCATGCGGACGTGCGGTACCAGGGTCAGTACCACGAGTGGCTGCCTGTGTACAACGACCCGGAGAACCCCTGCGCTCTCAAGTGCAAAGCCAAGGGCTCGGGGCTGGTGGTGGAGCTGGCACCCAAGGTACTGGATGGGACCCGTTGTTACACTGAATCCTTGGACATGTGCATCAGTGGAATCTGTCAGGTAAGGAATGAGGAATAAGACCAGGGCTGTATTTTTAATGTCATCATCACACAGCGTGAAGCGATGACACATCATCACACCCATGTAAACCTCCCTAAAATAATACAACAGTCTTTATTCATGTTTTCCTTGCACTGACATGGCGTCAATGCCGCACAGGATAAAGATGAATACGTGGCTCTTACCAGCTCTGTGCCATGTGGATGCACCAATGTCTGCTCCTTTCATAGTTTAACTGGTTAAATTTTGTGCAGCCAGCACCTGACTGTTGCAGAATAACCACAAAAATCTCAGTGTGTGTGTGTGTGTGTGTGTGCGTGTGTGTGTGTGTGTGTGTACAGCAGACTCATCCCACTGCAAATAAAATGGCACACTATTACACACAGAAAGCAGGTTGATCATAAAGTCAACATGCCCAAAGTCTATTCAAACTAAGAGACGTCATCTTCTCCTGGCTGTATGTCTGAGCGGCTGTATTCATATTTGAAACTTCTCCAATTTGTCTAAAGGGGATTAAATTAGTGAATGTGACTGGTCTTGATTGTCACAACCCACATGCGATGTATAATAATGTATTAATCTGTTGCCAGGTGCACCCTGCCCATGGAAAACCCAAAGGTTTGCTGAGTGCATTGGGCAGGGTGCACAGTGATCTGTGCCACAACCCTCAGAGACCTTTACCGTTTTCTGCCAATGAGAAGTTCATGTTTATTCCTTTAATTTATAAACATAAATGCACCTATTGTAAATTCACAATTCTGTGATGCCAATTGAAATGGAGAGCTGTTCTTCTCAGAAACCATAACATATGATTTAAATCAATTGTTATTAGGGATTTTGGAAAATTTCTCTTCCATGGTACAGTCAGTCTCATACCAAAGCGTTGTGAACTATGTGCAGTCTTGGAGAACCTAAGGACAAGTATGCAGTACATATGAAGTATCATGCAGTTTGATAGATTGAAAGCGTGCAACATCTGGCTTTAGCAGACGCCATCCTTCTTTGGTTCAAAGCATTTTTCTGTAGATAAATATAATAATTGTCCTAAAAAGGTATTTTAAAGGTTTACAGTGATTTTGATTTTTCCCCCCGAACCGTAGAACTCAACTGGGGAAGTGCCGAACTAAAATGTTAAATTTGAGAAAAACCTGTCATGACCATCAAAGCCCTTTAATCCATCCATCCATCCATCCATCTTCTATACCCGCTTTTCCTAGCTCAGGGTCACGGGGATCTGCTGGAGCCTATCCCAGCTCTCTCTCGGGTGGAAGGCAGCAAAGCCCTTTAATTCTTCCTAAAAATGAATTCCTTGGTTTATATATATGACAGTTTGTTGTAGTCCTAAATCCAAGAAAACTCATACACAATACTGACATTCAAAGGAATTTCGTAAATATATTTACTGTTACCTTTTCTATTTGTATTCCTTTATGTTCTTAAATGGAGCTCTAGCCTATTTGCAGGCTTTTCTGCAGAAAGTCAGGGGAAAGGTTTCTGTTGTTTACTTCTCCCTGTGTGTTACAGATTGTAGGTTGTGACCATGAGCTGGGGAGCACGGCAAAGGAGGACAACTGTGGTGTCTGCAACGGTGACGGCTCATCCTGCCGCCTTGTGCGAGGACACTACAAATCCCAGCATGCTTCGGGAAAAAGTAAACAAGCTGTTTTGACAAAGTCTAAGTGGAATTGCACAGATTTTACGCATTAAGTTGAGTTATGTCCCCGGTATAGGATGAGAAGCTGTTGTTTGATGCCTGCTGTGGCTCTGGAAAAAGCTTTTTAAAGCCTGACAAAACTCTCTGACTTATTAACACTACACTCAAGGACACACTGCTGGTCCAAAAGCCTCCCAAAAGGGAATATCTAAAGCACAGACTAAACACAGATCGCCTGGCACTCATTAGTCCCACCTGCACAACACACTTCTGTTGATCACAAGCTCCATTATTAAGAAAAGCAGAGCTGATTTGAAGCAAGTGTGAACATATGGTTTGGATGTCATGGCAGGAGAAAGCACAGCTATGTTATTTGTGAGGCTGGTGGTTGGCAAACACTTCAGATATTTCCTTTCATTAAAAAAAAAAAAAAAAAAAGAGGCCATTCTTAACTTCTGACAAAATGGACCGGACAGTTATGTTTCCCCATTGACAACAGATTTTATTACCAGATGTATTTATCCAGAGTTTGTCATGTTTAGTCATGCTGTCTCTTTGTGTGTTTGTCTCATTTAAGCCGAGGATACAGTTGTCGTCATCCCCTATAAGAGTCGTCATGTACGTCTGGTCCTAAAAGGCCCGGATCACTTGTGTAAGTCCTGGTAGGTCCAGGGTGCCCTTCCATCCGAAACCATTGAACGTGATGTTGATGCTTGGCAGGACTGCACTTTAATCACTGCTATTCTCAATGTGCTCAGTGACTTTTACTGCAGGTCATGTTACGTTTTAATGACTGTTATGCAGAAAGAAAATTACTTCTTATTATACAAGTACTGCTTGTTTGTTTTTTTAAAGACCTGTCACCCATATAACAATCTATTATTAACCTTTCAATCCTGACTCTGGTAAAATATATTAAGTCCTGGGATCTGTGAATAAAGACATCAGGCTTCTAGCAAATGCTACTGATGCCAAAGACCAGGCATCAGACTCTGCAATGGATCTCTGTACCTGTCCTTAGCTCACAGCCGGACTCATCTTTTTCTGAATGGACACATTTTTCATTTTCTTTTCGTTTCGTTTCCCGTCTTCTGTTTGGCACTTAAATGGTAACCATCTGTCGGCATGCGACGACTGCTGCTGGTTAGCGCTTGTTCCTGTGTTTCCCTGTTGTGTTTGTTTAAACGTCCGTGCTGGAATAACACAAGACCTTGTTAGGCCGAGGGTGAAGTCAGGTCAAACAGTGGGAAAGCTCGGTACAGTGCCGGCCTGTGACATGAGCCTCCTGGCAGGGCTGTTCTGTGTTTTTAACTGGATCTGATTAAGGCTCCGGATAAATGGAAGTCATCATTTCAGTGTCTTGATGTTTTAATAACATCTTTTTATTTACCGTTTCATTTTCTTTAGATTAAGATAACACAATAATGATGAGACAAACACAAAAACGATAAATCAAATAGAAACTGAAGTCTCATTATTTATGTTAGATTTTGTGATGGCTATTGGCCGTACTTACTGTAGCTGTCTCCTCTTTAGATGTGGAGAGTAAGACTCTACAGGGGGCAAAAGGGGAGCTGGTCTTAGACTCGTCAGGGCAGTACCACCTGGAGAACACAACCCTGGATTACCAGAAACTTTCTGATAAGGAGGTCCTGAGAATCACTGGGCCCCTCGGAGCTGACTTCACTGTCAAAGTAAGACTTTCCATAAATGCATTTATTCAACTTAAAGCTGCACTTATCAATGTTTTCATGTCAAAAATGGATTCATTTAAAATGTGAAACATGACACAAGTTTTTAAAATGACAAGCCCGTACAGAGTTCAGCTTCCAAAAAGATCCATCTGTCCTGTTTAGGTATTTTTCCCAGGAGTGGGTGGAGACCAGAAACTGCTAAAAGAAAATCACATAAAATTACATATCGAATGTAATTGAATTCTCCACGTCAACAGAAAAACATCTCAGAGTGAATGCTGAAGTTGCTCTGTGTTTGTTGCTAACAATTTTGCTACATCACCACTCCCCTTTGTGTTCGCAACTTGTTTCTGCTGCCCCCATGTGGCCAGAATTACAGGTTTTCTTAAAAAAAAAAAAAAAAGGATCAGTTTGGAAATGTTGCAGTGAGCAAAGCCAGCAGCCTTCAGACTGGTTATAAAGACTTTGCTTGTAAATGATCCCAGTCAGGCTCACTCTGCTGAACAGCTGACATCACAGGGACATTATTGTTGTCTTTTCTGCAGCTTAACACAAAACGGTGGTTTTAAAGGAATGCAGAGCTGCCAAACTGGCCTCTGATCAGGTTCTTATTTTCATGAACTCCTGGTGAACTCCTCATGTCATGCAGGGTTCAAAGCGGATTTGACTTTGTATGTTTAGTTTTACAGATATCAGAGCAAACCTACCTGCCTGCTCTCACTTAGGGACAACATGTTTCTGGAGCAATGGGTCATGCATTGGTAACAATAGTAGAAAACACGTTAGTGAATAGTTTTGTCTTGGCCTGCCAGAATGATCCTATCACGTCAGATTGTTACAACACAACATCACCTGAGCTCAGAATACAGTAGGAGAGCAGAGCCACCACACGTTTCTGCACGTTCTCAGACTAGTGAGCGAGTGGGCATTAAATATTATACAGGCCACAGTCGCAGAAACACCTGTGAAAACTTCCTCCCTCATAAGCACAAGACAAGAAATAGAAAAGAGGAGACAGAAATCTTAGAAACTGTGAATGCAGAATTTTCTGATGTGTTACAAGGCATGAGGCCAGTCCCTAACGAGGTGCTGGAAATGTTTGGACAGAAGGGAAATGATACTGGAGTGGCCAGGTTGTCATTCCACTGTAAACACATAAATGTAAATGAGTGGCACTGGAGCTTGATGCAGGTGTCTTGCAGGTATAATGTGTCTTTGGGTGCTTCATCAGTGAGAAGGACGAAGAAAAAAAGTGTTTGTGCAAACATTTATGAAACTTTCAAACCGTTTTTTGTTTTGTTTTGTTTTTTAAAGTGAAGCCCTGAGACATTGTCCAATGTCCAACATGTCTGACAGAATTAAGACATGCTTCAGTCGTCTGTTAGCCAGAAGGGCAAACCTTCCTACTGCCTTAGCACACGTACTTACCCAGCAGAGGCTGGATAATAATGTGATGGTGAGACTGTCTTCGCTCTTTAGGTGCAGTTTGCCAGTGGAGCAGACAGTGTGGTCCAGTACATCTACTACCAGCCCATCATCCACCGCTGGAGAGAAACCGACTTCTTCCCTTGCTCTGTCACATGTGGGGGAGGTAGGCAAGCAGTTTCACAGTTAGTGTAGACCAGTATGCCAGGAAACCGTCCTGCTTCCTCCTGATGCTTTTCACAAGTTTAATATGAAATTATTGATCTGTCTTGTTAGGTTACCAGTTAACCTCCACAGAGTGCTTTGACCTGCGGAGCGGTCGGGTGGTCGTGGATCAGTACTGCCATTATTACCCAGAGAATGTCAAACCTAAGCCCAAACTGCAGGAGTGCAACATGGAGCCCTGTCTGGCCAGGTGAGAGACCCGACCTGCTGGGAGACTGAGCTGGACAAAACACTCCAGTCATCATAGACGTCTTCAGCTTGTTGCTGATCTGTCCACAGCAGTTTGTATAATCCTGACGTCTTGTTTTCATGCCTGATTCTGCCTTTTAGTGATGGCTACAAGCAAATCATGCCCTATGACCTCTACCACCCCCTGCCTCGGTATGTACAAAACTAACGCAAGACTAAATGATGACATAAATTCTCACATCCATAAATATCCATCATCATGCTGTGTAACCTCCTACATTGCCAGATGGGAGAGCAGTCCCTGGACAGCCTGCTCCATGTCCTGTGGTGGGGGCATCCAGAGCCGCTCCGTGTCCTGTGTGGAAGAAGACATGCAGGGAATCATCACTCCCACTGAGGAGTGGAAGTGTCTGTATGCTCCAAAGACCTCTATCCTGCAGCCCTGCAACACCTTTGACTGCCCCACCTGGCTGGCACAAGAGTGGTCACCAGTAGGTTCCTTTTCTATTCTGGTTTCAACCATCCATCCATTCTCGGGTGAAAGGCAGGGGTACACCCTGGACAGGTCACCAGTCCGTCGCAGGGCCTGGTTTCAACCATTTATCTTTTAATGTTGGTTTATAACCAAAAGTCTAAATATATAAAGTGTAAGGTCTTTAAGTTACTCTTTACCATTATATTGAGATGGTGCATTTGGATCGGTCTGACCATCCTGGCCAGCTTACCTGTTTGAGAGAGGTGCAGTGACATTAAGCAGGAAAAAGTCCCTTACAGTTTCCTCATGGGGATTTTTTAATTTCACCAGTTAAACAGGCACAAACAGAGGCCCAGGGAG
This sequence comes from Mastacembelus armatus, assembly GCF_900324485.2. NCBI lineage: Eukaryota > Metazoa > Chordata > Actinopteri > Synbranchiformes > Mastacembelidae > Mastacembelus > Mastacembelus armatus. The sequence continues at coordinate 15,531,767 of NC_046650.1, read as the reverse complement.
CCAGATTTGCAGCCTCCTAAAAACCTGGCAGGCTGTTTACCTAGCACATTCTTCCCCTGCTTGTAAATGCTTGTTTTGGCAGAGGATAGACAAAGTGCACTCCTGAGGAGAGAGCTTTTTTATTTCTGTCAAACCCAAGCACAGAGACGAGGTTATAAGAGCAGGGCTCAACATGTTCCCCTATCTGTGTGTGAAAACTGTGATCAGTCACTAATTAATAACCTGCACTCCTGTTAAACCAGTGCACGGTGACTTGTGGTCAGGGTCTGCGCTACAGGGTGGTGCTATGCATCGACCACAGGGGCCTCCACGCTGGAGGCTGCAACCCCACCACCAAACCCCACATCAAGGAGGAGTGTCTGGTGACTGTGCCGTGCTACAAGTCCATAGGTCAGTTGGGGATGGAGCGGTTGTCGGATTCAACCATCAAACCTGTGTATATGTTTCTTGTGATTTTTAAACCTGTGGTCCTTCTGGGTAATTTGCTGTAGATACTCTCCCAGTTGAGGCAAAGCCCATGTGGCATAAACAGGCCATAGAGCTGGAGGATGAACATGCGGTGACTGAGGAACCAAGGTGCGTACCAACCACACACACACACACACACACACACCCACACACAAAAAAGAGGATGCTGATTGGCTGACAGTGGTTGGATTGGATCACATTTTGACCCACCAACTACAGACTCTTTTTTTTTTTTTTTTGCAAATGTCAGTCAAGTTTGCGACCTGGACCACATGGGCTGCTTTCAACCACAATTTACTGTCAGAGGTAACTATTCTGTTGAAACCATCACAGGTTTAGCAGTAAATTATTTGGGAGGATGAAGCTGCTAAAACAATACACTGCTCTCAGAGTTCATAACCTGGAAAAAGCTGTGAAAGAATTACTGTTACTCTGCAGGGCTGAAGAAGTAAACGTCAGCTGTTTTCACAACCCAGCTAAGATTTACCTGAAGGTAAAACTGAACCTCCGTCGTATCACGGTTGTGTTCAGTTTTGTCTACTTGGTTTCAGAATGCACAGCTCTGGATCCCTTGTTTTAATGACTCTTCTTACAGCTGTGCACACCAAATGTTTTTCAAACATCAGTGGCCCAGCACAGAACAATTCACCCTTAATAAGTTTAACACTGCGATGCTTCGCTGAAGGTGTGTGTTGTCAGATCTAATAAATGTGCTGTATGAGGTTATTTAAGGTACAGGGGCAAAGTGAATGTGAAAGAGAAAAACATCTTTTTGGAAAGAGGCAGACTGTTCGCTCACTGGCTACCAGTATTAGCTCAGCGAGCCCTCAGATGTTCCAGATGTTCTTGTCTCATTCTCATTGTTCTTGTCAGTTGACCAGCAGAGGCTGCCCTCTGAAGATGGACAGTGTTTGGACCCTGTGTTTGGACTCCCAGTTTCTTGCATGAGCTGCATTAGCAACTATGTTAGCCGCTTCAAAACATCTGTAACCTTTGACTTATCTTTGGAGTGAGAGAGGAGGAGAGAGAGAAAGAGAGTGAGATGCCAAAACATATGATTTTGCTCTATTGCAAAAAAAAAAAAAAAAAAATTGTAAAGAAAATCATGTCTTTCCTCCAAAAGTGTATAAATATCTGTGTGTAATATGCAGTCATTCACTAGCCAATAACAATATCTGCCTAAAATATGGAGCCAGGTTACAGATGTGAGAAGGAAATTCTTGCGTTAGACTTATTGCACCTTCATTGCCAGGACTTATGCCTGTCCCAAACCACTGCTGTGCGACTGCTTCAGAAATCAAACCCATACATGTGCGACAACACAGCCAAACGTTTTTTCACCTTACCATTGGTAAATAACATATTCCCGCTGATGGAAACTTAATTGATATGATTAGAGTAGGGCTTTGGCAGATATTAGAAAAATGTGTTGTTTCCTTCCATGAATGAAACCAGGATTGTTTTTGAAGCAACAGATGTAATTTAACTGTGCATGAAGATCAACATGTCTGTGGGTTCATTTGCGGCTCTGGTTCCAGGCTCTGACTGGTGCTGATTCATTTGTTTGTTCAAAACACAATCAGTCCCTGGGCTGTCGTAAAGAGCCAACGTTGCTGTAATTAGGAGCGTCTTATGAAACTGCGAGGAAGAATGGCGGCCGTGTTAGTGATACCTTTATCATACAATGTTCACTGAAGTGAAAATTGCTTTGGTACTTAACAATATACGTTATTGTACAAGCAAACTAAATTCCTTTTATTACATTCCAGTTGTGGGAAACAATTTTTACAGCTGTAGGATAAATGGATTATCTCACTTTTCATAATATCAGGCTTTTCAGTCTTCACTTTTCATGCTCCAGTGCTAACTTGGTAAGGTTTAGGGATTCACTTGTATGTGTACTAATGCTTTGATAATGCAATCCTAAACAGGACAGCTGCTGATTGATCCAGGCATCATGGCTGATCAGATCATGACGAAACATCTGTGATGAACTGATAAACCCACTCACTCCCCAGATGTTTTGCTGCCTTCTACCCACAGTGTCTGCAGCCTGCTGTTAAACTTGCTGGTTGATATGTAACTGTATGGGCATCTAGTCAAAGCCATTTGGACTGAGGACTGCTGCTGTGGTTATGTGAAAGAGAAATATTACAGGGCCAGTTGGGAGTATCAGGTGCACATAGTGGTAGAAATTCATCTTTATATTTCCGTAATTTTATGAGCAGTTAACGAACACACGAGTGACATCAAACAGCTCCTATGATCTCCTCAATCACCAGCTCTACACAGCATTGAACCATAATGGAAACTCTAGAAAGCACAGTGTAATGTAGATTTCCCTTCGTTGATCCTTCAAAGAAATAAGCTTTTCATCTTAGCCAATGTTTTTTTTTATGTTCAATCCCCAGAAAGTTATATGTCAATTAAATCTGAAAATCAACTAGGATTTCTGTCTCACGCTTTTTACTGTAGTTTTATTATAGTTTTTATTTCTGGTTCACTCTCCCAGAGTTATTGAAGGGATAACAGTTCGCTCTCTGGTCCCTAATTCTCACCCAGCCTTGACAGGCCTTCAGGCATTCATGAACAGCAATGATCTGCAAGTATTTCTCCCCTGATCCAGGCTTTGAGATGAGGAAAGATGCACATGAAAGTTGTTTTGTCCAAGAATGGCTGATCGTAGGGATTCCCAGCTGTTCAGTTCGCCACAGCGGGGCTGAATGATATGAATACTGAGTTTCTGAACATAGCAGCAAATGACAGTATGTGAAGAATGAACACTGTACTGTTTATATGGATATATTGGTGATGAATGATCCTGTTTCCTTTCTCAAACTTACCTGCCTCTCTTCTCCAGCTTCATCCCTGGGCCCTGGCAGCCCTGCAGCAGGACATGCGGTGCTGGGACCCAGCAACGTACCGTCAAATGCCAGGTGCTGTTGTCCTTCTCCCAGACTGTTGCTGATCTGCCCGATGACGAGTGCGAGGGGGTCAAACCTGCTACGAGTCAGCCCTGCTACCGCACGCCCTGCTCTGGTGTTCTGGGCCAAGGGAAGGAAAGCGAAAAGCAGGGGGGAGAAGATCATGAGGAGGGGGGGACACCTGAAAGAGAGGACCTGCACGACTGGGAGTATGAGGGGTTTACGGAGTGCTCTGAGAGTTGTGGGGGAGGTACGGATCATCGGTATCCTTATTAATATACTAAAATAAAAATGTACTAAATTAATATTACTTAGTTTGGATACAGTTTAAATCCCAAACGGTTTAGGTTTTGGAATAATCTCATAAATAACGAGCACAGAATACTGCAGGCAATGAAGCAACCCTGGTAACCTCCTGATGAAAGGAAGCAGCTCTATCCTGCTCTTTTAATTAGCATTAATGTGACAAGTTACAGACGTTAGCAGGAAGCTGATGTCAGAGGATGACTAAAGCCGTGCCAGGACAGGCTTTGAAGTACAAGTAACCTATGTGGCGTTAGATGATAGTGGATGAAATACCAAGTTTAACCCTAATGGTCAGGAGTCTCCAGAATGCGGCACCAGCCAGAGACAGCTTTCCCTAAACATCCTGCCAGCATTTGTTGAAACCCACTTTAATCTCCCCACCTCTGCGTCCAAGCCTGCGTGCCACCATTGTGTCTCTGCGTGTTAACGTCTGCCCGAGTGTGCATGTGTAACTTAATTTCTGTACAATGTCTGTGTGTGTGTGCTCAGACAAAGCCAACAAACCTCCATCCAGCGATGATTACAGAGCAGTATCGGATGTCACATGCACACCCCGAGGGCTGAGCTCCTGTGGACCATCACACCACTGTGGTGTTTGAAGTGCCTGCTCCACTGTTATTGTCCCCAGCATTAGAAGCAGACTCAGAGATTTATGTTACATTGCTTTTAACATGACCTGACATCATATCCTTAAAGTTTATCTACAGTCCAGGCCAGGAGCTTTTCTGGCAGCCATACTGTTCTGATGTTCAGCATGCACCATTTGATACGACCACTGCTTGCTTTTCACTGAGCGGCCTAATATCTGGGTTGCTTCATAGCAATGTTCGATGCTGCACGTATGTAAGAAGTATGTTTGGACACAATGTAAAAACATTTGTGAATGAACCCTGTGTCCTCACTCATGGTTCTTTAGTCATCCCTTCTGACTGCGTCGCTGCTGTCTAATCCCAGGTCTGCAAGAGGCTGTGGTCATCTGCCTGAACAAGCAGACAAGGGATGCAGCAGACCAGAGCCTGTGTGAGAGCTCCCGTCGGCCCCCGCAACTCCTCCAGGACTGCAAAACTCAGCCCTGCCCACCCAGGTACGCTAACGCCTGCAGCTCACACCCACATCACTGTCATTTAGATGTTTAGATATTCTTTAAACTGGTCTGTGTATGGACATCAAAACAGGTGTGATTGATGGATGCAGGAGGAGGAAATGTGTTTTTGGGAAAAAAGGTTTGGCTGCAGTGAAGAAGAAAGTATTAATTAAAAACAGGGCTAAGATCTTTCTGCTCTCTCTTAGTGTGCCAAGACTGGGACCTTCACGTACCATTTCCCTGATGCACCCTGGGCCCTACACCTGCAACTACTTAGCTCTCAAACTATCAAAAAACACGCATCACATTGGCTGAATCAATTAATCTCTACTAATCACTGCTTGTGTACAGAAGAGATTTAAATCCGTCTAATCTGCTACATTATCCCTCTCAGCTCGGGCCAATTAAATCACCATTTAGGCCACTTCAGTCCAAGTGATACTGAAGCAGGGTGATAGAGATGGATGGTTGTATGACTGAGCAGGAAATGAAGCCAGTAAGACAGTTTGTGGACCCTGCTCAGACACTAGACACCATAGGGATCAGATGTCATACCTGCTTGGCCCCAGATCTGAAAGTGTCTTTGGAGGAATTTTTGAAAACCTTTTTACTGGTTATATCAATGCACCGCTGCTTCCTCTTCAAAACCTGCTGAAGCAAAAAACCTCATCCTCCTGTGGTCTACTGAACGTTAGGCGGATGGACAGTGTTGGAATTTAAAATATGAAACAAACACTGGTTCATCAAAACGAAATACCTGAATGGTGAAGCGGTATAATGGCATGTTGTTTAATTGAACTCAGCTGCGGCTAATGGGTCAGTAGACTTCACGGTAGGCCACACGTTTCAAGTTAACGCCATGCGCAGTGTCAGTGTCCCACCACTCTGGTAAGAAAACCCAGAGGCCTGCAGCCTGTTTTTCCAGGCCTTGAGTCTTGTTTTCAGGCACAACACATGCTGTATTGGACTTGTTTCCTTTGGCCCTTTACGCCCTCCCTCAGGCCTCCTTACTCCCATATTAAGCTACACTCTTTGGATAGTGTTCCTTCTGAAGGGAACCAGCCATAAGATTTGGCTTTGACTATAGTACTGGTCCAGAAACAAGCTCCATTCCCAGTTCTTCCCAGTCCCTGGACTCTGGAGTAAATATGAATAGTTTTGAAATCTCACCCAATCTGTCAAGCAAGAAGTAAAGTTGCTGCCAAAGCTTTTAGATGCGTTTATAGACATAGCAACTAGTTTGACGAATGTCACATCATTTTCAGGTTTGGCATAAATATTCAAATATAACTTTGACGCTGGATTGATCGAGCTTTGAAGTGTACGACATGAAGAGAAAATGTGGGTGAAGAAGTAATGCAAGTAGGGATTTCTCAAATATCAGTGAATTCAGTGGGAAATTGAACGTACCTTTGCCAGCATCCGGCCCCAGGAATCACTCTTGGTTTTCACTCGTATTCACTTTCATAAATTTACACATTCACAAAACTGCAAAAGTTTCTCCTTCTGGGATCAAGAAACAACAGAAAGAACTCAGACTTAACTCCTCCTGACTGCATTCTCTGCTGGGCTGGGTAATAGGCTATGTATACATATACGCATAAAGGCTAAAGGATGATCATTAATCAGGGACTGTCATGGTTAAGAGTTGAAAAGTCTGTGCTCCAGCACTGAAGCTAAATTATGATGATTTACAATCAAACACAGGAAAAATCCAGATAAGCTAGAACCTGGAGGTGGAATAGTTTAAGTAAATCTTGCATATGTTTTTTTGAACATATCTGTGTGCATGAAATAGTTTAATGGTGAGTTTTGTGTTGTCAGGTGGGAAACGGGGGAGTGGAGCTCATGCTCTGCTACCTGTGGAGTTGGTCTAATGACTCGCACGGTGGCTTGTACTCACCGACCCTCTCGGGACAGCAACGAGACTGAGGTTTTGAGGGATGAGGACTGTCAAAATCCCAAGCCCAGTCCTGTCCAAGCCTGCAATCGCTTTGACTGCCCTCCGATGTGGGACACACATGACTGGGGAAAGGTAAAAAGGACTTTCACCAAAAGAGCAACCAGATTTTGCTGCAAATCTAAAAGCGTGTGAGTCCTCATTAAAAGGAAGTTTCACCTCTGCATTTTTGTGGCTGTAGTGCTCCCAGAGCTGTGGTGGTGGTGGAGTTCAGAGAAGGAAGGTCCTGTGCAAACAGCGGTTGGCAGACGGCAGCATCCTGGAGCTGCCGGACACATTTTGCCCTTCGAAAACCCCTGCAAACCAGCAGCCCTGTGCCCAGCAGGAGTGCCCACCTCAATGGGTCACAACCAGCTGGTCCCAGGTACACTTTCTTCTAGTGTCAAGTAGTCACAATAAAAATTCCCAGGTTGCAAATTGTAAATATACAGGGTTTGCTAGTTTTACTGTCATGTATATTCATTTATTTGTCTAGTGTTCAGTGACATGTGGAAATGGCATCCAGAGACTTCAGGCAGTCTGCAGAAAAGAAGGGGAAGATGGGGAACAGTGGACTGTAGACCCTAAGAACTGTTCCCTAATGGCTCGCCCCACCCAAACCCGGCCATGCTCCATCAGGCTCTGTGACAGTAAGAGAAACTTGAGACTTGATACTAAGCAAAAATAAATAAATAAATCAAATCCAGAGTTAAGTTGTGTTGTGTATTTATCCATTCACCTGTCCTATTAATTTCATCGCAGATTCTATCAAGCATGATCCCACCATACTGGCCCAGAGGAGGGTTTATGTCCAGTGGAGGAAGAGCAAGAAGTTGCAGTTTGTAGTGGGGGGCTATGCCTACGTCCTGCCCTGGACAACTATGGTTGTACGCTGCCCAACCCGTCACTTCCGCAAGGGCCACATCCGATGGCTGAAGGACGGGAAGCCCCTGGTCAGCCTCCCACATCTCTCTATAACTTCATTTGGTTACGTGAAGATTCAGCAGGTCCGTGCGTCTGATGCTGGGATATACACGTGTGTCGCGGGCCGTGCTCAGGAGCATTTTGTCCTACAGGTTATTGGCAGCAAGCAGAAACTTTCTGTGCCAGAGTCGTGGCTCCAGACAGGTGGACAGCCAAAGGTTGTGCAGCCAGAGGTGACCTCAGCAGCAGAAGGATTTCAGGAGCTACCCATCTCCCTGAACCAATATGACAGCATAGTTGAGCTTTTGCTTAAATTCAAAGGCTCTGTCCAAGATGACAAAGACACCGGTGATAAAGCACACTCCAGTGAGAAGAACAGGTCATCCCTGGAAGGTGAGAGAGCAAGTGCAGAACTTTCCAGTCAGCCAGTCGTGCTCGTTGCTGATACCCACAGGCTAGATGAGATCACACACAACCACTCTGAAGGCCTCAGAGGAGCACGGGGGGAGCAAATCATCACTCAGTTGCTCAGTGAGCTCACTATGACGCAAGGTGAAACCAATGAGTCTACTCTTCATCCTCCGGAAAGTGCCGAATCTTCCACGCGAGGGCCACTTCTTTATAAACTAAATACCAAATCCCACACATCTGGGCCGAGACACCCGATAATAATCCAACAGCCCACGAAGGCTGGAGTGGTGCCGCTGTCTGAGGTGGTGGTGGAGGTGGGGGTGCCAGCTTTTCTGCAAAAACCAGTTTCTAGTTTGGAGCTGAGATGTGAGGCACTGGGCAACGCTGAGCCGTCCCTGACATGGACAAAGAACGGAAAAGAGCTGCAATACAATAGCAGGTAAGAAAAACCTCTGACCAAACCTGCAGGTGTTGATGTATAAAGTATCTGACCGTTCTTTGACACGTTGGTTATTTTGTCTTCGTGCTGGCAGAGTAGGCCTGTTGTCCAGCGGCTCACTGAGGATTCAGTCTCCAAGCAAAGTGGACGAGGGTCTGTACACCTGCACTGCCACAAACCATCTGGGATCAACATCTCTGTCTTCTTGGCTGCAGATTACAGGTAACTGAATGTGTGTGTCATCCTGTCAGTTTACGACATTCACACACAGTGGAGTCAGAATAAAACCAACATCAAGCTGAGTTTGTCCCGACATGCTGTCATGTAGAACAGGTCGCAGAACTTTGTGTTGTTCTTTTGTGGTTCAGGGTTAGTAGTTCTGGGAAAGCATTCTTTTCAACTGAGAAACACACACACACACACACACACACACACACATGAATAAGCACAGACACAGATACACAGTAAGTGTTAACATACCCCAGTGGCTCATCTGGATGAGTCAGCGAAGGGGAATGTCCCGAGCGCACCACAACCCGGGACACCTCTGAGCCTCGCTGTCCTTCGTCTCCCTCAGAGCATCAGAAGTCGCCACCTTTGTGTTTCCCATCCAAGTCCTGCCTCTGCAGGTTTCCTGATGCTCCAGAACTTTACTTCCCCATATGAAAACAATTAGAGGTTCAAGGGAGTGCCTTCTAAATTAAGAGAGTGAAGAGGCTTAAAGTGATGAAAAAGTACCAATGAAATGCAATCCCAAATACTCTGATACTGATTTTAAATGGAAATCTAAGGTTACTCTGATTTGTGTAAGCTCACAGCTGTAAGACATGACATATGCTGAGTAGATGTTCACTTAAAAACCTCAGAGCATTAGCTGCTTCGCTCACAGTCACAAAACTCTCCAGTGTCCAAACCCACATATAAAATATACTTTCACCGTTGTGTTTTCAGGAGGCAAAAGAAGAAATTGTTTCCACGGTAACATTATGGGAGAAAATAGCTCTGTTTGCTCTGAGAGGGTTAACGTCAGCCAGTCAGCTGAGCTGTGCCACGGACAAGGCTGCCCCCTCAGGTACTTTTCTGCTACTACACCTTTAAGTATTAGATTTCACACGACTGGTTTCCTTCTGTTTGTTTAACATGTGTTCTGCATTTCCCCTCAGTGTCCCATCCCAAAATATTTTCTTTGTTTGTATGTTTATGGAAACTTTAGTTCATCCCAATGCTGCTCACTAAGGAGATTTGATTAAATAAACTTAATCCTTGTTCGCTGTTCTTCTGTGCTTGGATAAGGTGGCAAGTGGATTCTTGGTCGACGTGTTCAGCGACTTGTGGAGGTGGTTCTCAGTCCAGGCGTGTCCGCTGTATGAAGGGTCCAGTTGGCAGACTCAGGGAGGTAGAGAGCCAGTACTGTGTTGCCACAGGCAGGAGACCCTCAGACAACAGGCTGTGCAACCTTCTGCCCTGTGCCAGCTGGGTCACATCCCCATGGGGGCCGGTGAGTTCGCCTGTCATCGAGCAGAAACACCTCGGTTCATTAGAAGTAGTTTCAGTAACTGGCACTGTGGAGTATTTGTTTTGGTTGTTGTCCACGTCAAGCAGTGGGGAAACACACCGCTATTGCTTTTCTTTCTAGTAGGAACCAAATCACCTTTAAGTAAATAAGAATTTCAGTTGAGTAAAAACTGTTTTGTCATGGTATTTGCTTAAATTACTCGATTCATCCATTTATTGGTGGATTTTACAGTGAGAATGAAATGAATAGTTTACAAATGGTCAGAGGCTAAAAACCACAGCCACATTCTTTGAAATTTTGACAAAATTTTCTCTTTCAGTGTCACGGTCAGTGTGTTGGTCCCAGTTTGGCCACACAGCACCGGCATGTGTACTGCCAAGACACAAATAATACCAAAGTCCCCTCCAGGATGTGCAGCGGACTCCCCAGGTAAATATAAACATCAAAACGTGAAGGACTGTTGGCTGCTTCTTTTTATTACTGAAGGTTCAGAGACAGTTCATGTTTCGGTGAAGCCAGTCATCACAGTTTGGCTTTTTAAATGTGTGTTTTTGTATGTAGGCCCAGCTCCCTGAAGAATTGCTCCACAGAGGCCTGTGCTCTCTCTTGGCGTGTGGGCCCCTGGACACAGTGCACAGCCACCTGTGGGCGCCATGGTTTCCAGTCACGCCAGGTGACCTGCACACACCGTCGCACTGGCAAAGCGGCACGGGAACATCACTGCATGTGGAGGCCTCGTCCTCCCAGCTGGCAGCGCTGCAATATTTTGTCCTGTGGCAGAGGTGAGAACAATGCACATGAAAGAAACTCCACTAGCCCAAATTTGGTTGGTAGATTTGTATCTGGAATCTTTTTCATTGCTGCTTAATGTGAGTACATGTACTAACCTGTATCTCCTGTGCTTTCCAGTGGGGGAGTGTCGAGACAGCACGAGGTACTGTGAGAAGGTTCAACAGCTGGAGCTCTGCCCGTTGCCCCAGTTTAAAAGTCGCTGCTGTCACTCCTGCAGAAACACCTGAGACGGGCGTACAGTGTGAGATGAGGGCTGGGGACAGCCTGGATAGGTCAGGGCAGGTGCCAACAGAGACTTGAAACCTCTTTGCCCCCTCCCAACTCCACAACTGTCTTCAAAGAACGGTTTTGGAAGTGGATACCAGAGTGTAGAGAAATGTTTGGATACCTGCAAGGGGCTGTGATCTACTTTCCTTAAAGATGTCATGTGTTGTTATGAAAGGAATGAAGGCCCAGTTTTACTTCCTTTTTTAAATCTGATGCTCATGTCATCAGCTTTCCTAAATTATGCAAAAGAGACTGACACACATTTCCTGCGTGAGAAACAAAAACTTGTGAGTGCATCTTTTCTACAGAGTTCCTAAAGAGGAACAAGTGAAGAGCCATAATATCAGGACTGTTCATATTGTCTAGTGTTGTTTTCAGGGACTTCCCTGAAAACAAAGCAGAATATAAACACACTAACAGCTGCAGTGGTTTCTGTTGTGGCACCATCACTCCATGTCCAAATAGAGAGCACATTGTCATCCAGTTTAACCCACACATATAAAAACATAATGAAAAGACTTTTAAAGAGAATTTGAAATTGATTGACATCATACTGAGTTTGTGATAACCACTGGATAGTGTATTTGCTTTTATTGCAGTGGTCTCTAACACAGCGCTGTAAGATGGTGTAGGTACTAAACAGGTTTTTATTAATGCAGTGTGGGGATACTCTCATTTAAAAGTGAGATACAACATAGCGCTGATATACGTTTGGTATTAGGCACCTGGGAACTAGATCATGGTCTGGGATCCAGTTTTGGGTCAGGCAGCACGTGCTGACAGCAGCGGACATTTAAAGAGGAAAAGGATTAGGCTTGCAGATGTTTTTACTGCATTTTAGCAGAAACGAAAGGACGTGCTAGAGATTTATTTTGCATGGGTTGCACTAATGGAGGTATATGACTGACACAAGTCAATTTTTGAGATAAAAAGATACTTAATTTTGCACTCAACTCATCCAAGTCTGTTAAAAACATGGCTTGTGGAGTTTTTTTTTTTTTTTATTCTAGTCTGTACAGTTACAAAGTTTATATATTTTGATTCTGATTTTTATGTCTCTTGGAATAATGTTTGCTAAATTGCTCCTCTAACCACTTTGCAGCACGTAATTGTCGGCTGCTAATTCATCCTGTTCTTCTAATTATACTTTTGCTGTGGTTTGACATTTTAGGAAGATAAACAGAGCATTTCTTTGCATTTCTTATGTGACTCTGCTGCCAAAGACAGATTTCAGCGTCAAACTTAAACCATGTAATTATAAGTTATGTCATATTCCGATATTACTTTAAGCAGTTGTGGCCTTTTTAAAGCTTGTTTGTAATGAACCAGACTTACATTATAATAAAGGGTTTGCACTGTTGATTTTAGTATTATGGATTGCAAAATGCTTCATCATTAAGTGTAACACATGCCTTAGCAGGAGACTACTTGCCCTTCCTTTGATGTGTGATTGATTTTATGAGACAGCATTAACATATTACTTATGCTCTTAAGTTATGTAGCTATTTGTCTCGTCTTTAAACTATTTATTTTAATGTGTGTTCTTGTGCATTTTTTTGTAAATAAATGCAGGGTTGGGTTCTAAGTATCATTTTCCTGCAGCTGTTAGTTTTGATTTGCATGCGATGGAGACCCTCTGCTGGTGACTTGATGTGTTGTTCTCTGCTCATGCCTGGTTTATCATTAAATAAAACCAAATACATTCCTTTTATAATCAGTTTGGAATTATTTTGGGAATAACAATCTGTCTTGTGTGATCAAATCGATGCTGGAAATTCTGTGAGATTATTATTTTATTTATCTGAGATCACACAAACAAAAGATGCATACTATGCATACTAATGCAATGGGAGGTTCTACTCTGAACCGGAACAACAAGACATTCAGTTTTAGGTTGTTAAAGTAGGAGCACTTCCTATTTCTGTTTTTACAACCCACAGTTCACACTCTATTACTCTGCTATTAAAGAAGGAAGTGCATTCACTTCTTTATAAGAGGAAATCACTTAGCGGCATAAATATAGACGAGGTGACAGTGGAGCATATTGGGCTCCAGTTGGGCTTTTTGATTCATGCCGGGGATTAGCTGAGATTAGTTATGGTGGAAAACGATAGCTGTAATTCTTGTTTGAAGACAATTAGGATTTTGCGAGTTTCCCTCGTGGATGAACTGGAAGGACAGATTAACTCTCTGCTAGAGGTCTTAGTGCGTCAGGAGGTGTTCACTCGTGATGACCGTGAGGAGGTGTTGTGTCAGCCTGGGCCCCGGGCAAGAGTACGAAAAGTGTTGGATATCCTGGAGTGTAAAGGTGAGGAAGCAGCCAAGACTTTTCTCTCCATCAGGAGTAATTACCAGCAAGAGGCAGAGACTCACTCCAAAGAAGACAACCCAGGCCAGCCTCAGTCTGCAGGTATGCAATCAAACCAGAAATCACTCATCAGTCGTATCATTTTTGGACTAATAATAATGTTGATTTGTACACTTGGAGTTGCATTGTTCATAGAAACATACATGATGTTCTTAGGATAAATTCCTTAGGTAAAAAGTAGCACATTATATTAAGTTTCTTTTGTTTTTCAGAGTATGACAAGGTCAAACAAAAGCATAAAGATGTCCTCAGGCGTAGGAGTGAGAGCATGCTCTTCTACAACACACGACATGGGGAGAAAATCCTGTTTGCCGAACATTACGTCAACCTCTTGTTAGTTGATGGACACCAGGGCTTGGAGATTAAAAGACATGAGGTGCTAACATTTGGACAGAAGCGACTGTCTTTGCAGCAGAAGTCGGCAGTGCAAAGAAACATCACACCGGCCGAACTCTTTTCAAGCACAAACGGAAACCGTCCAGTCAAGAAGGTTCTGGTGACAGGGGTGGCTGGTATTGGAAAAACCATCCTGGTGCAGAAAGTTCTCTTTGATTTTGGCAGAAACAAGGGCCATCTAGAATTTGACTTCATCATCCACATGACCTTCAGAGACCTGAATCTGATCGACAGACCCACAAACCTGCGGGAGATGATCTTACGAAAGAATAGACACCTTGCTAAAGAGCTGGATAACATTTTGGAGAATGAGAGCAAACTGCTGATTATCTTGGATGGCTTTGACGAGTTCAAACACTACAGGAGATGTGATGTAGATGTATTTGTGACTGAGCTAGATGAAGATGCAGAGGTGGTGGAGATCTTTGGGAGTCTGATGCAGGGTGAACTTCTCCCCAATGCTTCAGTCTTACTCACAAGTCGACCGGCAGCTATGACCCACATCCCTGTGGGCTGCATCGACCGCTTTGCCCTCATCGCTGGCTTCTCCTTGGCTGAAGTTGAAGACTTCTTCTTCTGTTATTTCCAAGACAGTGCCCTTGCTAAGCAAAAGTTTGCAGTAGTTTCAGCCAATGAACTGATGCTAACACTCTGCTACATACCTGCATTTTGCCACATTGTATGCTGTATCCTCAAAGAAGGCAACAATCTGTGCGGAGAAAGCCCAAAAACCATGACGGACATATATGTCCAGTATCTAGTGGCTTTGCTTCGCTCTCACACTCAAGCGAGAGCTGAAACATTTCTTCAAGATCCAAGAACAGGGGCTTCACAGCAGCTCTCTGATGTAGTGCTGAAGCTGGGTGGACTCGCCTTCCAAAAACTGATGGATCACCAAACACTTTTCTACAGCAGCGACAGAGAAGTGGCAGCATTAGAGGACTGCAGCCTTGTTAGTACCTTCCTTGACAAGACAGTAGCACAAGAGCCTGGCTGCACTGAAGAGGTTTACTCCTTTGTGCATCTTACTGTTCAAGAGTTCTTTGCTGCAGTTTACTGTGCAATGACTGATCACCCTTTACCTGACGCACCTCAGCACACAGCAAGTCTCACAGAGGAGACGAGAAACGGGCATTTGGACCTTTTCAACCGGTTCCTATCTGGAGTCCTCTCTGAGCGCAACTCTAATCTTCTGTTAAGGCAGGTAGGGCTGTGTTGCCGCAAAGAAAAAGTGCTCGCATATCGCCAGAGAATCATCAGAGAACTTACAGTGCTCTGTGAGAATGGAGCTCATGTCCTAAATCATTTACACTGCCTGTTTGAGCAACAGGATAGCTCTTTAGCTCAGGGCTTGGAACTGAAGACGCTACGAGTTAATGTCAGTGATGAAATATTATCCCAAATGGATTATAATGTCATCAAGTACTTCCTTAACCTGACAGAGGGTAAACTATCAGAGCTGGATCTGACAGGGACTGGCGTGAGCTGTGAGGTCCTTAGAGATATTCAACCCCTGCTCCTTGGGTGTGAGAGTCTTTGGTGAGTTCCAGGTCAAACTTGGTTTGTTTTTTACAAAAACAATTGCAAAGTGACCACCAGGCTAAAAACACAGAAAGATGTGACTTATGCACTAACACCACTATTTCACTTTTAAGGCTTGGGGAAAACAACCTAGATATGGATACAGTTCAGGTTATTGCTGCTGTTCTGCAAGAGTCAGACAATATAATCCACCTAGGGTAAGATATCAATTAATATCACGCTTTGCTCCAGGCCACAAAGAAAGAATACAAACATTTTCTATTTTAGAGAATATGCTATGATAAAGAAGAAATATCACCAGTTTCACACTTTATCTTTCCTGTTTTAGAGTTGGATGGTCAAACATTGGTGATGAAGAACTACTAGCTCTTTGCAGTGCCATACGGATTAAAAAAAAGCTTCAGGAACTGTGGTAAGGGAGCAATGTGACAATATTTCACAAAGTTTTGGGGGAAATGAAAGTCTGGCCTGGCAGAGAATGACTGTAACTGAACCATGAGTCATTTAAAGATGACAACAGCAAAACTACACACAACTACTACGAGATACAGCTCGGTTGTTTTTGCCAGTGACAAAACTTTTATCATCAGTCCAATAAAATTTTATGAAATGTTCTCGAACAGAGGTCTCTTACCTCTGAGTCAGTTTTGAATCGATTATTTAGGTTAGTGATAATTACAATGTTTAATCGAGAAACACTGATGAAATGAACTAAAGAAATGGAAGCCTTTGCTGAACATTGTCCTACCCTAAATTGTTGAAATTGGCTGCACTCAAGGTCTGTGCCTTGAGTGCAGCCAATTGTCTCACCTTTCTATATCAGCAGTTTTCTTCATGTAGGGAATGCAGCTGTTGAGCACCTTTTCATATTTCATATTGTGTTGATTCATTATGTTAAAACACCGGTCAGGAAATAGCAATGTTCCCTATGTGCTTTCACAGGATGGAGGGAAACCAAGTGAGCTACAGGGGTCTGCTGTCACTCACTGATTTGACCCCAGTTCCTCTGAAAAGAGTTGTGTGCGTACATCACCTTTTTCACCAAATGCATCTAAACTGTATTTTAACAGATGTTGTGAAGTACCTGTCAATTCCCTCTCTGTGCAGCGCCATATGGAATGACCTGACCGACAGGGACCCAGAGTTGCTGAGCACCCAACAAAGCATCACTGTGAACTTCACAGATGATGAAATGTGGGAGGCGTGGGGGAACTGGGTCCTCAAAAGGTGTGAGGTCAGCAGCAATGAGAAGCTAGTGATGGTGCTCCATAAAGTGTGCAACATATCGGTTGGCTGCTTAGAAGTGCGGTGGGTGAAGACCTTCTATGAGAAATTGTCACAGTTCATCAAGCACAGGATTGAGCTCTGCACAGAGGATGATGATGTATGCAAGAAGCTTAAAATGTATGAGAGCATTTTAAACCGCTGACAAGCTGAAGTCTACACTCATTTTAAGTGATAAGCTAATTCATACAGATTAAATAACTAATACCAGTTTGTTTTTTTTTTAAAAGTTCTGTAGTGAAAAAAAAACAGGCTATTGTTGATCGAACCACACAAACAAAAATACATCATTAATGGTGGATTCATTGTGCAACCAAAACCTAAATGCTCTTAAGCTAACATTTCATGAAATATTAATTTTACAGCTGATAAAGTATGTAGATTATTAGGAAATAAATGTATCACTTCCTGTAATAATACAATTATTTATTGTTCCATGTATTTATTTTTTTATGTATTTGTGTATTGTTTTCTTTATGTATACAATCGCTAATTTATTTACAGCTGGCTAAGTAGTTTTCTCTACTTGTACTACTTACATTAACACTTCAGTACATGCAAAACATTTCTTGTGGCCCGTACGGGGATCGAACCCGCGACCTTGGCGTTATTAGCACCACGCTCTAACCAACTGAGCTAACCGGCCTGTTTACTACTTATAATACGATGTGAAAAATTCCTGAATATTGTTTGGTGCATTTCTTGTGAACTACTTTTGTTTTTTATCTTCATTGTAAATTGTGTTGACACTCGTCAATAAAATACTGAAACCTCGGGAACAGACAAGGTATATTTTGCATTTTATTTTTAATTGACTAAACGGAAGTTGTTTGATGACGACGTAACCGTGCGACGGCTCGCTGAGCAAACCAAACCGTAAGTTAGCCAGCTAGCTGCTGTTTTATCTCATTTTTGTCTTTAAACTGGACAGTTTCTTCATCTCAGACGAGGTGGGTTTTCCACATGATTCAATCTGTTAAACATTACGTTACGATTTGACGCATTTTGCGATGCAGTGGTCATGACCGCGGCTTTTTTTTTTTTAAATGTGCCTACCCGCGAATTAACTTCGACCGCAGTTTGCTAAAGGCTAATAACTTAAGCTTTATAAAAACATGTTTTTGTCAAGTAATGCTCATTATTTGTTAGAGTTATATTTAAGGGGCGTGTTTATCTTTTATAATTGTGGATGAGTGAAGGGGTAAATTATTGGTTATAATCCAGTTACAGCACAAACAGAGTGTTTCAGGTTAAACAGAATAAATAAGCAGGCTGCAGCTCTGTACTCTCAGTGTTGCTTTACAGGATGTATCTGTGCTGTAGTCTGGTGTCTGCTATAGCATGATCGACACAGAGAAGGTAGCTGGAGATGTCGGGGCTGCAGATCCCAGCAGCAAGAACAGGGACCCAGAGAAGAAGAAGAGGTCCCGGGTCAAACAGCTGCTCAGTGATGTTAAGAAACAGGTGGAGTTCTGGTTTGGAGACGTGAACCTGCACAAAGACCGCTTCCTGAGAAAACTCATCGAAGAGTCAGACGACAGATGTAAGTGCTGTCAATATTCCAGATAGATCATTTTTATATAGCCCATATGTCAAGGTTTACCCAGAACTGGCTTATTCCAATAATCACATACAGTAATTGGTCCTTTTTTCACACTGCAAGAGATTAGGACAGTGTCCACAGTCCTTGTCCGCTGCAGAAATACAGTCTTTAGCTTCAGCAAGCTCAATTAACCAAAAACACTAGAACATACATAAAATGCAAAGTTTCTTTTGGTGATAACGTACTGGCAGTGTGACCCAGGTGTGTTTGGGGATGAGACTCACCAGGATGAAGATATTTTATGTTGAATGTGTCTTAGACATTGATGTATCTGTGTTGGCGAGCTTCAACCGAATGAAAAAGCTGACAACTGACACCAAGCTGATTGTGAGGGCGCTGAAAAATTCCACTGTAGTTGAGGTATTGTGCCTGTGTCTTCTTTTATGGTTTCTTAGAAACATCACACCGTAATGTCAAATAAATTCTCAATAAAAAGCCTTTTTTTTTTTTAAATTTCAGGTTAACCTAGAGGGAAATAAAGTACGGCGTCAGCTTCCACTTGGAGATATACCAAATGATGTAGACAGCCGCACAGTCTACGTGGTAAAAAATGTTTCACGTTCTTGTTTTGATTAGATTTTCAAGGTTGGCAACATATTCATTTCTGTGAGGAGACATATGTTATCTGCTTCTTTTGCAGGAACTTTTACCTAAAGACGTGACCCACAGCTGGATAGAGAGAGTGTTCACAAAATGCGGGAATGTGGTTTATGTTAGTATCCCCAGATACAAGACGTCTGGGGACTCCAAAGGTTTTGCGTTTGTTGAGTTTGAGAAAGAGGAACAAGCACAGAAAGCCATTGAGGTGAAATTTATTTTTAATATTTCAGCATTGCCCTTTAATATGTTAGTTTATGTGATTCCTGTGTTGTGTGTATTTAGTAGGAAGAAAATTCATGAGAAATTTTTCATCTTTGGAACAGATGCTGAACAATCCTCCGGAAGATGCTCCCAGAAAACCAGGGATTTTCCCCAAGACAAAAAGTGGGAAGCCTCTTCCAGTGGCAGCTGGTAATCCAGCACCAGGTACAGTTAAATCAAAAACACATTTCATTTGATTTGCATTATGAATGAAATCTGATGTTGGCGTAATGTCAGGAGAAAGATGTTGTTGTAATTTGTAATTTGTTGCATAGATCTCTACATCTGAACATCTCTATACTCTAGGTGAAGAAGAGGAGAAAAAAAAGAAAAAGAAGAAGAAAAAGAAGGAGGTTGCCACAGTACCGACACCTGCAGAAGAAGCTAAAGAGCCAATGATGGAAGCAGAACCCTCAGAGCAAAAAAGAAAGTGCTCAGAAGAGGGGACATTGGAACCACAGGCTGTCAGCATTCAGAAAACCCCAGGCAAACTGTCCGAGAAGAAAAGACGAAGGTCGCAGACAGTAGACGGATCAGATAATGAATTACCATCTAAGATTAGAAAAACCAGTGAAAATGCCTCTGAAGAAAAAGAGGAAGATTTGGAAAAGCCTGGTAAGTGATCAGCATGTCTAAAAAGGTTATAGCATTGCTAAAAATGAGCCTGGAGAAAAGGAGGAAGCAAGGGCGAAGCCTAGTAAGTAATGTGTACGTCTGAAAAAGTTATAGCATTTTTTCAAAACAAAAAATATCTTTTGTCTCACCACATCCCACAACTCTCATTTCTGCTTTTTCCAATGTAAAAATACAGGAACTGTAAGAAGTTTAAAAGTGAAACCATGAGTTCTTTGTTATGTTAAGTCCGTTCTTGCCCTTTTAGATGCGCTGAGTCAGAGTGACACGAAGCAAGGTGTTGAGGAAGGGAAAGAAAACAGAGATGATTCAGCTGTTAAAGCAAAGAGGAAGAGAAAAAAGAAACACAAGGAGAAACTAAAGATTGGGGAGGAGGTCATCCCACTGCGTGTCCTGTCAAAGTAACAGCCTACATCCCTTTTTTTTTTTTGCGTCATCAGTAGTAATAAGTGAAAATCCCTTTTGAACTAAAATAACTTGAACTCCTGGGCTTCCCCTTCTCTCTCTTCTGTCGATGTTTAGGAAAGAGTGGCTTGAACTGAAGGAGGAGTATTTGACCTTACAGAAGCGCAGCATGGCATCCTTGAAGAAGTGCATTAGTAAGATTTCTCACAAAGAGTCAAAGAGCCTAATGGAGACGGACAGATGTGCTGAAGATGGAAACAGTGAGTTTTGTGTCAAGTTCAGATGTCCTAAAATACTGATTGTGAATGAAACCAACACCTAGAGTTGAGTTGTACACATAGAACAAAGAACATTAAAACATTAAACCATAAATTTTCCCTTATCAATTGTTAGTTGTACAGTAATAGTCATCCTGGAATTTCAATAGAAATTCTTGTGGAAAATTGTTGTTTTCATTTTAGAAACTATTTTCGAAATCTCAAACACTCTTCAGTAATGTTGGTTTCTCATTTTTGTCTAGATGACAATAGTATGAAAAGTGAGAAAGCGAGTAACCAGGGCCCCCAGTTTACCAGTGGTGTCATCATGAAGATCACAGACAACAAGCCTCTACCAGGGAGGAAGTTCATCAAAGTACAGCATCCTCCAGTGCAGCATATTCAATTTAAGACAGATAATAAAACATATTCCTAACATACTCCTGTGTGTGTAGGACATGCTGTGTAAAATATCCCCTGTGGCGTACGTTGACATCTTGGAAGGAGATGCTGAGGGTCACATCCGCTTTCACAGCCCAGAGGAAGCTAAAGCCATCGGTGACGCTAGAGCTGAGCTGCAGAAAGAGCACAGCTGGAAGCTGGAGATACTCTCAGGTAAACCGTTCATTCATGCATTCAGCATATGTTGTGTGTACTGCACTGTTTATTCTACTGTACCTGGATACAGTTTGGACCTGTATCAATGAATTTGAGTCAGGAAACAAACCTTTCCAACGTTAAAATATCTGTTTAATTTCTTTTAAAGGTGACCATGAACAAAGGTACTGGCAGAAAATCCTGGTGGACCGGCAAGTCAAGCTGAACCGTCCGAGGGAGAAGAAGCGCGGGACAGAGAAGGTGAGTGTACACTCGATTGTTGATCAGTCATTCCAATCTCAGGATGTCAACAAAAGGCTGTTAACAGCAAATTGTAAAAGGTTTTAGCAAAACCATGTTGTATTTGGTACATATGTAGTGTCCCATGTGGTAATATTCATATATACACACATTTATGATGCGTATTTGGGAAGCAGAGTATTATGTCCTATCAAATGTAATTTCTTCTGTTCTTGTCGCACTTCAGCTCATTTCCAAAGCGGAAAAAATCATCATTGCTCGGTCCAAGGAGGCTAATAAGCACATCCGTTTCCACGACGACTAACAACCGTTTTTTATGTTTCCAGCCGAACGTGTTTAATGCTGCAGACTGTCCATGATGCTGTTGGTGTTAATGTGTTTTTAGCTGGAATGGAACTAAAGGAGGCTTGAAGTGAAAATGAGTTAAAGTATTTTGAGTTTGCACTGGAGCCCCCTGTGATGATATGACCTGCTGCTATGCACAGAAACATTCATTTTTTAATACATGTCCTTTTTTTAAAGAGAAACTCTGTATATGATGTACATATGATTGATTTGGAAGTTCTCCCAGTTGAAGTGTGGGCAAGTCGAGGCTTTTTCCTTATGACTTGTATTTGGCTCATATGCTTTTTAAATAAAATGTGATTCTTTGGTGATTACAGCTTTTGTTGGTTTATATTTGCATCTCAGTACTTTTGCAGATTACGTAACACTGAGTAACAGTATGAAAATAGCTGCCAGAACAGAAACCCTGTGCCATTTTTTTTTTTTTTTTTATTGGTGTAAAGTAGAAACTTCCTGAGGACGTGTTGCAGCACCACACACCTCGTCAGCTGCTTCAGCTTCGGCTCGAAATCATGCAGTGGATGATCTGGCGGGTCTGAGACGGGTCCTCGCAGGCGCCGCTGTCAGGACAGGTTCCGTCCTTACAGGTGGACCAGTACATCCTGGACTCCTTATTGCCATTGGAGATGCATTCAAAGCCAGAGAATGTTTGATAGTCAGCAGGACACTGAGGTTTCTCTGTGGCGTTAAAGCTGGACCTACATGCTGCAGTTTCATTTATTTTGGGCTGGGGGTTAAAAAGCTTTGGGTTTGTTTTCCAGCTGTCAGCAGCTGCAGGTCTGCACTTTGAGCAGGGGGTTTTGTTGGACCAGATTGGGTCGTCTTTACGGACGATTGGGGCGCGCCGTGGTATGTTCCACGCTTTGTAATCCTCCTTCATGGTGGTTGTTGCTTGCAGAGGCTCCTTACTTTTCTCACTGGTTTGCACGAATGGCAGGATTGGCTTGGTGCGCTGGCACTTGTGCGGGGTGTAGTCCGCGTGTGTTGTGGACACAAACTTGTGATCAGCTGGTGGGCAGCACGCTTTGGCTTTGCCATGGCCATGAAACTTGGTTTCCAGGGGCCACTTCTTGAAGTGCTTGAAGAACTCACTGGCTTCACTGAAAAGCTCCTGGTCTATCTCCCAAGCTGCAGGCCTGGTCTGTTGCTCAGGCTTCCCCCTGTTGGTGCAGGGCTGCACTGCGTGGGTGATGTAGTCCGACCTGTAGCTGGTGATGCTTTCAAATGGTTGCAGCTGTTGTGGGACTGGTTGACAGTGTGTGTCCACCTGTGCAGGATACTTCTGGGAGTGACCTTCTTTGCTGGTACCAGCTACTCCTTGGTTGACTTTCAGGCTGTCACTCAGGTTTGTTTTCCATGCTCGGAAATCACCTGTAGATTAAAGAAACAGTGGGTTTGAATCAGGATGAATGCATCTGTTGTTTATTTCTGACATAAATGACTTGTGGTTTCTTACGTTTGTACACAGATGTGTAGTTCTCCACCTTGGACTCCAGCTGTTTGGCTACAAAGCCAGTCAGATCATGTGGAGCGTTGCTGCATCTCCACTTATCTTTGGGTGCCATTGATGACTGCAGCGCCTTTGGTGTTTTTTTCACCCATTTCAGCGTGACCAAGGTTGACCTGAAACACATCAGTTTCACTTTCTGACTTATGTAACTCACATATTTTAGGTTATGCAAAGGAATTATTCTTTCATTTGTCAGTTTCCTACATTTCCCAGAGGTGGAGAGAAATTAGACACAGAACTTACTTGAAAGTGGTGATATCGGCGCTGGTCCCCTTCAGTGAATGGTTAGGGTTTTTCTGTGTTGTGGTTGAGATGATGGCCCTGTGGCAGCAGGGAGGGATGAAGCTCTCTTGGTACTCTGTGGTCATGGAGGGCCACCCCGGGGCCCTCTGAGGGACAGAGTACTTCCTGGACATCAAGACAACTGTTATGCAGTGATCAGTACACAGCAAGACGGCGGTTTAAAGTGCTTTACCCAAGACAAAACAAGGTACCATGCAAAGACATGTAGCTATCTGTTTTTATTAACGAGTGACTTTACAGCATCAAGTGTGATCACATCTTTTGCAGATAAATAACATGAAACACGTCCTGCAGCTACAATTCCAGTTCCACAGTTAACAGGCCAACGCTGATGGAACATTTGAAAAAACACAAAACTACCAGCAGGTGTCTCTTTGGTATTTAGTGTTTCCGTCCAGCCCGTTCAGTATCCCGTCCAGACTACATTACAAACAGCTCATCTCACCTCATCGATGTGCTGGTTTCCGTTCTTCTTTATATTTTGCTGCCTTCTGCATGCACCCTGCGTGTTTGGCGTCCTGCTGCAGCCCTGCTCCCTGATTTGTGGGCGCAGCTTTACAGCATATGAATAATTGACACGGAGGAACAGGGCCCGTGTGTTGAACGACAGCGGCACGGAACTAAAAATAAACATAAACACTGGTGGATTTCTGTCTGATGCGCACCGGTTGCCAAGGCGAGGACGCTGCTAGTGATGATGCGCTTTTCTGGCGCGTAAAGAGGATTCCAGGCGCTCCATAGTCATGTTGCATAAAGTGGAGTGTCCACTTCCGAAATGTCTCCAAGTGGTAAAATAAACATCATGCGGCATTAAGCTGTTAAGCCTATGAGAGATTATAATGTTTTTAACATGCTGAATGTGACACAGGCGGGTGGTGCTTTTTGCAACCAGGACTCCATCCGTCGCCAAGTCAGGTCTAAACACGAAAAGAGGGAAATGAAGCCTGAACAAACACGTAAAGCTTTTTTTCTTAGCACGCACAGATGCTCCATGATGGATCACTGACCCGCAAGACCAAGTAGCTTCGCTTTGTCTGACCACTAGATGGCGTCCAAAGCTTTAATAAAGGCACGTTCGATGGGTCATGACGACGTAGAGAGAAGACACTTTTTAAACAGAACTTTAGGTTCCAACCAGGATGTCAAACCAGAGAACATGTGACAGGACGGGTCAGGACGCCAAAGCGCTAAACAGTGGCCCTAAAGAAAAAACAAGTATCTACAGCATATAAAAAGTGATAAATACGACACACACACACACACACACACAGTGAGGAGAAAAATTCAGCATCATAGAGCAGACAGAAGGAAAACATTTATGGGATTGAAAAGACCTTAAGTATTTAATGTTACTGAGAGTTTTTTTTTAATGGTACCGCAGCGAGTTCGTGATAGTGTGAACTTTAATTTGTTTAGATCGTTATTTTCCCACACACCTCGATGTGTTGAAACATCTCTTCACCTGAAAAATGCATCTGTTGGAGCAGATGTTGGTTACGGCCTCGGTTAATGACTCGAATCCACGCTGATAACTGCCGCTGGCTTTGTGCACCTCATCCATATCCTCCACTGTGAGTGATTTGGAGTGAAGACACTTTCACAGAGAAGCATTAAAATGTAAAAATGCTGCAAAGAGGAACGTCAGAGTAAGAGAAGCCTGAGGAGGTTTATTTGAAGTCTTTTCCCATTAAGGGTTTCTGTCAGCACATGAAAAAAATGACTTCTCCGTGCAGCATCATCCAAATCACTCAGAATATGTTCTGGTACCTTCAAACAACTGAACCGTGCAGGGAGATGGATGTAATCTTATTGCTGCTCATTAAATTTAACTAGAACTACCTCGATCTGAGAGCAACACTGTTTTATATTGCAGCCATCATTGTTAATGCACTGACAGAACACTTGCACTGGTGCTTATGTAACCCAGACGGTGGTGCCAGTGCCTCGTAACTACATGCGATTATTGCTGTGCCGTTTAAACAAACTACTCTGTCATGAATATATTAGAACAGTCTCTATTCCCCGGAGATATTTCAGTGCAGATTCCTTCAGGAATCTTAAGACAAACTCCTCCAGCATATTGTCCAGTGTTTGTATCAAGTTAGTTATTGGATTGGTGCGTACTGTCTGCTACTGTAACCGTCTGCATGAAACATAACTCGTCTTATCAGAATTCAAGGCATCAGACGGTCCAGGAGGGAGAGGGGCTGTGGGGCCGCTCGACGCCACAGGCGCAGCCCTGTCTGAGCGCCGCTGGCTTCTGCGGTTCTCCTCTCTCCACATGAAGTCAATCAATAAGATGTGCCCTTTTCGTATATTCGGACAATTTAGTGAGTGCCTTTGTTCGCCCAGTTCCGAGCATTGGAGATGTTCGTGCGTTTTTACGCAGCGCCTTGGCCAAAAACAATGTGTTGCCAAGAAAACTGTCTAAATGTAACCATTCAGTGTTAAACAGAAACTAAAGCCATTAATGATTCATTATCTGATGTGTTTGTTGTTTTATGGTGCCCGTACAGCGACCCAGTATTTTACAAACTGCGGCCACTAATTGCCTCTTTGTTTTATGACGGGAAATCTCATGATAAAACAATATAACCGCACTTCAAGCCAACGATCGCAATTGCACTCGACTGTGAGCGCGCAAAAGGAGCGGGTCAATAAATTATGTTAATCAGTCAGGACAGATTGGAGGCGTGCTGTTGCCTTAATGAGGGGGCGCATGCCTGCGTCGTGGAAAAGCTCCGAGTATTAACGCTGTCTCCACTACATGCGCGCTGCCTTCTGTTTCCCCAGCCTCTCCTTCCACTTTATTGTTCTTAATAGCAATTCCCCCTGCGGTAGACTACCGTGCACGGCTCGGTGCAACAAGTTTGCAGGAGCCCCAGCACACCGTCAGACAGGTAGACCTCTGTTGGCTGGAGGTGGAGAGGCGCTCCACTCGTCTATTCGTCGCTGTCACCACAGAGTCCCTGTACGTGAACGCTGCGTCGCGGGCACTCACTCATCAGAAGTGTGCGCCATAAATTCGTGACTCCGCGCCAGATGCAGTTTGATTCCAGCAGCGTCTGTAGTTGAGTTTAAACAGGTATCGAAAAGAAAAGAGGAGCATCTAAGTGCGTGGAAGATGGAGAAAGAAGTGGCGCCTCAGAAACGACAGTACTGTCGCACAACAGTGCTGAACATCATCTCGTCTTTATGTTCGCTGGCGTCCATCGCCTTTTGCGTTCTCCTGAGCATTAACGCTGCTGATATTAAGAACCGGGTTGTGGATTTGGAGAGTGACAGAGGGGAGCACACCTTTGTCCATGGCCTCGGCTACTCCGCGGATGATTTTAATTCCCTGATTCAACAAAGAGTGGATGAGCTGCTCTCTCAGGTAAGACCGGCTCTTGCACTTGTTCTCCGTGAGTTAATTGTTTTCATCCGCGCAGTTACCAGTGATCTGACACAATTTAACCAAACCCACCTCGATACTTAAAGTTTACCAAAAAAAAAAAAAAAAAAATGTTGTGTGCATATGAATGAAAATGTGATTCTTGCAAAATTTCAGCGCACCTATGAAAATTTTGTCAAGATTCGGACTGCCAGACAAACAGCACCTGACTGCAACTGCCCTCCAGGTAAGAGAAACTACTTTTCCTCAGGCACCGTGCACATGTGATGGTCTGAGGTTGTGTCAGACACTGTATTTGAATCCGGACTGACTGAGACTAGAGCTGAAGTAAGAATGAATGAGCCTCTCTGAGCAGATCCTTTTGTTAAAATGCGATCTGTGGCACAGGATGGTTTACCTAGGAAGGTGCTGTGATAATGTGAGGAGGCCTGCTGTGAAGGATGCAGACAGCTGACTGGCCTTCACACTTTACAGAAAGAAAGGTATTTAACTGCGGTCTATACATAGAGGTGCTGAGAGGTTGTTTGACTCCTGATGTTCATGTGTACTTGGATAAAAAAGCCACGTGAAATTCATATTTCCCACCAGTAGATGGAAACATTTATTCCCTGAGCGTGGGTCGACATTCTGATCATTCTGGGACTGAGTCAAGGTTGGGTTCGGCAGTGCATCGATGTGGGAGACTGTGCTAGGATGTTACATGTTTTGTGGCTTTTAGATTTTACCGTGGCATTTAGTATTGCCCATCATTGTTAGATGTAATTGTGGGGAAAGGCTGTGGCCGTGATTGACAGCTCCAGTTAGACTTGCAGTGAACAGGAAGGGAGTTTAAATACAGGAGGAGCCCTGCAGGTGTTTCCTGGCAATATGGATTTAAAAAAAAATGCATCCACATAGGCCAATATCCAATTCCAAAGCAGAGTTCAGATGGTTGTACAGGTTAGAAATCCATTTGTGCACAGAATCTAAGGGCTGTACACTGAAGGGATAGAAGACAATGTATTTTTAGCTTTTAGACAGATTTCCTTTACAGTGGGGCAGGTGAGAGGAAAAAACACACTTATTGCTGTTGTAGTTCCAGTTTCGGTGATCTTTTTAATTTTTCAGAAAATGAAGGGTTGGACTGAGAAAACTCTGCTAATATCTGTGCAAAATAAACTGTGGATTATCTAAAAAGTAGATTGTTACAAAGCTGAAAACCATCGTTGTGCTTAGCTGAGAAAAGGTTTGATGAAATGTGAGTTTCTTTAGGATGCCACATGTATGCTTGACGTGTTTGCTCACTGCTTTGCCTTCTTTCTTTCACTCATACATGTAAACTATAGTTAGAAACTCAAACCCCGCCTTTAAAAGTCACCGACAGTAACAGCACCTTCCAATTCAGACGAAATGAGTCCTTGAAATGTGAATGAATGCAGCAACGTCTCCAATTGCTCTGAACGAGCACCGTGAACTTATTCCTGCTGATCGTGGACGACCTGCTGCAGGAAACTGACAGGTTTTCACAGTCAAGAGGGATCAGTCTGCATCACAGTCTCAGCTCCAGCTGGGAATGTGATACAGTAAGTGTGAATTTCCTGTAGGTGACCTTCATGGAAAAGTCCTGGTTGTGATATTCAGCAGAGTAGACTTGTGGTTGGAGCTCAAACCATCCGAAAGCATCTGCACTGCAGGATGAAGTGTCCTTGAGCAAGATGCTAAATCCCATCCAAAGCCTGGGAGTCCTCTGACCTCTGACCTCTTCCTCCAGATAACCCCCAGCAACACAAAATCTGAGCATTGACATTATAGTCAGACATCGGTGAAAGAAGGAACACGACTGGAGAACATGATATCTGTGAATTAATGACCCAAAGCCTTTAGTTTTCACAAGTGGTTTATCAGTTGTGAATGAGTCATTTGCTGAGTGGGAAAGTCTGAATTAATGATCCAGAAGAACTGGAAGTATTAACCATAATGAGACTCTCCCAATCATGGTGCTGTCTGTTCTCAATCACTGTCACATGTCTGGTACTCATTCCCCACCACCACATTTCTGCAAAGGGCAGAAATAAAACAATGAAAACATTTCACATCAAATGAAGCACGACGACACTGAAACCGAGGCGGCACCGAGCTTGATCACTGAGCTGGCACCGCGTCAGCCTCTCAGATCCGATTAAATGTTTTCATGTCCAGTACTTCCCCAGTTATTTTTGAAGTACGAGCACATACATCATCAGTGTACTTTGAAAGATCTGTAGTGAATTTAATACTGTAGTCCTCATGCAGTGTACAAGTCGCATGTGCATTACAAATGACATGTTTAGCTAATGCTCTGGAGTGAATGGTTCAGGCCAAATATCTTTATATTTGATGAAGGCTGAAGGGGTTCACTCTATTTATCCTCTTCTGTCTAGCAGAAAGCCTGTGGCTCAGATGTGGCTTTTCTTTTTTCTTTTTTCTTTGAGGGGAGACTGTAATGTGCTTTTCACAGTCTTCATTTTATTGCTGTCACAGAAGATGGAGTGGTTGCATAGACAGGGCAATGGTCCATAGCTCGGGGGTATTTTATAGGTTGCTTCTGAATCAGAGGAAGTTTGAGAAAGTCTGTCATGAAGTGAGAATCTGTTTTATTCACGCTGATATTTTTTGCTGGAGCCATTTGTCACCTTAACAATGTCTGGTATCATTTTGCATCCAGTCCTTAGCTTCTGAGTGACTAAAACACTTGGGCTGATAACCTGAGACAGTGATGCTGTATTACCGTAACGTTTAATAGAAAACATTTATGATGCCCAGAGGACGAAGCTGCCTGACTTTGATCATCCCCTTCATCTAGTGCTGCGTCAGGGTTACGCGTCTGTTCTTTAGTGGACTGTCGCAGTGGATTTGCACGAGATTTGATGCAGGGACCCGTGGTTTCCAGGCAATATACGATCATTTTGGTCTGGAGTGAAATGTCTCCACAGTTATGGACCATGAAATTTGGTTCAATAATTCACAGTCCCCACAGAATTTCAATAATTTGTGTGATCTCTTAACTTTTAATCACTGAGGACATTCCAGCTAGCTTCAGCTCTAGTTTTTGTTTAGACCAAAATAATAAAATGCTGAACATTCAAGCACTAAAGCACAGCATGAAACTCACTTCTTTTTTTTTTAGGCTGCACGCTGAGACTGAAAAACAAATTTTACACTACACATTGGGTGTAAATAGTCCTGGGTGTAGGGGAAAAGAAAACCCGCCAAACCAACTTGGTGTGAAAATGTCTGAAGTCACACCCACTCGGTGCCACCCTGTGAATCGAGTCTCCCTCTAATAATTGTTTCAGCGTTGGCTGCTTTTCCTTTTCATTTGTCTGTGTGCCTTCTCCTCCCCTGGGATCTGTATTCCACGCAGGGCCTGTTGTTTAATGGGACTGTAATAAAATGTGCAGTCGGCTTTGCTCTTTCCCTGTTTACTCACTCGTACGCCACAAACCCCCGCCCATGCGTCCCCCTTTCCCGCTCTGCAGAATTTTCCTTGAAGTTAATTCTTCAAAAAAGCCTGGTAGCTAAACACTGGCCTGAGTGCTCTTGAGAAAACAGCTATATCCAACTGGTAATGTGCTGGACTTTGTTTTCCCCACTAAACACCCAGTGCTGGTTGTCGGGGGGCAAAGGGGCAGCAGGGGGATCACATGATCGGGATGTTATGTTTGTCCTGATTCATCGAGTGCAGAGCTGATTCACTTCACCAGAGGCAGAACTACCCCACGACTTTCTCAGGTTAATCACTGCTTTTCAGCTCCTCATGACCAAGCTGGGTTACGACCCCCTTCTTCTGCCTCACGATGTGTGTAATCCCAGTGGCCTGATACTGTTACAGTTGTGCCAGTCCCCTCAGATATCCTCAACTCAGTGGGCAACTGGTAATTAATCACCGACAGCTTGTGAATTTAGCCCTCTGTGTGGTTTGGTGTTGGGAGGTGCTCTAATGGTTGTGTAATTACTGAGTGCTAGGTAAAGCTAAGCAGGCTTCCAGGTAGCCACCGCGACCAGCTGCTTCTGGTTAGGTGAGGCGGGATAGGCTGCCGGCGTGAGCGAGCGAGGCCGGAGACGAATGATGGAGCCTGGGAAGCTTCGCCTGGAGGCAGCTGTAAATGGGCAATTATGATTTTGATTGCTGCTCAATTTCTTAAAAGGGCAAGTACATGTAAATCACCAGCGTAATGCACTCGACGTGACGAGTGACATCTCGCATCTTGGCTTTTTTTATGCAGGAAGTGTGCAACTCATTCAGCTCAGCTTTTATATCAGTCCCAATAAATGAACATGATGTGATGAATCATCACAAGTGGTGCATTTACCCTAGTTTTCAGTTCTCACACAGGGTTTTTTCTAAAGGCCAGGCTGCTGGAAATAGCACAGATGGTCTCTTTATACCTTTGACACAGTGGGTTTTATGGGAGATGATGAGGCATGCCATCTGAAAGTGCTCACAGTGACTGCAGGGCTTGGAAGTGTGGTACACTTTTAATCTGCATTGACCTGAGGGGACACTCTGAACAGGGAGAAGATGGCAGGATTTTTCTATGAGTGACGTCACAGTAGCGCTCGGCTGAAGCATCAGGCAGGGAGATCTGGGCCAAAGGAGCAGACTAGAATCAAAATGTGCCTAGTGGTCTGTCTCATGTGTCCATGAATGTTTCCTGGCAGTGATCCTCAATTGTTATTTTGTGTGGAATAAAGTAGGAAGCTTGGAAATCCTGTCTTGGCAGCTCCTACGGATACTACTTGGAGTTATTTGAAGGGCTTTCCATCACCACAACGTAACGGCACACCCCACAAATGAATAAAACAATTGTCTCTGGTTTTTATTTGACGTGTATTTGCTCCAAAAATAGGCTACAGTTGTAAGAAAATTAATTTTTTCCCTTTAGGACTGACTGTACTTTCTGCATCACCAATGCACGGAGTTGAGCAATAAGATTCAGACTCTTAAAGGCGGAGCTAAATTATTCCACTGTGGTTTTGTGGCCTTAGTTTTTAATAAGCTCCTAGTCAGTGGATGGCACCCAAGTTCTTTGATTAAAGTTGAATGGGCGTTCTGTTGGGTCTGCTGCATTTGAACTTTCCTTGCTTCTGTTTGTATGTACTCATAATATAATGTCTGAGCCTGTATTCTTTGTACATGTTGTCTTTTTGTTGTTTAAAGCTACCCCGCTCCTCTCCTGCCCCCGTGAGCTCCAGCAGAGGAGGGGAGTCACTTCTGTTGGTCCCCCTTGATGCTCCTCCTCAGTGGGCCTCAGCAGCTTGACTCCTCTGCCTCTCTGCCGGAGCTGGGTGGCAACTTCTCCACAAAAGATGGCTCACAACCTCTAAGTCATCCACTGAGTGCCCTCTGACACTGGGCTGAAAGTTCTAGCCAGCGTCCTTGTGAAGTCCCCTTTGTGATGGCTTAAGTTCAGCTCCCCTCACACGCCCACACAGTCATCCCTGACCCACCAAGAGACTTTAGTAGACAAGGGGGACCTTCTCCACTGTGGCACAGCTGGTCTACTGTCAAGTATGGTGATTTTCTGCTTTACTTTTAAGGCAGTTGCAGTGTTTGATGAGTTTTCTTTATGTGCTTGCTTTCATTCATGAATGTCTCCCGGTGAAACGTTTGATGTAGGATTTCATGTTTGGGAAGCATTACTAGCATTGAGCTAGCAAAAGGTCAAAGGTAAACTACAGTACACAAGAGCTCTTTAGCCCCAATATCTGTCTCCATAAAACAATTCTTATTTCACTAGATTTTCCAGTGTCTCATCAATTTGGAGTCACCAGTAAAAGAGCAGTGATGCCAGTGTTCACCAGTGTAATGGAAATTCTGGGCCAGACACCCCCCTGAGGTGCTCCCCACATGCTCTCCCCCACCCCTCCCAGCACACCGCCCGTGGCTTGGTGCCCCCAGGCCTCTCTGCACTAGCAGGAATGGAGGATAGTGGGAGGGGGGCACAGATGCTGCTGCTCTGTACTCCATCAGCCTAACAAGAACTGGCACTACAAATGAAACAGACTGGTGTGCAAAAAAAACGCACTGGGACGTGCCACAGCAGGAAGCTCTAATTTGGCCAACGTCTGCCTGACATCCAAACATGGTTTGATACGCTGTTGCTGCCATTCTTGAGCATCTGTAAGAAGATGTCTTTGAGAAAACAACGCATGGTTGGATGTTGAGTCTGTTTCTGTTTGTGTGAATGCATCATTTACTGGAAGTCCATAGACCTGGGGGCAGCATTAATGTAGCTCAAGTCCAATAAACAGATTAGCTTGACACTGTCATTTTTCATTTTAGTCCTCAACCTGTAAGAGACTGCATGGGAATGAATGGTGAGGGAGGGGTTGGACCTCATGTTTCATGTTTTAAAAACTGAAATGTTTTCACTTGGGACTTTCACTGACCCTCCCACTGACGGCACCAACCTGGCCGCAGTATTTCAAAATGACACACCACCACTGAATTGATATAACTCCTTAAACTATTAATAATAAAGGAGGCTGTAACCCAACAGTTCCCCAATATAAACATTTATTATCTTAATAGAACGTAAAGTTTCACACTGTATGCCATCGATACTTGCATTACAAGTGGAAAAAGTGATGGAGACCAGGAGGGTTTGCCCAGCAGCCGGCTGGATGATGTATGCTCCCCCAGGCTCCTCTGGGCCGCCACCAAGAGGTTGGACTTATTGAAAACCAAACAGTTGGATCAGACTGGTGGTGTTTCCTACCCACAAGGCCACAATCTACTAGAGGCCCAGTGTGTTTTGTCAGTGAAGGGACCCTCTTGTTTTCCCACCTTTAACTGTCCCTTTCCGGTGAACAGTCCCGCTCACCAGGAGACCAGGGCTTTGCCAGCTGGCTCTTCCTTCTCAAAGCTGTGCTAAATGTGACATGAAATATGAGTCATGCTGCAGATCTGAGAGGGTAATAAACACACAGAGCAAACATTTGAGCCCATGAGCACTCACAAACATGCTGTCACACACCCCTGGACACAAGTCAATGATCAAACTCACATGTAGAGGCACCAGGACCAAGAAGCACGCAGCCCATGCATGACACCTTGTAGTCTCTTTTATAACTTGACCAGTGGCAGAGGTTTTTGTGTGGTTTGGTTAATTTGGCTTTTCTAAATTAAGGGATGGAGAATGCATGAAATAAATGGATTGAAGTCATTCATTCTCAATTTTCTCAACAGGCTGTGATGTTAAAAATGTGTAGAATGCGGTTTCTTAATTAAGGCTTATGTAACTGTTTTCCCCTCAGTATTTATGTAGTTTTTTTTTTTTCCCTCTTTAGCCTGAAATTAATCTACAACATGCAATGAAATAATTTGGCTGTAACAAACAACACAATGCCCCAGGACGTGGTATCTCGCCAAATTTAACAAACCCGTGAATGTGCATGCATCTGCTGGATGGATTGCTATGCAGAGTCGCCTGATGTTCTGGTTGTTGCACAGTCTATCTTGCTTTCAGGGGCCCCACCCCTTGTATCTGATGAAGAGGAGGGTAGAAACAGCTGTGTAAGCCACAGTTAAGACTGGAAACCCCAGCAGTGAGACACACAACCCTGTGCACTTTAATTCAATTGGGCAGCCATCTGATACGTTCCAAGCAGGCTAGATGGCTGGTTAAATGGTAATGTTTGACAGCTTGATGTACGGCACTGACGCAGCTTGAAAATAGGTTTGTCTGATTTCTTGTCTGAGATGGAGGTAACTACTACTACCACTTCCCCTACTGTGGGACAAATCTGTGAACTGTACTTCTGAATTGCGAGAACCTTTCATGAAACCTCCTTTGATAAGAAGCAACTGCATGTTCTTCTTTCATCTCTCAAAAAATGCAAAGACTCGAGGAAAGTTGAGTCCCAGCCCTTTATGAATTTTGAGTGGCAGTTCTGCTGTTTTGATAGTAAACGGTGTACATGCTTTCAGAGCTTAAGTACTTCTACTCAGTTGAAGGGCTGCTTGTGTTTTCCGTGTCTCTGAAGAACAGATATTCTCTGCTGATGATGCCATTCATCTGGATTCATGCTGTTCGCTGAGGTTGATGGGGTTTGTCTGTGTGCATTCCTGCACTGGTGTTTGTTAGGTTTTAATGATTCAGCCCTACTGAGTGGAAATGTTATGAGACTGTAAATCACAATACCTCATGTATATTTTATACATTTTCCTTGCAAGCATAAAACTATAATGTTCCTTTATGCTGAATGTAACATCCAAATGATCCACAAACAAAGAAAAGTCAGCCAAGTGTTTCACATTCCAGTGCTTAAATTAATGCATTCATTTGTATTATTTATTTATTTATTTTAACAAAGTGACGCAAATCTCCTGCTGTGGTAATACAGACGACTTGTCTTTCTGTGGTTTTTAGCTGTGGTTGGACTTTTTCTGGTCCACATGCACAGTCCAGAGCTTTGTTTGAGAGGTTTGTGCACCATGTGCCTTTATGAGTTTTCTGTTACTGCTAGTGTACATCTTCTGGGCTGAGATAGAAATGGTAATGTCATAATAAAGCTCATAGTGTGTGACTTCATCTAGAGGAGCGTGGGGTCGAACTTATCAAGAACGACACGTGATCTTTCCTCCTCAGCAGACGCAGTCTACGGGGGGTCGGCGATGAGGTTTCTGTTTTAAACAGCAGATGATGAGCAGGGATCCATCACTGTGCCCTTGAGCTTCAAAACAAATAACCTTGCCTGTGTTCTGGCTGCCTGCACTGCCACTCTTCAACATTAGAGGCTATTTAATAGCCACAGGGAAAAAAACTAGGGAGCCGAGGAATGACTTTAATATGACGTTCATTTTGGCTGATTAAATATGACATGACATGCCAGGAGGTTGAACTTGCTGCAGTATATGTTGGTGACCAACACACACACATACAGACTTATCCTTCTTTCTGCCAGGTGAATGTGTAATATCAATTTATAGAATATAGCGCATTGTTACAAACTGAATGTTGGTTTTCAGCTCTAACATGCTTGTTTTCGTACAATATAATAAATGAGAGGGAAAGTCTCGCACACATGTGGCTTTGCAGTCGGATCCCAAGTGTAATATAGACTCTGTCATGCTGTTATTCATGCACTATTGGCTTTATGAATGTGGCTCCACTTTCTGAGATAGAGGTCAGTTGGCAGGAGCTGGCAAAGTGTCTGTTGCTGTACGTCAGGTCCCAGTAATACAAGAGCAGAAGTGCGAACAAGGAAGAACGTAACATAACTCAGTGCAACTCAAGTTTTAAACTAAAGAAACACAGAAGGTCCCAGAGGAGTTAAGACAGTCCTGCTTGTAATGTCATGCCCATAAATCTACATTTTGGCGGCAGTGGATCCAGTTGCAGTTTAAGACGGAAATGATAGAGTTAATGTAGGAAATAAGAGCGTATCATAGAGCCGTCTCCTCTTCTCTTTGACACTTGTCAATACCATGACTAATGTACTTGTGGGCTCTTGGCTGTGTTTGTACTGTTATTGGCAAAGCAAAAGGGGGTCAGAGCTGCAGAGCTTTAGGATATGAAACTGTTTACTTTAGTAGTAGCTGGATAAATATGTCTTAAGTGACCCTGCATAAGTGCTGTACATTAAGTCATTACATGAAGTGATTTGGATGGAGATCAGTATTTTATATATATATTTCTTTTAGAAAAGTATATATTGTGGTTCCATGCTGGTTTGTAAGAATAACATGCTGAGAAAGGTGCAGAGATGAAAAATTGACATATGCAACAAGTGCAAAAGGGGCCAAAACTGGATTTGTACAGTGTTTTTTTTTGTTTTTTCTTTTTGCAATTTTCTGACACCACCGTGCTGCAGGTATAGGCTGCTCTCGTCTCCCCCTCCCGGCTTGTTCTCGGATTAGCATGTGCTGGCCAAAGTCAACACGAGAGGAAGTGGAGAAATGACTTCCCTCATTCGCACCGAGACTGCTAATGCCTCACCAGATCTGATGTCAGACAGGTCAGAGGAGATGTATTGTTTGTGTTCAACAAAACACACCTTTTGATATGACAAACCAGTAAAAAACATGTTATTTTACATGTCTCGCAGGTTGTGAGACCTTCAACATAGTGTGTTTTGTATGAATTAAACAAACTAAAGAACAGTGTGTGTGGTAATTACTCATGAGTGTTTAACCTCGTACTGTGCCTCATTAGACATGACATGGACCTGTGCCTACTGTGTACATACAGATTGCACAGGAGAAAATCTTGTTTCTGTGCACTAATTTAGTTTTGGGGTTAGTTTTTGTTTGGGCATTCCAGGTTTGTATCCACATTACAGAGGACAAAGTGGAAGGGTAATAAATCTCTAAACGAGGCAAAGTGACCAAGACATCTTCAAGACACTGCTCGCCACTTCTTAATGTGAAAACTGGGTCATGGTTCAAGGCACGTCCTAACCCACCACTGTTTAATTGCTGTTTGCTATTTCCCATGTGCACACAAAGCAGTCCAGGCTGATGTAGCCTATTAATTGTTTACTCGAATCGCCTCTTTGTGCTGATGTGTGGACTCAGGCTGCCAGGATTTTTTTTTTTTTGGCACCAAATATTCTCTAATTGACCGGAGTTATCTGCTCGAAAATCCTTTCCTTTCTCTTTACTACTCAGCCACTGCATAAAACACATTTAGCCTTTTTAAATTTATTTATTTATTTTTCGACTCAAGAGACATCCATCCCTGCTTCTACCAGTGTGCCGCTCTGTTCTGCTCAAAGACTTTCTCTGGCTTCAGGGAGAGAAGAAACATGGAGAAGCCAGCTGTTTGGAGTCTGCAGCTATTGACTGGATTTATTGAGTGGACAAGACAAGAAAGTGACCAAATATAAGCAGAAATGACAAAGACAGAAACAGACTGGTGGGGGGAAGGCCGGGGGGGTGAGCGTACTTTGCTTTAAGTGGAGCAGTCTGTGTGTATGCTGCTGATATGGATCCCCCATGAGAAAGTTCAGGTCACTGAATCAGACAGGCTTTAGAAAAAATGATTCATTTGGATTTTTCATGCTTCAAAGTTGGAGGAAGAAAAAACAGGAAACAAACAGGGTTTTTAGCGAGCTCTCTGCAAAAGGGCTTTCTGTGGCGCTTCGGAATGATAAATTATATAAATGTCTTTGGAGGCCACATTAAATGGTTCATGAAAATAGCAGCCCCTCTGAGAGTTTACTGTGCCTTCTCTGTATAGCAGGCTTTGATGATAGTAAATGCTATACTGTTCTATCTGTTGGGCCAAAATGTCAAAGTCCTGAAAAGGTTTCATCCTGAGTAATGTTCCATGTGTTGGTGTGCTTTCTCTCCAGTGGCGTCAGCAGTCCACTGGTGTAACTTTTAATGACCGACATTGACTTTCTGCTCATCAGCTGCTATTGTCACAAATAGCTGTGGTTTTACCTGCACTCAGCACATCCATTAGACACCTCTGACACTGCGAACATGCCACAGGGGTGAAGCAGGTCAGCTTTTGCCCAATATTTATGTCTTAAAATGTTGAATGTGTCAGTTAGCACTTGTAGCTTGTGTTGGGTTGTTGTTGTTGTTCTGTGTGTGTGTGTGTGTGTGTGTGTGTGTGTGTGTGGAGAAATTCAAGGTCAGGTTAGGCAGAGCAAGAAAGCAGATCCTGTCAGATCACCAAAAACCCTGGGTTGCAGATGAAACAGAAGAATGCGTGTTGGTTTGCATATGTGTGTACTGTGTATGTGTGTACTGTGTGTGTGTGTGTGTGTGTGTGTGCCTACCATCCTTGTGCATGTCGGACTTGCCTGTGCCCCGTACTGACATTTCCAACTGGTGCTGGTGTAAATAAGGCTGCCAGCCGCAGCAGGTGTGGGGAGCGTGGGAGGTTCGTGCCCCTTCAGAACCACACCACACTGAAACCATCCTGGAGAAGTCAATATTTGGACTTGTATCAAAGCCTGTCCTGTTTTTGTGTCTGTATAGAAGGAAGCTTGTCCATGAATCCAGGAGATGTCAGGATGTCTGGGCTACACCGTATGCAACAGGTTAACGCTCACCAAACTGCAAAGTTTGGAGCTGCTCATGAACAAACTAGAACATTTAACTCAATATTACAATGTTTGTTTTTAGTAAGTGGGCAAAAGAAAAAAAAAAGAATGCACTTTCAAGCAGGACGTGCGTTTAAATTGTAGGACATTCAGAGGAAAGCAGACTGTGCTGGTGTCTGCATCCATCCCTCCCCGTCTCCTGAAAGTGTGTGGAAAAACACTTAGATGGCTTTGCTTTGATTTGCAGTGTGTACCGAGGGGTTCCCATCACAGCCTCCTCTCATGTGGTCTGCTGTTCCTGCTCCTGTCTGCTCATTGAATCCATCCTCTCACGGGGCTTCAGACAAGACAGCTTCTTGACTCTTTCACAGACAGACACAGAGGTTTTTTTTTTTTTTTTCAGGTTTACATAACCTCATTTGCAGCGATGGAGTCTCTGTAAATTTACAGTGGAGCCACAGACTGGTTAGCTGTGCACCTCTCATGCAGCACCGCACAGATTGCTAAAATAAACCGGCTCTCGAAGGCCATTACTCTATTATACAATTGTGAGCAGACCACATGAGTCACAGGCAGACAATATCTGGTTACCACTCGGTGAGACGCTGCTCAGAATGTGGGGTGTGGTTTTCACACACCTTCTTGCCATGCAAAGCAAATCATCCACACTTTTAAGGTTCTGCATTAGCAGGACCTGGTTGGTAAACGAGCCTGCCCGACTCTCCTTAGTGTCCTTTTATGGCCTCCTTCCTTCCTCCTTATGCTCCACAGTCTTGTGAGTGCCCAGAGCCCAGGCACACTGGGGTGCGAGGAAGTCGGCATGCTTCATTAAGAGAATGCGGCACACCACGCATGTCACTGGAAACAACAGAGGGTCTGTTCAGCACAGAAGTGACACTTAGAAATAATACTGAGCCAGAAGCTTCCTTTAAGGAATGGCTGGTTATGAGGCCTCACGCTGTGGTTCACAGATTTTTATTTTATATTAGTGTTGGAAAGGCCTGCTTCTTTTCAGGGAACCGCCTTCCTAGCTAGGATTTGTTAGTTAGTTGTTGTACTTAGTTTGCTTTATGATTAAATTTCCACTCAGACTCTCTTTTGAATCCACTGTTGTTCAGTATTAGTCCCGATTTAGCTGAGACGAGCTTTGACAGACTCTTACATTGTAGCAGGCCTGTTATTTTATGGGCTTGTAGTTAATTTAAGCATCCCATTAGAATTTTGGACTGTTGGGTCAAGTATCAGCAAATATTTGAGTGAGAATACTAGATCCCCCTGAAGAACAGCAAAGACCTTAGCGATCATTAAATAACAGATTAGTGTGTCCAGTGGATCTATAAGGCTGCCAGCACAGGGATTAACACCTTTGCCTTAAAATTAGATGGTGGAGGGGAGAGATGGCCACTAAGCTGACACAAACCCAAGACTCATACTCAGAACGTAGTCCAGCTGTAAGAAGCCGTCTTTAAAACTCTGCATATGTGCAACTGATACTGTTATCAGAGCTCTAGTGCAGTAAGTGGCTTCACTCTTCACTCTGAACTTGTGCTTGAGGACTTAATATTGACGTGAACTAGCTGGCTGCTCTCCTTCACGGCTTTTGTTCATTTCCAAGCTTCATGTGCATGATTGCAGTCATGTAGAATAATAGTTTCCTGTGTGTGTACAAACACAATGGGTGTCTCTTGTCCTGTCGTGAAAACCTGGCTTCACCTCTGAGTCGTTTATCAAGTGAAACGCTGAGAAATTCTTGCATTCCAGTTTAAAAACGTGTTGATTTCCTGCAGGATTTTAAAAAGATTTTGGTTGTGCAAGACGAGCAATTTGGAGGCAATCAGCTGGGAGCCTGTTGGATTTTGTGGAGGAAATTTTCATTAACATTTCACTATTTTCTAGATGTTATAGTATAAGTTAACCACAATTGAAAAGACAACAGCAAGGGACGTAATCAGGCCAAATTCAGAGAAGTATTACTGAATTACACTACATTTCATTTGCACATTATTGCTCCAAGTATTTTATTGGTTATTAATGAGGAACCACTGTCTGAACAGGACACCACTTGGCCCCTGTACTCTTTGAACGGATTCGAGTCATGTTGCATGGGTCTAGCATACGGGCGAGACGGAATGAATCCCCACAGACAGGTGCATGTCCCTGCCACCTCCGGGGTGGCTGCGCTTGGGGGCGGGGGATTAAAGAAGGTGAGAGTGTTGGAGCTCGGCCACACGGCCTGTCCCTGCTGCTGCTGTTTAGCCAAGACACCGCCAGTAAAACAGAAAACAGATGACGGAGAGAGGGGGGAGCTGAAAGACTGGCTTGTGTGTTCCTTCTGTTCTGTGTCTGTTTACCCTTGAGGGGTGTCAATAGGACACGGCTACCATATTGTGCATATTACCCATGTTGCAGTATTGTGTAGCTCCTCCATTCGTATCATTAGTCAAACCTCTTACATGCTGTAAATCCAGTGATGATTTATTGCCTATCGGTGTTAAAACATGCTCAGTCCACCCTCTGCTAAGATGCATTTAACCCCAGCAAGTCCAGGATTGTGCAACATGTTCTATTACTCCCCAAACTCTGATACCATGTCCTCACTGACGGTGTAGTGTGAGCAGCACATTAGCAGACCGGCAGCAGTAGCTCCAGTGCTCCATCTGTCTACACAGGAGGTGTTCAGGCACAATATGTTGGTTTATGTGAAAGAGGAGGGCAGTGCCTGATAAAACACACAAACCTCTTTTCGATTAAGAGTTTGCTTCAGTCCATATCTTGGTTCCAAACCTCAGACATAAACCAAGACACCAACAGACCATGTTTCTCCAATTTCTGCACAAAACCCTATTTTCTCTTTTACTTTCAAAGTTTGTTACAAATGCAGCAACTGCTGTGTTACAGCAACACAATCGTCCACTTAAACAATCATCCCTGTGCTCACTCGTAATTTTGACAGTCCACTTGCTTTGCAGCTGCTGGTCCATATCAGTGCAGCTCTGACAAAGCCCGACAGCCACAATTACGTTTCCTGTGCCACTTCAGTTTTGCACAGACTAAACTGCTTGCTGTCCTAATCTTGCACAATCCTGATTTGTTGTCTCTAAGGATTTTTGAAATTATTTTATGTCATGGTAATTTTTTTTTTGCCCCAGACCCAAGACCAAGACCATATGCTGGCAGTCCTACTTCACTGACTACAGGCTGCTGTCAGGGTGTTTTCTTTCATCAACCTGAACCAGTGTGGACTCATCAGTACCCGGTTTTGTTCCAATGCCTTGTGAGTTTTGGCAGCTATTGTGGATTCGGACACAGAAGGGAGTTCTGCTCCATGATCAGCTCACTATAAAAATGTGGGCTTTGTTGGATACTTGCACTTTAACTGGGGCTGACAAATGAAGTCAGTAGTTAATCAGAGGTCCTGCAAGTCATCAGACTACGCCACACATCAGTGACTGGTGCTTATATTTTGTGGTAATTCATAGAAACTGTGTTGATCAAGTGTTTTTTCATCAGCACAGTTTTTAAGGTTCTGGGTCGTATCATGTTTGCCTTTTATATGCATCCCTGTGAGCACATATGTAGTTTTAAAGGTATATTTTATCACTACTATGCAACTGATATGAATTTGCACATCTCTTTTAAAAAAATTGGCTGATAATGTTCTAGTGCAGATAAAACAGATGTCTCTATATTTGTCCTTGTCTGGGCAGGAAAGCGTCGGATGTTTCTTTAGATCTGTTTAGTGTTCAGGCATAAATCACCTGTGACCATGCGCTCTCTCTCTCTCTCTCTCTGGACCAGCATGTCAAGTGTTTGATTTGTTCCTGTTTTTCCCAGCTCAGAAATACAGCATGTTGTCTCAGGTTTAGATTGGGATGATTTTC
The DNA here is from genome assembly GCF_900324485.2 of Mastacembelus armatus. Lineage (NCBI taxonomy): Eukaryota > Metazoa > Chordata > Actinopteri > Synbranchiformes > Mastacembelidae > Mastacembelus > Mastacembelus armatus. Next base: position 15,489,036 of record NC_046650.1, on the reverse strand, counting down.
CATGGTTTCATTCCATCTAGATTGTTGTGACTCCCTCATAGATATTCTGAATCCCTATTTATTTATCTCTACGTTATGTGGCCATTCGTCTTTCTTTTCTCCTACTGTGAAGAACTCCGAGATGTCTGCTCTAGAAAGGTGCTGTGTAAATAAACTTTACTCCAGGTTACACTGACCCTAAGGTCACCACAGACTTGTATACAGTACCATGCCATCACTTCAGCCACTCATTGCTGAGAAGATCTGCCAAAGCCTGGGCATGCAGACGGGCAGACTCTGCTCACTGGCACAGGCAGGGCTCAGAGACAGACGGCAGAACCAAGCTTGATGACTCCCCGAGCTCATCTATCAATCGCCACCTTTCCAAAACCTCAAGGCTCTTTGGAGATGCCACGGATACCGCCCTCTGACGTCAGTACTGACAAACAGAAGGGGATGTTGTTTACGGTCTGGTCCCCTCAGAGTAGAAAAGACCTTTGACCTTAAAGAGTGCTCGCCAGAATTGTAGAACAAACAGCAGAACAACACTTAGGACTAAAATTGTAACATGGGAGGGGGGAACATGAGATTTCTGCCCATCTGTTGTGATGCCTAAGTCCTGGAGTAATGGTGCTGAAAGAAATCTTAATGCTATGTGCAGTATATCTTTAGTAATGCACTGTAAACATGTTTCTGTATTGTAATTTGAATTCATGCAATAGAGTCATAGTTTGTTTCAATCGCATCGTGAAAAAAGAAACTATTATTACAGATCTTGTGCTTGTTAAGAGACGGTTGACATGAAGTTACTGGAAAGAGCCTGCACGCTCTGCTCTGTGCTCCTTAAAGCTTTGAGGAATGAGATGGATGTCCAGCAGTCCAACCTGTGGCAGCGTGTGTGAGTGAGATCAGTCTCCAGCTGGCTTTAAATCTGCAAAACAACCTGGGTCAACGCTGCACAACCAGGTCATTTTGACAAACACCGATGTCAAATCTGTAGCCTCATGATGGCGTTGAATAAACGCACTCTCTCTGTGCACGTTTTGAATTGTTCTGGCTGGTGAACACAATATATAGTTTCTCCAAACAGTCTTTAAAAAAGCAAACCAGCACAAGATGCCAGCGTTCCTGTCTCCGTCAATAAGCGCCAAGAGACATAAGTGTCATTGGTTATACAGAAGATGAAGTGTTATTTAGTTTTTTTTCTGAAACCAAAATAGAACGTTTGGCTTCTTTTACCATATTTTCTTTGTGTATGTGGTAGGAAGCTTGGGCTAGCACACATTTTGTAAATCTTGTGGAACCAATTCCTGTGTTGTGCCTCATAGCTGCAGGGACGTGGATTCTCCTCTTTCTCGATGGTCAGACAGTTTCCCCGCCATCCTCTTTCTCTGGTTCTTAAGTTACCAGCATCGTTAGGCCAAAAAAACACTCCTGTAGCCCGGGATTGATGGGTGCCAGTGGCTGCCACTTCTTCTGGGAAACATTTCCTCGAATGAAGGCTTGTGGTGAAATGTTTACAATGTGGGAACTATTAGCAACCTTCAGGGAGAGACAATTCAGCGTGCTGTAATCAATACTTCTTTTGTTTGTTAGAGCCACACACTCAAACCCCTTCAGCTCCTTCTTCAGCTCCTCCTTCAGCTCCCTGGCTGCTATGGTCAATTTTGCTGTGAGGCAGCTTCTTGGTGTATGTGAGGCAGAGAAGTGAAAGACATTATATATCAATGCATCTGAGTCTGTAACTGCCATGCTAATTGAACGTATGATCCCCAGAGGCCAACTATGTGTAAATCCATCCTCTGAAATAGATGCCGGCAGGGAACATGAGGGATAATGGGTGAGCTCATTGACAGAACTGTTCAGAACTTGTCTACACTGATACCCCCAAAACTGAGCCCTGCTATTTCTGTGGGTATTCCCATTTGCAGCAGCTGTGCATGTGTACAACATGCTCATTTCCGTGTGGGGACACATGCATGTAAGACCCACAAAACCCTGGATGCAATCAGGCAGCCTGGTCATTCAGCAACACCTGCTATTGAAATCTGAGGATCAACACTCACTCTAGCAGCTGATTCCCCCTTTTCTCCAAAATCCCAACTGTATTGGGCTGATTGATGAGTTGAACACATGTGGGGTAACTGTTTATCTCAGGCATCATCTCACACCTCCTTGAAATTAGCCTCTCATGTACCTTTTGTTGTATTTTGCTTAAAGCTGGCTCTCAACTGCACACTGTCCAGCAGGCATCCGCAGTAAAAATCTCCATGCACCTGTTCCCACTTTGGCTCCCTCAAGTGTCCACAACAACTGGGCTCAATGCCACAATCTGTGGGGCTGAATTGAGATCAATGCCAATATTTTTTTTTAATTTCTCTACCAAGTGTCCCTCAGCTAATGTAGATATTTTAATCTGCTGGTAAAAAAAAAAAAAAACGACCAAACTTGTACCAGTTCCGTTCTTCACATTCATTTTCTCTTTTCTCTGTGAAGATTGGAAATAACCCCAAAGGTGTTGAAGTAATTTATGTAAAGGTACGGAGTATTCACCTGCCTTCTTCAGACACCTTCAGAGCAGTCAGGTGGGTTATATTTAATGAGGTAGCCATTGATTTATTCTTGGCAGGAAGGTTACCTGCCTAGTTAGAGCCGAACAATCTCAGAAAATGATTTTATTCATTCATTTGCTCCCAGTGAAATCACTGAGGCAAGGTCAAATAATCATTCTGTGTGTAATTGAATTTGGGGTGGGGGTGGATGGAAAGAGGAATAAAACACTACACAGTAGACTGAGTTTAAACACTGGTTATCCAAGCCTCATAAATGTGAGACTTTTCATCATTTCTGAAGTGCCATACTTTAATTAATTACACAAGTCAGATAGTGTTACTTTTCTAAATGATGAGTTTTAACCTCAGAAACAGTGTGGAGGAGCTGTTCAAATGTTTTTGGTTGGGGGGGGGGCATTCTGATGTCTGCCAACTAGACATGGACAGCTGTGAACATGAGAACCACAACAGTAGCTGTGTACCTTTCCATTTTTAGCAAACCCACTTTTTTATACTACAGTCGTGTGCATCTTGAGTATGAATTACAACCAATGTTTCATAACAGTTAACGTGGATCGTCCAAGTGAAGCTGTGACCTGGTTATATTGGCTGTTAATCTCAGAGTTATGTCTAAGGACAGATTTGCAATGCGTACATGAATTTATGTAGAAAGCAAGAATATCGTTTCACACAGGAATATTTGTACAGCACAGTACTTTATTCTTGAGAAGTTTTAATATGCACACCTGGTCCCAGGTTCAAAACCATTAACCCTTAGAAGTCTAGGCCTGTTTTCTGTCTATTGATCATGCCGTCAAAACCTTAAGAGGAATGTGGGGTTATCTGCCCTGGAAAATATTAGCCTTATTCCTGCAAAACTATATAATTTCTTGATTCTCTTGATTCTCCCAGCTGCCATTGGACGGCTAACTTCCTGGACAACCAAGGGCTTGGTGCCTGTTCCAGACACACACACACTGCTTTATTTCCATCGTTCAGTCAATGCGCTTATCAGACATGCTATCCACTGCAGCAGCGGTGTTGTCTTTTCATTACTTAACTCTGTGCAATAATAACTCAAAGCTGGTTCTGTGTCTGAGCTGTGCACTTCCAAACCAGTGTGCTGGCAGTTTATGACTGCTCTGCAGCTGTTGACAGTTGTTTGGCAGGTATATGGCCAGTGTGTAAAAGGACAAAGCCCATGCATTTAATCTCCCTAATCATAAAGATATATGCTTGTTTATCATTTTGCTCTATAAACAACAAACCTACACTATACTGTGTCTGCAAGTGATGCTTTATAAGAAAATGCTGTTAGCTGCTAACCTCTGTAAATCTGCTCCAAATTGCAAATCCTACCATGAAATCCACGTTAAGCATGCCATGTTATGCAAATATTGATATTTCAGGAAAGGGTTTTCAATTTTTCCTGAGGGATCTTTAAGCACATTGTAAACAAGGTCAGACCTGTCTGCCCAGCAAGTTATAAACAAAGTGTCGGCCTTTCGTCAGAATGACAGAAGATCGACGCCGATGGTATTAGTCTGTCCTGTCTGTAAACACAAATTCTCCAAGACTGGACAAAGCTACGCTCTGACTCTTGAAGCAGCTTGGTGTTGTGCTTGGATTTGCAGTTGTATACCAAAGGCAACTGGAGAGAAAGTGCCCGCTGTCTGTGCCTGCTCCGCACCCTTGATTACATCCAGCCCTTTTCAGAACATGCCCCCAGACGGAGCACTGGTGCCAGCCGACACTGACACTGTACAGTCCATGCAGCCTCTTGAATACATGTGTCCAAACACAAATGAACCTTTTATGTATGTGGCAGATAAGTAAATGATACTTTGGGAACTGTGTGTATATATTTTCTGACATTAGAAGATTGATACCACACTTGAACTGTAAGTTTAGCTTCAGTTAAATGATGAGCAGAAGAAGTAGGTTCAACAAGAAAACAAAGCTGTATTGTCACAGAGTGCTGTGTAATATTTTAATTTTAATAGTTATCACTATTGATAAATGTTTTTAGGTCTGATCAGCTTTTGGCTTAACTGCAAATTTGATTGACTCACTTTTTAGCACTGTGTGTTGGGTACCTGTACGGATGGTACTATGCATTCATTTCAACAGTGATGAAAGTATTTGAGACTAATATGCCAGTGTCCACACAGCTGATGCAAATCTGAGTATTAACAGGATAACGACTGAACAGTGACAGCTGATCAGGGATAAGCTGTCACTTTTCTTTTGTAATGTAGTGAGACATTATTTCATCGTTTGACATCAGTGTTAATGAAATGTCCCTGGACTTTCTGAACCAATTAGAGTGAAACAAAGAGACTTACCCGTATATGCATGCTAATTATCTCCCTTTGGAGCACAGTGGTATTTAGTTTGGTCTCTGGACTATCACAACTTAGATATCATATATATATATATATATATATATATATATATATATGTATATATATATATTTTTTTGCAATTCCAGTCGTGATCACTCAAAGACTTTAATAAATTCTTTCATCTAGAGACACCAATGCAACTGCTGAAAACCCCCTGGCGCCTGTCTTTCTACATTCATGAGAAACACATTCTAGTATCACATTTTCATTAAGTACTCAACACAGCCTTTGTGTGGCATTTTAAAGTGTGGAGACAGTCGTGGTAAGGTTGGGCACCAGGCTGTAAGGTTAGAAATAGTGCCCCAGGGACAGCACCGAGTTAGAACTTGGCGTTGATCTGATGGCGATCAGGTTACTACCAGCTGCCCACCCAGATTTGCTGGCAGGTTAAAGTGTCCAGAACTAAATCCCTGCCAACAGTGAGCTCAAGCCCAAGCCCTGAGGAGAGTATTGTGTCTCTTTGGCACAGCCCAGTGTTCAGCAGCAGCCGAGGCTTTGAGAGCACGGAGCTAAGTGTTGATACAATGCTTAGGTTAGGACAGCCACAAATCAAAGGTAGTCCGCCCATGGAAAGAGATGCCTCATAAAATGCTGGAAAATGTGTGTGTGTGCGTAACTTCATGTATAACCCATGATGAAGTGGGCTGCTGAATAGAATACATCTTTAAAGACACACTGGAGATTTCGGGAGTATGAGAAATCATGTATTTCTGTTTTAATGGCTGTTTATCAAGCATTGCAGTAGCTGCTGCTCTCACAAAAGATGTGTGGAGAGCTTTATTGTTTATGGAGATTAATGGAGTTGCCAAGCAAACACACAGTCTGCTTGCACACACGAATATTGACCCTGGATATGTGAAAACTAATAACTTTGGTGGGGAAATAAACTTGGTGGACCAAGCAGCAAACATTTTGTGATTTTTAGAATTTCAGGTTGAGTCTTCCATTAGCTTGTGCTTAATAGAGCTTGAAATTAAACAGCAAAACTGCAATTGAACTGTTTTCTTGTTTCGTGATCTTTTACCTGCACTCCTCTTTCATTGCCTTACCCTCCTCACGAAGCATTTCTTCCACAGCTCAGAGCCTCTCTCTCTGTCCTTCATCAAAATTAATCCTTAATCAGGGTTAATCAAGCATGTTTTCATTAGATTTTTTGCTTTCTGGACACTGGACTTATGATGGCCCTCTTACTGTGCATTTCTCAGTTTGTATTTTTGCCACCATGGCAACGAGTTGAGGCTCGGGGGCTGGCGGGGGTGTGTGTTGGGCGAATGCATCCATGTCTGTTGGATGAAAGGCCAACATTGTAGGCATCCCAAAGATCTCTTTGTGTGTGATGGAGGGGGGGGACTTGTCATTTTCAAGAGAAAGCGTGTTTGTTGACTCATGACAGGAGGCCTTGGTGAGGGCCACTCACTACAAACGCGTTGGGTTTGTTTGCTTCACTGCCAGCTCCTCCGTCTCCTGTTGTATCTCGGTGTAGTTATCTCAAACGGGGAGCCGTTACATTTGGGATGTTTTCATCCATGCTAGCGACACGGCTCTATGGATCGCATGTCGGCCCGTCAGTTGGTCCAACACTTGGTCAACAACTGTTGGAGAGAGTAGCATGAAATTGTCCCCAGACATTCATGGTTCCAACACAATGACTCTGGTGAGGCTCACTCTTCCTCTAGCTCCCTCGTGAGGTTAACATTTTTAGTTAACTATGTTTATGGATTCCTCTCCAATGTGGGGAAAGAAAGATCCACTCAGATCATCATGTCAAAGTGTTTTTTTTTTTTTAACTTAGTAGTGCTCATGCACTTTAGTGCTTATCGGTAAATGTTGGCGTGTTTAACATACTAAATAAAGTCTTGAAATCTCAGCTCCGCTCTCCAGTTTCTCCACAGTGTTGTTTGGAGAAGCTAGTTGTACTGTAATCCTGAGAAGTAGAGATGATCTTACTCTCGAGCCATATTGTCAGATTGAAAGAGGAGCCAGCCTTTAGAGAGGTATCACAACTGTTGTGAGACAGTCTGTCTCAACCCCTGTCATCTGGAGATGCTACTGAGAGGGAGCAAGTAGCCACAAAGGAGTTGGGGGGGTCTGCTTGTATCATTCAAACCTTTGGTGGAGTTATTTGTGTGCCCTGCTCTGTTGCATTTACAGCTCCTGGTATCAGGTGTTATATTATGCCAGTGTGTGTGTGTGTGGGTGGATTTGATAGGAAAGTTGAGATTTGTCTTTTACTGTGTTTGAAATGTCTGGTGCTGAGCCCACAGTGAGAAGGCCAGCAAACACAGCCAGGTCAAATATCTGCCATCATGGCCACTACCTTCTCTTGGCCTGCAGCTTTTAGAGGAGGGAGTTTTTGACTGTCAAGTTTGGCTGAGCACAGTTTAGTGCTGAGGTTGAAGCTGCCCAAAGAGGAGCCTGTGAGCCCAATTTGGCTCCCAACAGACATTTTTGTTGGCGCACCAGCTAGTTTTTAAAAGAGTGATACAGTTTTCTTTATTCGGTCTAGTTAAATGTAATTTTGCAATATCTGAGGTGTGTTTTGATTTCCCTAGGCATATTAACAACCATTTTGGAGACCAGGCAAAAGATTCCTGCTTTCAAAATGTAAAGTAATCAATGAGCAGTGAGCTGTGAGTCCAGGCTTAAAATGCTAGAGTTCACTTTTTAGCCAATATATCAATCATCTCTCTTTCATATCTCCGATAGAAATTGCAAGGATGTTGTTCCTTTCTCTTTGGACAGATGGATGCTTTGGGCATAGGTAGAGAGGAGCTAAGAAAGTAGACCATTATCTGAGCTGGCTGCGTCTGCTGGAGATCAGGACTGAACTGAGATGCACAGGCGGTCGCATTAATCTCCATGATCAGAAAGAGTCTTCCATCTGTCAGTGCAAGGGCTGCTGTGATTAATGGGGAGGAAATTAGTCCCTGTTTGACTGAGTACGCTAAAAATGCCTGATCGACTGAGGGAAGTGCAGATGGCCTTTAACTAGTTTGTCTTGTGTCACACAATAAATGAGGCAATTAATGGAAGAGCCACTTTTACTAGTCCAGTCGAAATCTGCCACGGTGCATTTCTCAAGACTCTGTATATGACTCAGTTAGGATCATAAAGCAGCGTCAAACGATATCATACGTCATGTTTTCTTTGGGCTTGTGCATGTGCACTCCTGAAAGGTGAGGTGTAAAGTGTGAGGCCCAAGATCTTATAAGAGTGTTGGCCCTGAAAGGCCTGGAAACAGGGAGGGTGCTCCCCTTCATGCTTGGTTCACTGAACACAGTCAGGAAAAAAGGTTCTTTTGAAAAGAAAATAAAGCAACAAGCCCACCACCATTTCCCGTCATCACCCCTCAGGCCAAGTGTGGGATTGACTGACAAGGTTTTCAGTTGCAGAGCCCTCAAAGCTGTCAACGTCAGGCCTCGTCTGCCAGTTGCTTACCACATGGCCCCGTTCATACTCACAGACCCATTTCTTCTTCTGACCACAATCGTTACCTTGCTGTTTTGACCACGGCTCATATGGGACTCGGGGGGCTCATCCCAGAATGTTTTAAATCCGACACAGGGGCAGTTGTTTCAGCAGATCCCTTCTCTCTTCATATGTCTGCATCACCACACAAGAAATATCGAATAGACATAACATGTCCCAGGTGCCACATCTCAAACGGGCTAACTCACTCTGGCTTCATAGCAGCTACAGCTGTGCCCATGTCACTGACTTGCCATCAGGATCCCAGACCAACGAGTCTCCGAGAGGACTGCCTGCTTTGATTAATGACAAAGTGGTTCTGTTACATACACTATGTTTGCAGCATGTATTTGGTCTTTAAGTACTGTTGCTGGATCTACATCAGAGGGCAGAGTATTGGAATAGATCCAGGGAGGATGCTTCAGAGGCTGAGTCAGCCAGCATTCACACCTGTTATTTAGTGCCATATTAAATTCTTAATCCTCTGTGCCATCATTATACAACATACCAAAATAAATCAGGGCATACTGTAGTTTGTTGACATCATAGCCTGAAGGACAAATACCAATGCAGACAGACGAAAAGAATGAAATGAGGTTGCCCAAACATCTTGTTTAAGTTTCAGAAAGCCAAAATCTGATACTTTCAAATGGGCCGTTTGGATATTTCTTATTGAATGATCAACATTTATATGAATATGTTTATTTCTTACACACCAGTGCTTTTATTTCTGCTGCTGTTGTTGCTGGCAGCGCTGATATTCAGTGGACAGATGGCGAGTTTAAGTACAGATGACAGACAAGGTTCCCATGTGCCAACCCAGATGTCATTATGCCAGTGATAGACAAGGCGATGGGCTATATTTTATGGTTTAAGTGTCATGTCTGCACCAGCAGCTGAGTCAGCTCAGCTAGTGTAGTTCAGACAGGTGCACCCATGTTCCTCGTTCACCAGCTTTACTTATGCTGGACGTTAGTCTGTCCCTGAACTGTTTGTCTTTAGTTCCTCTTTCACATTTTTGCCCCATGGATGTTTTACTACGACACTGCATAAAAGCATTTCTGGTTCTAGTTCTCAAATGTGAGGATTTGGATCTTCTTTGGGGTTAATATTTGAGTTCATGTGATATCTTTGGCTGTGACGCTGTTGGATGCATAGAACAAGCGATGTGAATATGTCACCTGGCACCGTTTTCCCCAATTTTCCCCTGACATTTCATCGCCTAAAAGTTGTCTTTTAATCAAGAAAATAATCAGCAGTGTGGCTTATCTGAAACATTTTGGCTTAATGAGCTGTCTCAGATAAGCCAACACATTTTAACGACTAAAGTCTTTGATATGAAGTAATTTGGGCTGATCAAGATTTGGTTAAAGCTCTCCCTGTTTGATAGCTGCTGTCCACCAATGCCAGAATACACCAATGAATTCTGAAAGCTATCTATGCCAAATATATTGATACTGACATGTTTTCTATAGTATCTGTAGTATTCTATTATTAACCTGCTACCCATTAGTAAGTAACACATGGAAATAAAGCTAAAAAATATTCACATTCCAAATTGCATCTGGTCTACATGACTTCATGATGCTGAGAGCTCATTTTGATCACCTTGTGTCAGGAATACTGATAAATTAAAAAGGGGAAATCATTTGCAATCCTCCCACAAACAGGCGCTATCCAATTTCCTCAGCTGTTGTATACTCGCAGAGTTCAGTATATTTCCCCTCAGATTTCTCCCGATCTTTATTGAAAAGCACAGCATGACTGCATTTCACTTTGTTTAGAAACTGAGACGTTTGCAGCTGAGAGCCTATTCAGAAAGAAATAGATAATACTGAGTGACAAGATGCTGAGTGTCTTTGCACCTCAGGGGTGAAAATAATTTGTCGGGGCTGGGATTCGTTATCTTTTGAATTCCCCTTATTCACAGCAACGATAATTCACATGACTTGCCAGTAACTACCAGGTGTTAATTGACCATTGCACCTTATGAGCTGCATAATGAGTCTAGGTTTAATTCACTGGCTTGAGGAGGTTTTGCTGTCTGTCCTCCAGTACTCTGGCCAGAACATTAGAGTATATGTCTCATTTCCTTCCTTTTTTTTACTGCCAGTTTTCTTACTAAACTGCTCTTTAGTCTTTTGAAGTAGAACAGTGTCAGCCAAACGTGTCCTTGAATGCTCTGCAGTTTTCCACAGGAGTGGGTTTCAGCGTGTCTCCTATGATTAATTCTGATGATTGTGACATTACAATGCGATAGCCAAAATTTGCCCCTGAAGTGAAATATAATGTGAAAATGCAGTGTAAAATATTGATTAGTGTAGTTATGAGTTAATGCAGGTTGCAAAGTGTCTGATGCTGCTGCAGAGCGTCAGTAAGTCCTTAAGTTAAAGGACGAAACTAAGACTTTTTTCTCTTGAAAGCATCACCTGCAATATTATCAAGTGCACCACAGACACATATTCCCTGCTTAGACACATATTCCCTGCTTAAATTGGGACTGCTCACCGTGCTTTAATGTGCTGCAGCGCCTTTTATGTAGAACATGAAGGAAATCTTGGCTTCTTTCAAGATGTTTGTGCATTTTAACAGAATCAGAAGGCAAGTGCAATAGAAAGTTAATGAACAGTCACTCTCGCAGCAGTCGACTATCAGTTTGTTTGGGGAAATGGTTGTGGAAATAGTCCTTTGGAAAAGCTGTATTTAACTCTTTTTCCAAATTTGTTATGAGACTGACTGTTTCTCGCAGATGTAGAGCATTTTGAAGAATACTGGTCACCTTCCTAACATAAATACACAACCAATATCCTGAATGATGCTTTTATCAGTGTTGTGTGCATCTTTAAAGACAGTTATGTCATGAAATTTCCAAATTGGTTTAAGCAGGAATGCTATCTCCCACTGCCCCATTTGGTTTCCCTTTACTTTGTACTTTGAAAGGAAATCTCTGGTCCGCTACGCCTCAGTTCAGCAACAAGGCACGATCATAAGGATGGTCTGTACTTAAGACTCATCCTCAGCAACCAGAGACAGCAGCCAACATGTGGTGGCCTCCATCTCCCTTCATTGATGAATAAACAACTTTTCACCATGTGTTGTGGGAAACCAACATCTTCCATTATGACGAAACAGGAATAAAAGCAGCTGGGAAAAAGTAGCGCTTGAAATCAGAATTATGTAAAATTGTAATTAATGTAACAACCACCCACCACATAAAATATCCACATATCTGAAGAGTCATATGATCCTCTTGGGCTGACCTAAAATTGAATAATGGAAAACTTTTGTCAACAAATTTTGACATGGTTGCGTAAAAAAAACAAAACAAAAAAAACATTGAGGTTAAAATTAAATTTAATGAACCTCGTGTTTTCTTCCAAATACCACATCTTGTTTTCAGAAATCATTATAAAAGTTCTAAACTTAAAAATAAGACCTTCCAGTTACTTGACACACTGTTTATGATGCATTGTGACAACATGCAGCTACACTGCCATTTTTAGAGGCAATCATACAGCCCATAAAAGCTGCAGAAGTACCCTTTGGCATTTGTGGTTAGACAGAGACAATAGATAGTGAACTTTCTCATCCAGAACATCAGAAGTGGGTAACTCTATCTACAGTGTTGGGGCTTTGGTCTGAAATAACAGTGTGGTTTAAAATATGCAGTTTCAAAAGGTAATTCAATCTGTTTTTAGTGGTAAAACCATTTTTTTGTGTGTGTGTGTTTGATAGTCCGGACTTCCAAAACTGTCCTGGACTAATAAGTGATTTTATTTGAGTTCGAAGAAAGAAGGTTCTAAAGATGAAAGAAACCTTTAGATCCAGTCTCTCTTAAAAACTGGAGTACCTCTTCCTAAATAGTCTGTAAAGTAAAAATTGTTTGCGTTTGGAAATTCCTGACTGCTCTCAGCGTGACTGTCTCTCACTGTTTAGCCATTGACTGGTGTCGTCTGTAGACCAGCGTCCAGCATAAACCACTTCTCTTCACACAGTCTGACTTCCTGGAACATCTTTATGCTTTCTCCTTACTCATTACTTCTCCTGCACAAGCTTCCCGAGGTTCCTGCCTCATCCGAGATGCATGTGGTCTTTGTCTGCACCGTGCAGATGAAAGGTCAGTGGTGAAGCGGCAAAGCGTGTGGAAACAAAAGGATTCTTTCTTTCGCGCTCACACATTGGAGCAATCTCAGAGACAGCTGTTTCCCTCCCGGGTGTCCCAAACTCCGGCTTGATCTATCCCATCCACCAAGCTCGTTGCTGATTTATGAAAATATTGAGAGGAAAATGAAAGCACCCACAAAATGCTACGGAACAGAAAATGTGTAACCAAACCCCTCCTCCTTTTTATTCTGTCCTTAGCTGTGCAAATACTCCATCCAGTTCAGGAAACTGGACTTTTGGAGCAGTGGACTGACAGAGGATGTTTTCTCGGCTGACCAGGACAAATGACCTTTCAAAACCCACAATTTTAACTCAGGGGAGGGCAGGTCTGTGAGTAATGAAGGGATGTAAATCAGCCATATAATGTAGCTGCACCATGTGGGTTTGTACTTAAAGGCGAAAGGCACTCCAATTACTGACTGTCACCAAAGCATGATGAAAGTCCTCTTAGCGTGGAGAGTTAGTTGCTTAAATGTGATACCCCAGCAGTTGAAACGCTGTGTTACAAAGGCTGAACAGGATTTTTCATTCATCAGTTTTTATTGTATGTTTTTTCAGCGGCTGCAGATGGGAAGGAGGCTGGCAGCCATGATTAAATCCAATCTGTGTGCTAGTTGTCTGCTCAAAAGTGTCATAATTAACTCCAGAGAGAGTAGAGAGTCTGTGCCAAACTCTGTGACTGAACTGAGTTTGTGTGAATTGCACAGGAAGGGATTTTCATATTCCAAACAGGTTCATATCCTATGGGATCACTGCATGTTTAGGAATTCACATTGCACTCTATTAAGTTAAATTGAAGGACAAATTTCTTTTTCTGCAGTTATTTGGGTTTTTGGATCCACGTGTTTCACGTCAGTAAGAAAACAGAACCAGGAGCAGTTGGGTCAAAGCTGGGCTTTGACCTGGCAGCTCACCCCAAACCAGCCCCAAACTAAATGGAGATGGGGTGCAGGGCCATTTGCACCCTGGAGCTTGGAAAAAAAAAAGTCAGCCCTCTCCCAAAAACAGAGCATGGCAGGTTTTCTAGTCATAAACACAGGAAAATATCCAAATGTTGGATTTATGGTGCTTTTTAAAGGCATCTGGCACAGTTCATCTTTATGTGAAATGTGTAAACACTTATGTACAGTATGTGCAAAATTGGAAGTGCATGCTTTTTCTTTTATTGAACAGTGTATCGCCCCACTGGTAGCATAACTCATCTTCTCCCAAACCACAGATCCAAACACAGGCTTGGAAAGAGCTGAAATCAGATCTCTTTCTTTAAAAATTAAATACCTGTATATCTTTGTCGACTGTTCGAAACCTCAAGTGTCACGACTGAAAGCTCAGATCCTGGTGCAAACCACTGTTTAATGCTAAACACGGTTCATTGAAATGCATCGTAAAAAAAGGGTAATTTATTGTAGGGAAGAATTGCAAGTTCACAGAACCTGGGTCATATTCAGAAACTGTTTTATCTTACCACTAGGAGTTTCCCTCTATGCTCCGAGAGCATTTCCTAACATTTCCCAGTTAAAACACAGAGCTGCTGAGACAACTCCTGGCTTTTGTGTTTTATGAATGAACTAGCTCACTGAAAATGAAATAGTCATCAATACATACTTGGGTCTGAAAGGTGCAGATGTCTGATTTTTCTCAGTCCGTTTGCAAACTGCATCTTCTCAGTGTCCAATTACTGGAAAGTTTTACAGAGTTGTGTGGGTTTGCATGTGTCTTCATGTTTTGCACAGTGCTGACATTACCTGCATCACCTGTGAGCAAACGTTCTGTTAAACCAACACTAAGTACTGACATTGGATTGAGTACTTTTTGATTTAAAAAAAGCAAAAGTATGACTTTCTTTGAGCTAGACCAGACCAGAGCTACTGAATCACACATAAATCAGATTTGATTACACTTACAGCATCACCTTCATCTTCGCCAATATCTTGCAAAACACTGATGCAGACAGTCTTTGCCCCCTGCTTGTACACAGAGCTGCATTTAAACCCTCTCATGTGTAGACAGCTGGCTGCTGCTGATTTATGAATGCACAGCAGTATGAGGATTGATCAGCTTGCTCAGCCCAGTGGAAAACTGCAGGGATCTGAAGAAATACTGGAGCTAATCATTTACTGCAAGCGTGCTTTGCCTTGTAAGAACAAACTTGCAAAGGCGAAACAATTAGGAATAAATAGGGCACACTAGGCTTATTGTTCCACAGAAAGAACAAATGTTCCCACAGTGTAAAAATCTGAACAGACAAGACGTTTATGCAGCGAGAACCTGTTTGAATGAACCAGGTGAGCAGGAACATACAGCTCTGAGCTGAGCAGCCAGAACATTTTCATCTGGAAATCATGGCTGTGTCCTTCCAGCATGTGTGTGTGTGTGTGTGTGTGTGTGTGTAGAAATCATTAGTTGAGATTATGGGATTGTTTGTGATTAGTCAATATCCGATGTATTTATGCCCACTGTCAACAGCATAACTACATGGCCTTGGCAGCAACTTAAAAAAAAGCGTCAACAAATCCATTGGGGTAGTTTTTTTTTCAGTCAGGTAATATATCCTGAAGTTGACACCCCTTCTCTTGCCACTGCCCTCCGCCCTTCCACGTTTTTGTGTGGTAGCAATGAGTGAACCAGGTATTTTCACGTGGAAGCAAGTGGTGCACAGTGGTCTCTCCTGAAGTCGTCTTACTTCCATTAGCTTTGGCGAATCGGTGCTTTCTTGTTGGGAAACGGATCCGAGACTCTGGTGTTTTTAGACCAGTGGTGTTAAATGTCGACTTGTAGAAGGCCGACGTGTTCCTACACGCACTTTAGCTGTGTTGACAGCTGGAGAATGTTGTGTATATGTTTAACTGACAGTTTGTTGCCCACTCGCTGCTCTGAATTCAAGAAGTCAGCTTCAAGTGTTGTCAGAGTTACTTTACCATGAAATAAAGTCCACTGATGTCTGTACATACTGACCTTACTCTGCTTCTCTCCCTCTCTCTCTCTCTCTCTCTCTCTCTCTCTCTTTCCCCTTTTGGCTGGAAAACGTTCTGCTTGTCTTGGATTGCCTTGAATGACTTCAGGTATGTCAAATCACTCTCCTATCTCTCAAATGACAGTTTGGTATTTTTATTTAAAATATTATTTATAAAAGAAAATCAGCGAATTATGCATCACATAGTGCACAGGCTGTGGTTCAGGTCTGGACGTGTTGCAGCCTAATGCTGTTAGTGAATCTTTGCAGAAAGCTGAGCAAGCACCTTGCAGTGCGACCCTATTATAGAAATTGATATATATGCAAACACATGTTAATTCAGATGATGGGAAGCTAAGTCTCAAGTGGGGACACTAAGTCAGACGTTGAAGTTACAACAGACATTTACCTTTTCCCCCCTGGCCGTGTTAAACACTGCTACACTCTCTGTGTGTCCTTATGTTGCCATTGCAGAGATGAGACGTCCTCCCTGTGTTGTGTATGTGTGTGTAGTGCATACCCGGTAATTTGCACCCCGCTTTTTAACCAGAGTACAAGCTGGGTGAAGTGTAGTGTGCAACCGAATTCTCAGTCGGCATTCCCCCAACTGCGCAGGCATGTTTTCTTAAATAAAAACCTGATTTATGCAATAACACAGAGATGGCAAGCGGCCTCAGTTATATTGGATTTCCTTCAAACTTTACACATATTTCATTTGTAGTGTTTCACTTTGCAATAGGATTTGTATTCCTACCTTTTTGCAGAGATAAAAAAAAAACTTGGCTATAAAGGCAAGTTGAGAAACACCAAAATGGGCAGTTTTTTGGGAAGGGGGGGGTTGTTGCTGACGAGAGAGACTAAAGGATCAATTCAAAAGACCTTTAATCCTGGGGTATAATTGCTGGGCATCTGAGGCAACAGACAATAATCTCATCAATCTGCTTCATATGATCATTATAGTATGGAGCCATTAATACACATGAGCTGGACTTAGGTTATTTTTGACCCCTTTTACTGTGATATGGCCTCATTTAGTCTGAAAATATCCAGGATGTTCCACTGAAAGGCAGCTCAGAAAAAGCCGTCTCATTTTTCAAAGGTTTATTGCCTCCCTCTGCTCTATACCAAATACAACCACGGGTTTGTGTGGCACACACGTCAGAGCAGAGACTAATTTGTGTTTGGTTTGAGTAATTAGCAGACGGAGCTGTGGGCAGGGATGAAGCCGAGCATGTCCTTCTATTCCTCCTCCATCCCTTTCTTATTACCACGTCCTTCCCTGGTTTAACCTCCCTGTTGCTTACACCTCAGGATCTCTACGTCTCCTGTCAGTCCTGCACTGATAATTAAAATTTTATTTCACCCCTCATTTCATTATCAGAGTTGGGAAAATGGTTCTTTGGATTGCCCAAGATGTTTTTCATTCCTGATGGGATAGCGCATTATGCAAAACAGCAGATAACCTCAGACGGGCCGTCATGCAAACCCTGCTTAAATACAATCTGGATGAGTTTTAAAGGCAGGGACTGTGTGTCGGACATTATGGCAATGAGTCAGGTTTGGATTTGATTTAATGGTGACTGTGGGTTGGTTCTGGTACTGAGCTTTATGGGTGCAGGACTACACATCATGCCACCACTTTCTCTCTCCTCCTGCCTTCCTGACAGACTTTCACATCCATTCCCCATCGTCCCCTGCATATCTCACCTCTCCCAGTTCCTATTAAGACCTCTGCCTTCTTCATTCCTGGGCCCCTTCCTCATCTAGCTCACTATAAATAATGCCACCTGTTGGGCTTCGGCCTTCATTACATTCGTGTAATAGTAAATAAGTGAGGAGGGCCATGAGGCTAGAAAAGTCATACCACTGGCACAGAGAGCTATGTCTGGCACGCACTGACTAATGCATCACGCTCGAGGCCAGGGGAGAATAGCTGGAGCAATGAGGCCAAGGTTAAAACAACCTCTGATTCTCTCCCAGAGGATCTGAGATAGAAACTTGAGGGTGTTTATAATGAAGAACCAACATGATCTCAGTGTTTTTAAAGCGCAGATATGTAGGGTATTATGTGAGTGTATGATAAAGCTGCAATCCGGCGTTGCTTCTTAGAGACATCCAGCGTGTTGCTGATGCTCAGATGACAAATTGGGTAATCGATACGTGTTTCGCACTTTAAAGCCGAGGGCACGGCGCAGGGGTGAGAGGCTTGAACACTTGAAAGCACGCACAGTGGGATGTGATCAGGGTGTCGGTGATGGGGTCAGAGGTCAACTCTCTCAAATAACCTCGTGAGTTCAACTGCCCACCGGCTCTCGCGGCTTTGAAATGGGACGCGGCGCTGGCTGCTCTCATGCCGGACCAGCTTTCAGCATGCCACAGCCCGCCATCAGGCGCAGTTGTCGTGTCAGGTGTTTTCCTGGGAGAGGTTATTTTTAAGATGATGAATGAGGGATTTAGGGGTGTATTTGATGTGCAGTAAGCAATTTAACAGTACAGTGAAGGCCACGGGTATGATTTGAGCTTTGTGTTACAACAGCACAACGTTCACACAAGTGTATACTTGATAATGCTCATTTCTACAAATGAGCAGGGATGTAAATGAAACAGATGTGACTTTCTTGGCTGGGAGTAAAATATGTGTGTGGGTAATTAGCTCCTGCCACCCATCCATAAAGAACAAAATGCCACCTAGCTCCAAGTCAGTTTTCTCATGACATCTGTCTTGAGGGCACTTTTGTTGATCTGCTAATTACTGTCTGATACATCTGCGAGGAACAAAACAGCTTCCCTCTCTCCTTCAAAGAGACGCACCACGTCAGCCTGTTCTGTGTGCCAAATTAATTAGTCATCAAAAGTCCCTCGGAGGAGAACGGTTAACCTTTATCTCCATCAATGTTTCATTAGCTGCCCTTGCCTGTGCCACAATTCCTCCCTAGCAGAAATAAAAGCAGGACCCTGTGGTGGGTAATGTAAATAAAAATGTTAATGTATTCTCTGGGTCCTCTCACGTTGTATTGTTGCATTTGGAACAGTTCAGAGGGAAATGTATCAGTGAATAATAATATATGCTGCACATGCAGTAACATCTTTCTAGCACCGCTCTCACCTCTGCTGCAGAGCAGTGTGCATGGACAAATGAATTCTCTGTCTTTTATCATAGAAAAGCAGTTTTCTCACACTGTGGTTTCTGGGACTGGTTGTAGTGGCTTCTTCTTTCCTTAGATCAGTTTTTCTTTATGGTTTTCCCTGTTTTGTAGAAATAACTCATCACTAGTGTGTAATGAGCTTGTTGCAAGTCGTCGTGAAAATGCTTGTTTTAATTTAGACCTCTTTTACTATATGAACACTATTAGCTTGGTGTTGTAATGAGCTTGTCGCCTCCTGTTCTTTACGGCCACCGTTAAAGATTCAGTTACACTTTGCTTGTTAAATCATGAAGTGCAAAAATGTTTTCAGTTTTTTCATCTTGCAAATACTGAATAAATGTTTCCATAAACAATTCAATGCAAATGCAAATAGTAATTATGTTCATTATTTTCTTTCTGTCTTTTATTTGTCTATATATATATATATATATATGCATACACAGCTTGTAGAAAGCTTAGTGAGTCTAAATGTGAAGCTGGAGCACATTAACAAATCTGTCATCTCCTGTTGACAGGACGCTGTTTCTCCTCATGATTTCTTAATTGGATCTTGAGAAAGGTGATGCTGGGTGGGAACTCCTGCTGATCATATTTCCCCCGTTCACATCCAGCCCGCTCTGCAGCGTCTGCCTTGCTGTACTGCTCTGTCCCGCTCAATTAGGAAAGCACTGACAGCCGGCACAGGCGACAACTCCAGAGAGGAAGAACTTAGAGGACTGTCTTCTTCTTCTTCTTCTTCTTCTTCTTCTTCTCTGTCTGGCACTTGTTGGGAGAGGTGGCAGCCAGACTGCGGCTGGCTGGGCCTCAGCTCATCCAATCCCAATTGTGCTCACCCAGCCTCAGAACAGGCATGTCCTTATTTCCTATAGGGGTTTTCTCCATGTCTGAAACCACTTACTGCTGACATGTGACAGGCTAATATGGGTAAAGTTGGAGTCATTAATTCTGGCATTGTCAGCACCCACATGACAAGCTAAGCAAATGGAAAGCAGTGGAGCAGCAGTGCCAGCCAGTCCTCTCTATTGTAGTTAACTTCTTCTAATGAAGGCTTTTAGAAATGAGCTTAGGATGACAGACTATTGTTAGAGTGGGTTATTCCTATTAAGTACCCTCAATAAAATCTTTGTGTCAGCAAAGCAGCCATTCAGAAGGACTTCAGACAGAGAAAGTAACAGGCTGAGACTATGTCTACACTCTGCATCAGCTGTAATCATTTAAAGAAATGATTAATTAGCTTTTTGTGAGTGTGTCTTATCTTATGGGCTAAATTTTTACAATAAAAAAAATGGCATAACGAATGGTGACTCCTGTTAACTGAAAGGTATTTGTTAGAGATTTATTGAGGTGTTGTTGTTTTAGTTGCCTAATATGAACCATACACCACATCACTCAGATCCAAACGTTCTTCAGTTGGTTTTGGAGCAGTGATATGGATCGTTCTGGAGAGTGGTGACGTGTAGTTATACGGTCGTGGAGACTTTGTGGTAGATCGGTCATGATGGTGTGTTTGGTTTTGAAGTGTGGACATTATAAGATGAATCCCCTGCATTTGAAAGAAGTGGAACTGCACTAAAAGATTAAAATACAAAGTCTGTGCTGTCAGATGTCGGACTGTGCTGAATTTGAGTTATTTGTTGTGTTGTGAGACACACAGTTGAAAATGGAGGGATTTTAGTTTGTTTGTTGGTATTTTTAAATATATTTGTAGCTTTTGTTAACAATATATCAAGCATGGCCTTAATTATCGAATCATATTTTCTTGCTGTTAATGCAGGATGATAACTCATAACTCATTATTATTATTATTTGCTTTACATCTTGTTTCCTGATGGAAACACATTTTCTTTCAAAAGCAACACTTTCCCTCAGGATGTGCTGCTGAACTTGGCTCTTAAAGATCATATTGTGCTCAAAACAGAGCAAGGCTAGAAAGAAAGGCTTGTGCTTAGTATGAGTTTTTCTCTTCTTCTTTGTCTTGGATTTTGGACACACTCTGACTCATTAGTGGCAACACAATGTGCCAAGCAGGGGCAGTCATGCAGATGGGCAGCGGGTCAAACTGGATAGGCTTTGTCACCTCAGATTCTTCCTGCCAGTGATGATTAGAAAGAATCTGCCGCAGAAAATTCCTCCCGACTGTGGCGCTCATCTCCATGGAAAAAGACCCTCTTGATGACCTCGCTTACTTTGCGTTTTTTTTTTTTTTTTGTTTCTTCTCAGAAAAGTTGCGTTGCATTAGTGAAACATCCGTGACATCAACACAAGAAGCAGGAAAAATAACTGTGGTCCAGTATCAGCCACGACCGATGAGCAGGACCTTTCAGTGGATCTCTAGTGTCACAGAGCAGTGATAGCTCTTTTGACAGTCACTATGTGTTCTGACTGCTCTCTAATCCTTATGGTCGACCGTGTCGTGGAACTTGGAGCTCATGACCCCATCAGCCAAACTCCACAGAGAAAATAAGCAAATTAGCTGTCACTTAATATAGTGGAAGCCAGTATAATTTCTGCTGCACTTCAGTAACAGAGAATAGTTTCTGACAGATCCACCCCTCTATTTCACGCTTAAGCACAGTTTTGTTCCTGTCACAAAGTGAACACACAGCGTTCCTGTCCACCGCTCTGTGCCGACGTTTCACTCTCTAAAAATTCACCTACCCCAAATTGGAACCATCCTCCAAAGTGGGAAATACTGTCAACAAATCAGCCACTTCCAGAACAAAACCAATGAATTTTTAACGTCTTTTTTTTTTTTTATGTGGCATGGTTGCAAAAACAAGGTTTCATCGAAGGATAATTGTTTGCTTTCAGCACAGGCCTGTCAGCAGCAGTATTTGTGAAAATACTGACTTTTTCCATTCCAGTGACTTCACAGTTTGTGGTGAATTATTTTTGCATTTTGGACAAACTACACATTAGGAGGGGGATGGGTTTGTGTACATTTAGTGCAGGTGGAACTGTTCCTCATTCACTTTAGTGCAACGAAGCGTAATGGACACGCGTTCATTTTGTGACGGTGCTTCATGAATTCTTCTGGGCTCTTGGAAATGTTTTGGGATGTGGCCCTTCAGAGCTTTATTGTTCTAAAATATGAAGGTTGCTTCTCGTTTGGCTGAGCAAATGAGTGAAGCAGTTTTCCTATAAACTCCTGTGGAGTTCCTGCTGATAATGGAGACAGATAATGAGGCAAGTATAGGGTGGAAAATGGGTCCTGTTATCTAAAGCCTCTCATTTGGGGTTCATGAACGTGGGCTGGTGTATGATCAGTGGTGGGGAGCCAGTTCAGTGGGGTGCCATCAAGGGACCCATCTGCTCTTATTTGAAGCCACCCAAGTGATTGATTAAATGATATTGGTGACCCAAGGAGGGTTTTGGGAAGAAAACCAAAACCGCAGGCATCCCCACCACCCATTTCCACCACGCATTCCCACCGTCTATTCCTGCTGGGGGATGAGAAAGTAAGTCTTCTTGTTGGAGACGAGCTTCAGTGGCTTTCCCAGCTTAATTTTCTCCCCATGTGCTAAAATCATGCTATGACCCATTGTAAAAAGTCACAGCTTTCCACAGACATACACCCAGAAATCTGTACAACTCAAATAAGAGACTAGAAATTATGGAAGTGTGTTACCATATTTGTCTCTTACTCGGGGATCAGCTTGTGCTTTTCATGTACCTTTTAGAAGTAAATGCTGCATCAGACCATGAAAAGCCCCAGCAGCAAAGTGGCAAAGCTGCTACCAGTTCCAGACTCTAATCTGGTTGTAACCCAATCTGTGCACAGGGCTTTTTGTGTACAAACGAACCCTCTCAGTCACTTCAGCCCCTGGAGCTTGTGGTCTGCATTCCGCCTGTCACAGACACAAGCTGTCTAAATACATGCTTGCCTCTTTATTCTGGTGGCAGCTTGTGTTCAGGGGGCCTCTGGTGCTTTCATGCCAACATCCAGGGCTGCCTCCACAGACCAAAACAGCGGCGTGCTATCAGGCTAACCCATATAGTACACAGCAGACACCAGCTGGGGACCTGTTAACAGCCCAGCAGCTCTGGTGTATCGGTGAACAGCCTGACACCGGTGCTGCCTGTTGGTTCCTGCCAAGCTGGTTGTGCCTGCAGCGGTCCAGGTCTCTCAGGCGACACTGATGGCTAATATCACATGTGCTAATTGTCACTGCCAGACCCTGTAGCCTTGTGCATTCTGCTCAGGCTCCACTTTTAGCCCAAAAAGCCCAGCAGCAGCATCATAAAGAGGTCCCACACCCTGATGCATACATGCATTTATTTTAGTCAGGTGAGTTTACCTGGTCATGGTCTTGTATGATGTTGCTGGGTCAAGGTTGCACTGTTGCTCTGAGCGCATGTTTATGTTCTTCACACTTCGCTGTGTGGTCTCATGGAGTAACATCCCAGAGACTCCTCCCCTCTTCCAAATGCCAAAACATGTCAAAGATGTAAAAGTTTTGTGACAGGAAGGCATTTCATTTCATCAGCAATAATTGCACCGTGTTCAAGAAGAGAAGAGATCCCCATCCCTCTCGTAATGAAATAATGACGGGAAAAAATGAGCGAACCGAGCCATCCAAGAGACACTGGATATGATTTTTTACAGATGTTCAGGTTTTAAAAGTAGAGTTGATGATAATTTTGTTAAATTGCATCTCGGGCACAGGGAAGTAGTTTGTAATTGTTGTTTGGGAAAGTCTATTGCTGCAATTGCAGGAGGCCAAATTAGAGTTCTGATAAGACCAGGGGCAAATCTACATCAAGGAGCAGCAAATGAAAGATGACAATGCATGTGCTGCTTCTGGACAGGTTATGTCAAACTAAAGATGCAGCGATGGAGGTTCATGCATGAAATATGAGGCTTTATTTGTTTAATAGAGCAGTCTTCGGTGATTATTTGAATGACTGTGATTTACAGTTTTCTATCTGTGTGACATTGTGGTTTCACTCTCAGACTTTTCGGACTTTTATCCTGCAGTGTGCCAATTAACTCTGCGGCGGTGCATGAACTTTTCAATGTATCTTCTTAAAAATGACAGAAAAATAATGAAGCTCTTTTGTTTGACTACAGCTTTGACTGAGTGTTTGTAATAACCTGCTGATGTGGACGAGTGTGGACAGCTCAGACCTGCTCTGCTTAAATTATGAGCGGACATCCAGTGTCTTTGATGACCTTGGTCAGCACAGTTACAGGATCTGGAGACTAGGACTCCCTTTGAAACATGAGGAGTTTATAATTCTTGCAAAAAAGCTCAAAAAGGTTTGTTAACTTGGAACTTAACTTCCCCAGTCCCCCTCCTGTGTTGAACTACAGAAAGAGCCAAAGCTTTGGTGAATCAAAAGCACAAATTGAGTCAGTTCCATCTCTTGTCATCGAGTCTCATTAAAAGTTTGGTTTTTGAGGCCACGAGCATCTGGATTTAAAAATAGGACCTGAAATTGCCTTGTTGTATCCCCATTTGGTTTGTTTATTTATTTCATGTAGGCTGTGCAACATGCAAAGTATTTTCTTGGGCGCCTTTTGTTCATTATGCTTGTTTGCACATTGTTGCACTTCGGTGCAAATACCTTGACGAATCAGGCCCAGATGTTGGAGCTGGAATGCCAGAGGTAGGCTTTGGCAAACAGCAGTGTGGCCACCCTCTGCTCAAATAAATACAGCATGTCTCTGTGTCCAGAGTCAACAGCTACACAGCACACTGTCCAGCAATTACACACCTCAAAATTAATTTTAAAATAAATCATGATGGGGAAGTAGAAAATGGTAATGGTGCTGAATTTAAATGTGGCTTTTAATGACTTGTACCAGCAGCCGCTTCAAAAACTGTCCCACTCAGAGACGGCGGTGTTTCAGCCTCTGAGGTAAAAATCTATCACGATCACTGACGTGAAGTCACCGCCAAAAATAAATGTCTGTTCTCTTTGACGTGTGTTGTAGAGCATAATGGCTGACGTTGTTGGGTAATGACATTAAATTCGAATTTTGAAATTTCTTTTTTAGGTATGAGTCATTTGTGGCAGTAAAATATTGGCCAGGGTGATTTGTTATACTCTGCATTGTTCTCCGTTGGAAATATTGATAATGGAAAAGAATCGAGGCAGAATTTATTTTGACGCACAAATTCAATAGATTTTCAGTGATTCCTGGAAGATGTGTGGCTCCACATTTTGTTGGCTGCTACTGTTTTTTGGATCGGGACATTCAGTTCCTCTGGGTGTTTAGACCCAGCAGGCATTTACATCTGACAAACATCCTGTATTTACATTTTTTCCAATTATTTTTTTTTTCCCTTATTGTGTTATTATTCAGACATGGCAGCTTTATTTCTCCAGTTATACATTAAGAAAATCGAGTCATAAGGTTCAGAAAAACCACAAACTGTGCCTGTTGATCATCTTTGAAGGATTTTTCCATCCAGTGCATCATGGAAATTGCAAAGCTGATCAATTTTTGCTTTACTGCATCACTGAAATTTCTTGGAAACATTTTCAACTTTAGAGAATGCTTCATATTCTTTTTCTTTTCTTTTTTATTTTTTTTTTATTGTGTCTTTTTACTGTGGAAGCCCTGAGTAGGAAATTTAGTGTGCTTGCTGACACCTCCCAGCGAATATCTTTTTATGCATCAGCAGTCTGACTTTAAAAGGGTCAGAGCTTCCTTGCATCTTGTGTCAAACACATTTTCCAAATCCTGCTTACCTGCCTGATCTCAGCGACATTTTATTGAGTTCAGCATTTCTTCTTCAAGAGAACATTATGAAAATGCACTTGAGTGTTTCCATGGCCAAAGAGTCCTGAAGGATCTGAATAAAGGAGGTTTGTTACATATACAGCTCCGGTTCCTACCACACAGCTCTGACGACCTGCAGCTGCATCCGTCATATGTGCAAGTGCAATGAGTGATGTCACAGCTTTTTAAGATTCGCTCTGCTTTCATGCACAGTCCTCTTCAGTCCAGATTTCTCTCAGGTGAACGCCACATGAGTCTCATTGGCTGAATGTGAGAATAATTGTTGCGGCCTGTACGGTGTCAGAGGTCACCACTCAGGGATTTGAGGGTTACGGATGTGCCTCCTTGCTGCTAAGATTAACAATAGACCACTTATTTGGTAATTGAAGACTGTCAGCTGCAGACTTTGCAAGGTCAAAGGGCAATGTACAGGCTTGGTCACCTGTGCATTCCTATTCGTAGTGCACAAAGAGGTTACCGGATGCTTAAATGAAGAAAACGTGCCTAAAAGTGTATGTGGATGAAAGTGTTTATGCTGTTTGTCAAGTTTTTATTTATTTTACACAATTTAAAGGACAGTGTTGGTGTCAGACCTTTACACTCTCCACCTTAACTGCTTTGAAATTAATTAGTTAGCCATTAAAATTCATTAGTGTGGGATAATGTGGCATCCCAGCTAACTAGGGGAGATAGATAGAAAAGAGATTGAACTGACAGGTTTGTCAGGTGACGTTTCTTCCTATGCACATGCCAGTTTACTAAGCTTCAAGATGTAAAACCATCAGAGCAGTTTTAATGTGAATTAGACCAAATTTAGACTGCGTGCACTAAAGCTGCAGTACCTCCCACGTTTAAGTGAGGAATGTAGCCTTTCCACAACCTCTCATTTGGTCCTACTCACTGGTTGTCCCTATGACACTTACTTGAAACTATTACAGTAATGATGTGCAAACTACCCTGAATGTAAAGTAGACATGCATTCCCTGGGCCAAGGACAATCTGCACTCCAGCAGACCTGCCTGTCGATAATTTCCCAATCCCCTTCTCACTTTGCAAAGTAAACACACGTCTGCTCTCCAATTAACTGCTACAGTTCCTTTAGAGGTATTTCTATGGGAGTAAGTGGTGCCTACAATTAGTCAGTGCACTTCTGTGTGTGCTCACAGTCTTGCAGTGCAATAACACTCTCCTCTGCCGCAATTATCACGTTGTAGCAGTGAGAAAATTAGGACCTTTTAGCAATTAACCTCGTCTGGGTCGGCCTGTTGGATTCCAAATGTGTTTGTGGAACCTTTTAATATGTTCTTTAATGGGATGACTACGGCCTTGCCTTCAGTGATCTCCGCTTTGTTTCAGTGTGAAAGCTGTTGTGGTATTAAAGCGACAAACTGCGCCATAACAAGCTACAAAGAGTCTAATAAAGAGACATGTTTGTGTTGAACTGGACAAAATGTGTCTGTATCTTTTCTTTTACTCTGATCCAACTAGTAACAGTGTGGGGCTTTTTGTTAGATTGTAAAAATGTGCTAACACATTCAGTGGGATGTGGAAATTGGGTTAACTGGTTTGCCTCTTAGCAGTGATTTGCAAAGGATGCGGTGGTGTGTTTAGTCTGCAGTGGAAGTGGGATGGATAGTGCAGGTGTAAGGGGCAGGTAAAGTCATATCTTCAAATGGCTCTTCGGTGAAAGAGTGTGTGTGTGCAAAACAGGAGGTTGTAATTAGCAAATGAGTTTGTTTTTCAAAGGGACCCAGTCATTAATGTGCTGCTTTATCAGCCTGTTTCCTGTGTCTGCTCTCTCTTCAGTGCTCTGTCCAGATTTATGGCCTTACTGCTATTTTTTTTTTTTCCTTCTCCATTCTGCTGTTAGACACGGAGAGGAAAAGAAAAACTCGGCCACATTATGGTGTTGTTAGCGCCGTCACCATGGTACGCTCCTGTAAATAATCTAGTTTGGTTTTTTCATGCAAATTAAGTAGTTTAAACTTCCCATAACTTTAAAATGTAAGAAGTCTCGCTGTCTTTTCTCCCAGACTTTGTAGCATTAGGAAAGAAATGTGATGTTTCTGGAAGTGTGCAGCACAAACCTACACCCATCCCTCATGTCGTTAGCAGCAGGCCCTGGATACCCTTTCTGGCTAATCAGCTTCTCCTCCAACCCTGTTTTTCCCCATCCCCTTCTTTCTGTAGGCTGACACGGGTTGGTAATGATTTTTCCCCCTTGAGGCTGCGCTTCTCAAATCCCTCATCTCCTGTTTGTTGTGGGAGTGGAGTGTGCAAGCTTTTCTATCACATATGGTAAACAAACACAAAATTACTGCCCAATGACCATTCATGCAACAATAATACCAGTTGTCGGGGATTACTTCACCTAGAGTTTGGTTTATGAAATGTCTCAATGAGAGAGTGCACTCCCATGTGCCAAGTTTGAGCTTTTTTTTTTTTTGTCTCTTTGCATAAAAAAACCCCCTGTAATTTGAAGCACATGCATCACTTTGAACAAAGACAACTATGTTCTCTTCTGCTGCACTGACCTAAAGACGCAGCCTCATTTCCTCTTATTTTTTGGAAGGAGTAGTTTTGATGAAAGTCGGGGGGTTTGCTACTCCAAATGTAAGACGTCGTCTTTGGTGGTTTTCCCACAGTGTAATCGATACATGTGGCTGGAGTTAATCAAGCTTAAAATATCACTGTTAACACAGCAACACTAATTTGCTTCCTGTACAGTAGAGAACACAGTCATAATCTTTGGCAGTCAGAATGTGATGGACGTTATTGAAGTGATGCCTATGCTAATACACAGTTGCATTTAAGCTGACAAAGGTGCTCGTCTGGTGTCTGGACTTTATTTTGAAATTTGCTGCAGAACATGTGGAAAACAGGAGTCTGTGCACTGCTTTAAAGGCCCATGCAGGTAATTTACTGAATATTGTTCTTGTGTTACATTTTACGACCAGTCGGAGCTGTTGTATATGATTATTGTGGTTAATTTGTAGAAGTTACAAGTGTGTTTAGTGGAGCGAAAGCATAAATATTCATCTCTATTATTGCCTACCCTGCCTGGATTTGATTAACTTGTTTTGGTACGTAATTATAACCTGTGTCTTCATCATATTCGTGAATCGATGCCTGCACACATTCACTGCTCTGTGTTTCCCATCGTTGCAGCAATGTGCTCTGTTGAAGGTGTTAGTGCCGATAATGCTGCTGCTGCTGAGTGGATTTTCTTTTAAAGCTGCACTTCTGCAAACACTTGGCAGTGCTGTGCCCTCTCTTTCTTTTCCAGGAGGTAAATATGACACGTCTGTTTGTGCTCAGCTTTCTTGTTCATAGCAATGTTGTATACTGGCTTTATAGATGTAAACATAAGTATTATAGGCTTTTTACATGATCCTGTTAATTTCTTTTTTCTGTAAAACTGACTTTATATGCACAGACAGACTAGAAAGTCACATTTCATATTTAAGTAAGAAAATATTTCTCTTTACTCTTATGTAATAACTTCTAATGCTGAGTTTACACCGCTGCAGTGTAAAGTTATATTGTTCCTTATAGTTTTATTTTAGTTTGCGTGAGTGAAGAATAATCTGCTGCATTACTCACATGTTGTAGCTTTCTGCTGCTGCTGCATGTCATTTAGATTAATCTACCTTGGTTGACAAATTGAATATTAACCCTCCCTGCAAATAAATCTGATTTGTTGGATAAAGACCTCATTCCAAGGGCCTGGCTAAAGATTTCACATATTTTGTTTCTAAGGCGTTTTTAGTGTAGAAGTTTTATTATGATCCCATCTCCTCTGTGCTGTGCTCAGTCTGGGCTTGCAGGAAGTTGTGAGGTCAGAGACAAAAGGGCGAATATCACCATCTTACGTATTCTCTATTCACCGCAACTGAAATACTCATGTTCGAAATATTAACAAAACAGTTTGGGTGAAGAAGACACTTCTGTCCTTGAAATGGAAAATGAGAAATATTAAATATCTGCTTTTACTGTGCCCCAGAGAGGACCGCCTCATCTTCCTTGGTGTAATGTCATCCACTTTTGGTCTGTTTCGTTGCATTGGAAAGGATGGATGATTTGGCATGTTATTACCTTGGCTAGGACAGATCATGGCTTATCTTGCAAAAGGCTAAGATAAAATACAGCAATTACCCTGCAGAATTGAAATGTCAACACAGATTTTGCATTTCCAGGGACAGAAATGGGATTTCAGACATATGCCCAAACGTAGGTAAAGTGAGCTGCTGAAGTCTGTGCCCTGCAGAGAAAATTCTCCATGTGACAGTCTGAGCAGATCAGATCATGTTCTTGAATAACATAAAACCCAGATTTTAATTGTATTTGAATCAAACATTGTGATTCTCAGATGTGTTTCTGAATGGACTGATGAAACCTCACTGACTTAAGTGGTTAGTAAAATTTCATCAAATCCTTTTTAATTAACAGTCAAACCTTTTGGTTATAATGGGTGAAAGGGGACAGGAAAATGGGAATTAATTAATTTCTGAGGGCTCTGGTTTAATAGACCACTTTTCCTTTCTATATTAATTAGCCAGTTATAATTACCTTGCACACCATACCAAGCAGTTTGATTAAAGTTTGCCACGTCAGTGTTTGAGAGTAATAATATTCTAAACTTCTAATTTCCACGTGGACAGTAGGGAGAAAAGTTTATGCTCTCAGCAATAAAATAAACCAGACACACAGTAAAGTGAAGAGATAAAATCAGCTGTGTGGGCGAATGAGCAGTAAATCTCATAATAACCACAAATAAGTATAAGAGTCTCTTCACATGTGCGGCTGGTCTGTCTAAAAGCTTCACCCTCCCAGAGATTTGAAACCAAGTAGAAACTCCTTCTGCTTACATGCAGCTGTCATCACTTGCCAAAGAATTCAGAAAAGCGAAGTGGTGAAGTCAAAACAGCTCCCGACCTCGTCTGAAGCATCTAACCTCCCTCGAGGTCTCTGGTGTTCTGCGTTTTGCACCATGGGAAGCACCTGTCTCCCCAGCTTCCCCTAAATACACTCAGGACATCAGCCACTGCTGTTCAATTACCCTTAAAGGAGTCTTTAAAAGTAGTTCAGCTGCATTCATTTGGCATATGCTCAACCATCAGTGGACAAGACAGGAACAAAGCATTTTCATGGAGGAACATTTAGAGGGTCAAAGGAAATGTCTCTGGCATGGGAAATGTCAGCTGTCACACATCTGCTTTCATGACCTTGTTGGGCTTGATGAGTGAAAAAGGACATTATTCGGAAGCATAATTAAGTAATTTATGTCTTTTTTTCCAAATTGGATTCATGTTTAAAAGTTTGATCGTTCTAATGGAGTCACTTTCTGAACGTGTCAAAGGTGTTAGAAAGTTAAAGATCTGCTTTCTGGTAAAGAGTGTCCTGCAGAGAATAAGAAGAGCCTTCCCCAGGGGCTGCTGCTCTGCAGT